>NW_004444126.1:3272287-3323175 GCF_000243295.1 Trichechus manatus latirostris | reverse complement strand
GGGGCACAACAGTCCAGGGACAAGGACTAGAAGGCAGGAAGGGACAGGAAAGCTCGTAATAGGGAACCCAGGGTTGAGAAGGGAGAGTGCTGATATGTCATGGGGTTGTTAACCAATGTCTTAACACAATATATGTACTAACTGTTTAATGAAAAGCTAGTTTGTTTCAAAGTACATCTAAAGTACAATTTTGAAAAAAAAATTTCTGTCCTTTTAAGCCACCCACCTTGTGGTATTTTGTTACGGCAATCTTAGTTTCTTAGTGCTGCTGTAACAGAAATGCCACAAGTAGGTGGCTTTAAAGAACAGAAATTTATTTTCTCACAGTTTAGGAGGCTACACATCCAAATTCAGGGGACTGGCACTAGGAGAAGGCTCTCTCTCTCTGTGGGCTCTTCAGGAAGCTCCTTGTCTCTTCCACCTTCTGTGGTTCTGGTGTTCCTCAGTTCTTTGGCGATCTTCACATGACACCTATCTTCCCCCATTTGTGCTTCCTTGTCTCTGTGTCTATGCCGCTCCTTATGACTCAGAAGTGATTAGGTTTAGGACACCCCCTACCGTGATATGGCCTCATTAACATAACAAAGAAAACCCTATTTCCAAATAGGATTATATGCACGTGTATAAAACCAAAAAACCAAACCAGTTGCCATCCAGTTGACTCCGATTCATGCCAACCCCATGTGTGCCAGAGTAGAACTGTGCTCCACAGGGTTTTCATGTCTGTGACGTTTCGGAAGCAGATTGCGAGGACTTTCTTCTGAGCTACCTCTGGCTGGGCTCGAACCGCCAATCCTTCTATTATAGCCTAGTGCTTAACCTTTTGTGCCACCCATGGAGACCATCCACCTGTATGGGGTTAGGATTCCAAGACATGTTTTGAAGGGACAGGATTCAATCCATAGCACAGCACTAGGACCCTAAGACACATCCCACTGGTGAAAGCAAGCCAGGGTCAGAGTGAGAGGCCCTGCAGAGTCACAAGGCCAAGGGTGTGGGTACAGGGAGGGGCGAAGAACTCAAGCCCTGAATCAGCACGCTGCCCTTCCCCAAGGGTTTAACAGATCTGTGTTTCTCGCTCGTAGGAAACCAGAGAGTATGAAGTTTCCATCTAACAAGAACTGCACTTGCAAAGGGAATTTACAGAGAAGAACTCAACTACCACCTCCTCAAGAAATCCATCCAGAGACCATGTGGCATTTGATTGAATCCCTAGAGCATCGGCTGTCTTTTCTTTAGACTCTTTATTGGAAGACTTACTGTTTTCTTCACTGTATTTATTATATTTAAAGTTGAAATAGGTGTGGTCAGATGTACTGGGGCTGCAGCCAGCTTCCTGTTACGGCCTCAATTCTAAAGGCAGGTGGAAGATTCTGCAAGATGGCAAACCCAGCAGCAGCAGAAGACCAGATGGAGTTTCTCCAATCAGCAATGCCATGCCAAGGCTGCATCAAATTGCATGCATCTTTGGGAACCATGCCCCCTGGTGTTTATAGTACAAACCTAAGTTCCAAGATCAGGAACCGTGGGTGGTGCAAATGGTTAGCACACTCAACTGTTAACCGAAAGGTTGGAGGTTTGAGTTCACCCAGAGATGCCTCAGAAGAAAAGCCTGGTGATCTAATTCCAAAAAAACCAGCCACTGAAAACCCCTTGGAGCACAGTTCTACTCTGACACACATAGGGTCGCCATGAGTTGGAGTTGACTTGATGGCAGCTGGTTTGGTTTCTTTTGGTAAGTCCCAAGATTAGGTTGGAAAGAGTAGTTCTTGCTGGGTTAACTTGGATTGGAATTTAGCATGGGTACTTAAACAGGTTTGTTCCAAAATGAATTCTGTGTCCTCTTCCAAATTTACCACCTTCTAGAAGTTCTTGCCACTTCCCCTCCATCTCATACGCAACAAAATTGTTAAATGAAGGCCTTCTGAAGACAACAGAAGTGTTAAATGAACTTTTTCTTCTACCACCCTGGCCTCATTGGATGCTGGCAAAATAAGGTAATGTTTTCTTTCTAAAAAGAAGATAAATGACAAGGAAAATTGTCGAGGAGGATGAGAGATTTGAGCGTTCCAGTGAAGAACTGGGTGGGGTGAAGTTGGGTGAGGGAATTGAGCTAATAAAATGTTCCTTTCTTTGACACTCCTTTGATGATGAAAGAGCAGGTGATTTATACTACAAGTGCCAGAATAAATCACCTTGTTCAGCGGGACACCCCCAAGCTGTGATGACAAAGCCACAGGACTGAGAGACATGGGCTTCACCCATGCTTATGAGGGTTTGTGTTGTGACAAGTGGGGTGGGTACCACGTCCTGAAATCCTGAGGTGAGCTTTTCTCCTGGAGTGCTGGAATGCCTTCACCCTCCAAATAGGGGAGACCCAAGTGCACTGTTTCTGTAGAAGCTATCACCTTCAGAATATACTTGCAGTCAAGTATTCGGAGGAAGGAGGAGCCTCTGAGAAGAAATGACTTTTCCATTCTCTGAAACTCTGTCCAGATTTTGGAAGGCATCAGGAGTGCTGATGATGGAGCTGCAGGGGGTTTAAAACCACAGAGGGGAAACCATGTCATACAATCTGAACATTAATGAGTAGAGAAGGGGCAACTTCCGGCCAGAAGGGAATTTCTAGCGTCATGTCTAATGACCTGAGCATCCTTATATTTTACCAGCGTCCTTTCAGCCCCACCCAGAGGGACTGGTGAGTGTGACTCTTTGAAAGATGCTTTCCTAAATACAGGTATGAAGAAGAGGCAGGGGGTGTGGATGCAAGAAGGGGACAGGACATGCGAGGTGGATTCACTTCCTAGGACCACCATGGCCACAGACAATGGCTCAGAGAGGAAACCCAGAAGCAGCAGAAAACCAGATGGAGTTCTCCACCGGAAGCCTGGATCTCAAACTTGGGTCTCTGAGGCTGGGATAGTTTCCTTCTACCAAAACAAAGTCCTGGGTCATGTTCCTTAAGGTACACATTCATGGCACATGGCAAGAGATAACAGCCAAAGCCACCCCATTTTATAAAAGAACCAGAGGAGAAACGTTGCAGACCAGTCGTGAGCAATGTAGTGTTTGCAGAAAGGCCAACAAAACAAATCATATAACGTTTTCTTAAAAGGCGGCGTTCAATCCTTGCTTTATTTCTATTGGCTGCTTATTCTAACCCTAACCTTGAGGCATCTGGAATGAGGAATGCTATTAATTATATTTGATTTTAGAACATACTGTGGTTATGTGAAACCTAAGCATTTGCCTTTCGTAAAGACTGACAAAATATAAAATCTTTATTCTAACCCTACTCCCTGAAACCCGCTAGGCCGTGGGCCAGGTATTCTTATTGGAGGGATAAAAAAGGTGTGTGTGTGTGTGTGTGTTTGTTTTTGTTTCAGGATGCCAGTGTCTTAATTCTGTCTTAGTAGTACAGCACCTGTTAACCATGACAATGTCTTAAGAAATTGTTTTAGCCTAGAGACGGATAGCACAGGCTCAACATTGTACAGTGTGATTGAAAAGACAGGCTGGTGTCTATTTTTCTTTTCAAAATATCTGAATGTGTTTGTAATATGTGAAGGTAACAAAAAAAAAATAGTAGTGCCAAAACAATGCACCAGGCATCTCATTTCAATTCCTATATGTCTGTTTTTATAAGATCAAGATTAAAAACCATTGGGATTAAATATTTTTTTGAACAGAATACACTCTTGAGAAACCCGAGAATGGACTGAACCTTCCTGCAAGCTACTCTTTGTTTTTAGAACAGTGGGGAAATACGTTTACAGAGATCGTGAGCTTCAGAGAATGCATGTGATATGGCCTGTATTACATGCTAATATATATAAGCTGTATCTGTCAGCTACTGCCCTGCCTTGAAAAATGCACACACTTGACCCTCTTCAGCTTGGAGCTCATCCTTTTGCTTTTTTTTTTTTTTCTTTTAGTAGAATTATTTAGCCAACATAAGTATTCTGATTGCTATTTGATGGCCATCCTTGCTTAGTTTGAGAGACGTGCTTTAAATAGGACCATTTGAAGGTGGCTCCTCGGAGAAGCTACAGAGCTACAGGCTGATAGCCTTGGAACCTGCCCAATAGCCCAGAAGGAAGCAGAGCAGCTATATGATCAGGGTGGTTGTGGAAGAGGAAATGACGCGGCAAGTATGTGGTTAGACTTAGGTGGAGGTATGAGCCTTGGGCAAACATGACCTTTCCTTGGGGTAATTCCAAGGGCATGACTTTCCTGTGCCCTTGAGTAGGCATGGTGGGTCATTTGAGGTTAGATATTACGGAGGTGTTCAGCAGCCCAAAAGCTAGGCCTTCTCCTGGGAGATCTTCGTTTTCTTTTTTTCCCCAAACTAAATAAACCACAGAACAAAATTTCTAAGCTAGAATAATGAAATGAAGTCATTTTCCACTTTGTATATATTGATGCTAATAAAACAAATGAAAAATAATCCAATTTATGGAGTTTTTATTACCAATATTCCAGGATGGCACTGCAGGATTTGTGTTGGGATAGTACCTATAGACACTCTGAATGCCAAGAAAGGACTGGAAAATCTGGAATTGTTCTGGGAATGTGTGGGGAATGTTGGGAACAGGACAGGTCTAAGGGGACTGCTGTCATCAGATACACTGTCATCCTCTCAATAGCCCTGTAAGCACAAGGGGACCAGTCCAAGGAGCATATGAGCTATGATGTCCACCCTGAAGTCTTGCAAGGCTGCTATTTTTCAGTGGGAAATGGAGTGATATCTTCATACCTCTTAGGATATAGCCATATTTGAATTAACCTAATGTCTTAGGAAGGAGCCCTGATGGTGCAATGGTTAAGTGTTCGGCTGCTAACTGAAAGGTCAGAAGTTCGAACCCACCAGCAGCTCTGCAGGAGAGAAGAGCTGGTGATCTCCTCTCATAAAGATTACAGCCTAGGAAACCCTATGGGGCAGTTCTACTCTGAACTATAGGGTCACTATGAGTCAGAATCGACTTGACAACAATGTCTTAGGTTGGACTCCCCAGAAGCAAATCTTAAGACAAAGATTCAAGTGCAAATGATTGATTTGCTGGGTGATCCTACAAAGTTAGGGAGTGGGGACATAACACCAGTAAGGGAAGGAAGCCAGTAAAAGGTACAGTGATCAAGCACATTACTACAGAAGGCACCTAGGCCTCCTCCCCACTGAGGAATTCTGGGAGACCCAGTAGAACACACCTCAGAATCGCTCCACCTGAGGGAGGAGGGAGTTGGGGTATTTATGCACCAATTTCCATCTGCCATTGACTGAGGGCTGCTTCTGGGAGGCATTAACTCCCAGGCACCACTGGTGTGCCCTGTTCCCAAAGAAAGCCCTCGAAGAGTTGAATGTGTCTGCAGGTGGAAGTCATCTGAGTGGAGTTCATAGGAATGGTGGGTGCCAAGAGGCTGTGGCAGGGCACCTACAACATCCCTTATACTATTACAAAAGTTGATCATCAATCAATTCATCAACATTTATTTTTACCATCTACTATGTACAGTTCAGGTCCCTGGGTGGCACAAATGTTTTGCACTCAACTACTAACCGAAAGGTTGGCAGTTCAAACCTACCCAGAGGCACTATGGAAGAAAGACCTGGCAATCTGCTTCCATAATAATTCAGCCATTGAAAACCCTATGGAGCTCAGTTCTATTCTGTAATACTTGGGGTCGCCATGAGTTGCAACTGACTTGACAGCAATGTGTTGCTATTTTTATGTGCAGCTCATTGGGCTGTGAACACCTTGTTGTTGTGTGCTGTCAAGTGGATTGCAACTCATAGCAACCCTCTAGGACAGAGTAGAACTGCCCCATCGGGTTTCCTAGGTTGTAATCTTTATGGGAGCAGACTGTCACATCTTTCTCCCGTGGAGCAGCTGGTGGGTTCAAACCTCTGACCTTTCAGTTAGCAGTCAAGCGCTTAACCACTGGGTCACCAGAGCTCCTTGAACAACTTGGTAACTTGGTCAAGTTAAGAATGCCTATAAAACATAAGTAATTAAATGTAGACCAGAAATTTGAAAGACTAAAGATTTCAAAGTTCATTGAAAATAAACTCTTCCCCTTCTGATTGTTAGAATTTTTTTTCAAGTAATATACAGGTTTAAATAATATTTTTGAAAGAAGACTCAACTAAGTCATTTACCTTTTTTTAAAAGTCTCTAAAAATTTTAGACATTTTTCAGTTGACTTGTCTGAATCCAGTATGTTTCCTTAGTAATGCTTGGAATGTATTTTCTCACATCTGCCAATTTGTGTATTTAAGAGCATTAGATCTTTCCTCAAATAAGGAAAAAAATCTAGCTGACTACATTCTGCCTGGCTTCTCTTTCAAGATTCATTATACCACCTCTAATACTAAAAGAAGGTCCCTGGGTGGTACAAATAGTTTGCACTGGACTACTATCCTAAAGGTTGTTGGTTTCAACCCACCCAGAGGCACCACGGAAGTAAGGCCTGGAGATCTGCTTCCATAGAGATTAGAACCAAGAAAACCCTATGGAGCAGCTCTACTCTGTAACACATGGAGTTGCCATGAGTCAGAATTGGCTCAACAGCAATGGGTACAGGTAATACTAAAGGGATCAGAAATGTCATCTAGGAGGAGACATTCACAGGAGAAAATGAGTGTAAATAGAGACTGGGAAAGGGTGGATAAAGCAGGCTGATTGACAAGGTGGAATGAGGTATCTTCAGCCTGGGTGAACTTGAACTTTGTCTTCCATAAATCTTCACTCTTAAAATAGGCAAGTTAAGCATATTAAGAATGAAAGAAGTTGGTCTGGTACTAGTCCCAATGTTTTAGGACGTGTCCCCGTTACGCACATAGCTGTATCCCTTGCCATCACGTCCTTCCCAGCTCATGGCGATTCCATGTGGTACAGGGTAGAACTGCTTCATAGGGTTTTCCATAGCTACACTCTACAGAATCAGATCGACAGGCCTTTCTTCCACAGCAACGCTGGGTGGGTTGGAACTGCCAACCTTCAGGTTAGTAGTCCAGCACAAACCATTCGCACCACCCAGGGACCTGATACGAACATAAAACATGATAGTTTATTAAACCAGCTACATAAATTATGAAATATAAGTTATGGTTCTATATGTTCTGCAACTTATGAACAGAGGAGAAAATCATCAATGTAGAATCTAAGAATGAAGAGGAGGTATGAACATCATTCTCTGGCAAGTTCTACCACCTTTACAGCTCTTATGCCTCCCCACCAAACCCCAATCCAAGCGTTCTCGCTCGCTCTCTATATGATGCCTCTGTCCAGGATTTATTAATCCTTTGTAGTAAAAGATGACATAGGATAGAAAGGTAGTTTCAGCATTAATTTCATGGCTTAAAGTTTTTAAAGACCTGGTTTTTATTTCCTTACATTTCCAGTATAGGCAGTCCCAGGGTTATGAACATCCGAAACCTGTAGTTACAAACCAACCCCCATAAAGCCTATTATATTAAAAATTGGAGGTGTGTACAATGGTTTGTAATAACAAAGGGAAGCTGCTTTTTGACACGCATCAAAACATTATTATTGTTATTATTACTGTATTATTGTGTTAAAGATATTTTAGTGTATCTGGAAGTGTTTCTTTAATTTTTTTAATGCATAGAAAAGTTTGCTATTGTTATGGATTGAATTACGTCCCCAAAAAATGTGTGTCAACTTTGCTAGGCCATGATTCCCAGTACTGTGTGATTATCCACCATTTTGTCATCTGATGTGATTTCCCTATGTGTTGTAAATCCTACCTCTATGATGTTAATGAGGCAGGATTAGAGGCAGTTATGTTAATAAGGCAGGACTCAATCTACAAGATTAGGTTGGATCTTGAGTCAATTTCTTTTGAGATATAAAGGCAAGAGGTGAGCAGAGAGACAGGGGGATCTCCTACCACCAAGAAAGCAGAGCCAAGAGTGGAGCGCATCCTTTGGACCCAGGGTCTCTGCGCTGAGAAACTCCTAGACCAGGGAAGATTGATGACAAGGACCTTCTCCCAGAACCGACAGAGAGAGAAAGACTTCCTCTGGAGCTGGCTCCCTAAATTCAGACTTCTAGCCTCCTGGACTGTGAGAGAAAAAATTTCTTGTTTGCTAAAGTCATCAACTTGTGGTATTTCTGTTACAGCAGCACTAGATAACTAAGACAACTATATACTATATACTAAGATAAACATTTGACTAATTGACGTTAGATACAAACCGTACCTATCTGTCGCAACTTACGTACAAATTTGACATAAAGACAGACAGGAACGGAACTTGTTCGTAATCTGGGTACTGCCTGTGTACATTTTTATTTCTAAGACTACGCTACCGATACAGAGCCTGGCACACAGTGGTGTTGTTAGTTGCTGTCAAGTCCATTCCAACTCATGGCAACCCCATGTGTTTCAGAGTAGAACAGCTCCATAGGGTTTTTAAGGCTGTAATCTTTCAGAAGCAGTACCAGACCTGTCTTCTGAGGCATCTCTGGGTGAATTCAAACTGCCAACCTAACCTTTAAGCTAGTAGTAGAGCACCTAACCATTTGCAACACCCAGTGCCCATTGGCACACAGTAGGCACTCTTACGTATTTGTTGAATGAATGTTGTTGGTTGTCATCAAGTTGGTTCCGACCCCATGTAACAGTAGAACTTCCCATAGGATTTTCCAGGCTGTAATATGTAGAGAAGCAGATCACCAGCTCTTTCTCCTTTGGAGTCGCTGGGTGGGTTCAAACTGCCAACCTTTTGGTAGCAACCGTTGCACCAGGAGGGCTCCTTTGTTGAATGAATGAATGAATATCAACCAACAGTGTTGCAGAAGTGCTGGTTTCCTTTCAACCACCAGATGGCATCCACTGCATGGCTTATTTGAATACCTGTAGCATCTTAAAGAAACACAATGACACTCCACTTCCTCACAAAGGTTATTTTCACTGGACAAAGGCATCTGAAGAAATTGACGATTTCCGATAAAACAGAATTCAATTTGGAGAATTAGCGGGCTTCCCCTCGCTCTTGCCAGAGAAAGAGAAACCACCGTCATTCTTGCATGGAATGGCCTCAGGATGAATGTGTTTTTGATAAAATATGGAGTTACCTTGGGCCCCCGGCTCAAATAATGTTGCCCTCAATCAAAACACCACTCCAAGTCCACAAAAGATTTTAAAAGAATTCAACTGTTACTGACTTTCTCTAGAGAATACTGAGTGGGAGGCCTGTTAAAACCCTCTGTATCCATTTTTGTCCCAAGAGTCTCACATTTCTGGGCACCTGTTCTAATCTCTCTCCCTCCCCAAACTCCCACACTTTCCCAGATATGGAACTGTGACCCCTCCACTCTTCCCCCATCCTCTACCCCATCTTACTTTCTTCCACATAAACCAAAATCGAACTCGTTGCCGTCAAGCCAATTCTGACTCATGGCGACCCGATGTGTTACAGAGTAGAACTCCTCCATAGGGTTTTCTTCGCTGTGATCTGTAGGGAAGCAGATCACCAGGTCTTTCTTCCGCTGAGCCGCTGGGTGGCTTCAAAACACCAACCTTTTGAATAGCAGCCAAGTGCTTAACCGTTGCCCTTGCTGTATCTGTGTAGATATACTGGTATTGATATATAGATAGAGTAAGTGAGAGATATGATATGTCTCTCATGGACATCTCCCAAGGTCATTGCACAGAGTTGTAACTCATGCTTTTGAAAGCTGAGTTAGAGTCCATTCATTTATTCCACTTATCCCACAGAAATCCAAAGCGCCTGGGGTAAGGGTTTGGGGACAAGGCTGTTTATTGCAGCACAATACGTTGCATCAGAAACTAGAAAAAATACGTGGCAGGCAATCCTTAGGGAAGGTTGTGCTTGTTCATCTCGAGAGGCTTTGCTAGTGACTCCAGAATGCCTCTTTTTCATCACTCAGGTCCTAACCTGCAGTACCTGAGGATGCCACCAGGGGGAGGAAGTCAGCGTCTGCCTACAGCTTTCCTCTTCAGTGGGTATTTGAAGCCCTGGTGGTGCAATGTTGAGCGTTTGGCTACTAACCGAGAAGTTGTTGGTTTGAACCCATCCAGCGGCTCCGTAGGAGAAAGACTTAGCAATCTGCTTCCATAATGATTACAGCATAGAAAATCCTATGGAGCAGTTCCCCTATGCAACACATGGGGTCACTATGGGTCGGAATTGATTCAACAACAACACTGTCTTCCCAGTTTCTCTCCTCACGGCCCATCCATTTAACTTTCACTTAGCTTCTACTGGAGAATTTTCCAAGAGGTTTATGTAATCCAAATGATTTCATCAAATGATAGCAAAAGGGCCATACTTTTATTTCAACACCATGGCCAAGCAGGTCACTTTTAGGAAGACCCTGGTACATTTTAGCCTACATCCCAATATTTTCCAAATGAAGGGCCCCTTTTTCTTAACAAGAAGTGTCAGTGATCCCACTAACTCGTTGTTATGGAAACCTAGGTTCCCGTCTTTTGGTAACAGCTACCCAGTTTTCCTTTGGGGAACTCTGAGAGACGGGCTCCCAGTCCATGTGCTTGGATGGAGCTAACCCTATCTCTTGCTGTCTGTGGGCACCCAACCATGGTCTGGCCAATCAGAGCTCTCATGATTAGCTCAGAGATGGCCATGTGACCTGAACTGAACCAATGGGAAACTGGCTCACTCTTTCTGTTGGAGTTGCTAGGCTGCTGAGTTAGCCTGGGCCTACTGGCAGCCATCTTGCCACCATGTGGGACAACCCTCCCTGGAAATGAAGAGAAGAGTAAGGAAAACAAAGCCCAGAAATGGAGAAAAGACAGTTTCTTGGTGATGATGTTGGGGCCCTTGGAGCCAGCTGGGCTGGAAGTCAGGCCTACCTACCTCTTACTTTTGCAATCATAGAAATAAAACCTTCTCTTTGGGATAAAGCCAATTTGAGTTGGGTTTCTGTCCCTTGAAACTAAAAGAGGTCTTACTAATAAAACACTGTATGTATTTCAAGGAGCCCTGGTGGCTCAATGCTTAAGCACTCAGCTGCTAGCTGAAAGGTCAGCGGTTCGAAACCACCCAGTGACTCTGAGGGAGAAAGATCTGCGATGCTCACAAAAAGATTACAGCCTAGGAAACCCTATGGGGCAGTTCTACTCTGTCACATGGGGTTGCTATGAGTCAGGATTGACTAAACAGCACCCAACAACATATGTATTTCAGATAATTGAGAAAACACATCCGCTATTAAGAATCCTAAGACTCCCGTTAAGAATTCTTCTCTCCTTGAGATTTCCCCTTCTCGCTTTTTCTCCCTCTACTTTCTCTAATCTCTCTTTTCATTCGCTTTAATTTCATAAATATTTGAGTCCCTACTATGTGCTAAGCATGGACCTAGGTGCTTCCTCTGCCTCTCTTTTCTTTCTGTATGTTTATTTCTGTTCTTCTGTCTGCTTTTTTCCCTTCCCTCTCTCTTTTTCTTTATCTCTCTGTGTGTTTCTGTCTCTCTATTTCTGCTGCTTTTTCCTTTCTCAGCTTCCTTTTCACTTGCTCACTCTCTTTTGCCCTCTGTCTATTTCTGCTTTTTTTTCTTTCTCAGTCTTCTCTCTTCCCCCCTTTCTGTCTATTCCTGCTCTGCCTCTGTCTCTTCTTGTCTTTCTCTGTGTGTTTCTTGGTGTCTCTTTCTCTTGGTATCTTTTTCTGTCCTTCTGTTTCTCTCCATTTCTGTCTGTCACTCCTTCTGCCCACCCCTACCCAGCCCCCATCACCACCCACACGAGCTCCCTCTCCTGTGAACACATTGTCAGGCCGCTCAACGTCGTGGGCTGCCTGAAAACATGCCTCACACATTTTCATAGCTGGGGTTTTCTCCTGTGGCCATCTCGGTTAAAACAAAATCTTTTAACCTGTAAGATTCATACAAAAAGAGCATAGCATGGCCTCAGGGAACAGCAGCGCCTGGAACAAAAGCCTCAGTCTTAAGCTTTGTGTTTTTGAGAGACACACAGAGGCTCCAGGGTGCAGGAAGTCTTGGGTGGGAGTGGCCCCATGCCTGGTCCTCTGCCTGCTCCCCCCCCCCATCGCCCCCCAGGTAAACACCAGGCTAGTGGCGCTGAAGACAGCTTTGTTTTCTGGAGCCTTGACAACATGTGCACCAGATGTGCCCAGCAGTTGCCTCCTGATCCTGCTGAGCCACTTGCCACAAATCCCTCTTTTGTCACAATTTAGTTGTGAGCTTAAAAGAGTGACAAGCGCGTGGAGGGCATAGACAGGACGAGGCTGTGCAGAGATCCTGGGGAGGGGTTAAGAGCACTGTAGAGCAGACATTGCTGGGTTCAAGGCTGGCCCCAACACTTCTGGCTGGATAACCTGGGGCAAGGTGACAGTTAACAAGCATTAAGCCCTGTCTTAGTCATCTAGCACTGCTCTAACAGAAATATTGCAAGTGGATGGCTTTGACAAAAAGAAATTTATTTCTTCACAGTAAAGTAGGCGAAAATCCAAATTCAGGGTGTCAGCTCCAGGGGAAGGCTTTCTTTCTCTGTCAACTCTGGAGAAAGGTCCTCCTCATCATCAGTCTTCCCCCGGGCTAGGAGCTTCTCTGTGCAGGAACCTTGAGTCCAAAGGATACGCTCTGCTCCTGGTGCTTCTTTCTTGGTGGTATGAGGTCCCCCCCTCTCTGCTTGCTTCCCTTTCTTTTTATCTCTTGAGAGATAAAAGGTGGTGCAGGCCACACCCCAGGGAAACTCTCTTTACATTGGACCAGGGATGTGACCTGGGTAAAGGTGGTATTACAATCCCACCTTAATCCTTTTTAACATAAAATTAAAATCACAAAATGGAGGACAACCACACAATTCTGGGAATTGTGGCCCAGCCAAATTGATAGACGCATATTTTGGGGGGACACAATTCAATCCATGACAAGCACCCATGCTGCACCTGGCACTGTGATCGTTTAACAGTGGTGATCTCATTGTATCTTCCCAGCAGCCCTGTAAACCACAAACCATGGCCACTTCCTCCTATAGGTAGGGAAACTGAGGCTCAGAGTGGCTGGGAAACTCATCCAATGTCACACAGCTAACTGGTCACAGCTCAAGCGGTCTGATTCCTAAGTCCAATGCCTGGAGATACTTGGGGGATGATGGGTTCTTGAGACCTCCGTCCCAGCACCGTGGATGAATAGCTCACCCATCACAGATACAGCCACCTCTGGGGGCTCTGTAGCTGCTTCTAGTGCTGCCATCCTCACCAGAATGGAGTCTAAAAGTGCTAGTCGCCATGGAGTCAGCTCCAACTCACGGTGATTTTATGGACAACAGAAGAAAACGTTGCTTGGTCCCGTGCCTTCTTCACCATCGTTCATATGCTCAAGTCCATTGTTGTAGTCACTGTGTATTTTGAGTGCCTTCCAACGAAGAGGGCTCATCTTGGAGCATT
Organism: Trichechus manatus latirostris; assembly: GCF_000243295.1. Lineage (NCBI taxonomy): Eukaryota > Metazoa > Chordata > Mammalia > Sirenia > Trichechidae > Trichechus > Trichechus manatus. Next base: position 3,309,758 of record NW_004444126.1, on the reverse strand, counting down.
ATATAGGACAGTATTCTGTAGTGATCCATAGAGTCTTCATTGGCTGATTTCAGTAGATCACCGGGCCTTTCTTCGAAGTCTGTCTTAGTCTGGAAGTTCTGCTGAAACCTATCCACCACGGGTACCCTGCTGGTGTTAGAAATACCAGCAGGATACGTTTGAAGCCAAGGCCTGCGCTTCAATCACCCCAGTGTATTTCTGTTTCTTATCTAACCTCCCCCATACCCTTTGCTTAATCACTTTGTTAGCTTGTTTTGCAGAAAAATACCAGGTATTTAAAGAAACCAAAGCCAGAGTGGTAAATGAGAACCAGCCTGAACCAGATCTGGCCCTTGGACCATGCACAGTCCAGACATGCCATATATTACCGTTGTGCACACACTCTCTCTGCCCCAAATTACCTGTGTATGACATTTCCCAGAAAATTGATGAACATGTATAACGTCCTAGATTAGAATCCCAATAAAGTATGTAGCCTAACCCCTGCTCAGGGAGTCAGATCTAAGCAAGCCCCCTGGCTCCTTGCACTGCTGCTCTGCAATAAACTACTTTCTCTTTCTTCAAAACTCGGTGTGTCTTGTCTCTGGGCTTTACAGCATACCGGACAGGGACCCACTTCATCCAGCAACACCTTCCGGCATCACAGCAACGTGCAAGCCACCACAGTACAACAGACTGAAAGACAGGTGCGGGGGGAGGCGGATTTTGAGCAAGTCTTGGGGGAGGCTGGTCTGCTTCCTGAGCACCAGGTGTAGGCTTCTGGGCCATAGAGAATAGCAGGAGAGTGGTGAAGGATTAAGCAACTCTCCCCAGGACACAGCTCAACTGTTCAGAGGGGCTCTCTTCCAAGGAAGGCGAGACGGCCGCCAGCCATCGAAGACACTCTTTTCTTTCACATTTTAACATTTCTGAAATGAGGGTGTATATTACAATTGATGCCCTTTCACAATTACTTGGCAGCACTTTTTTTATTTTTATAATCAAAGGTGTAGCCTTCTGTTCTATGAACTATGGTCGTTCAGGGGTTGGCTTTCATTGGCCCACCCTAGATCACACGTCTCTCGCTGACCAATCACTGTGACTCTGGTTGGTCTCACTTAACTAGGTGGACAAAGGCAGGAGGGGAGGAGTGGTTCCTGAGAGGGAAATTCAGGTGTTATTACCAGAGAGAGAGAGCTGTGGATTCTGGGCACAAAAAAACAACCCCTGCATTTTCTACCCTGAGTCATTCTGAGATTTCATGAGATTATGTGCCTGAAACAATTGGCTAATGGTAAATGCTAGACATAACTTCCAGTTTATTGAAAATATCCAAGATGGAAGAACAAGTTAAAAGATACCACCAGGAACGACTCAGACAAACTCAAAACGTTGAATCTGAGTAGAGGATATACAAGTGTCCAGTGTTCCTTTTTTTTTAAAACTTCTTAGTGTGTTTGAAATTTTTTCAAAATAAAACAATTGCGGGGGGGTGGGTGTGGGGAGGGTAAAATAAAAATAAAAAAAAAGCTCTCCCCTTAACAACAACAAAAAAATTTGTCTTTATGTACGTTATCCCAGAAACCAGCCCTGACACAAGGATTTGAGTTGTTGTGGTTAGCTGCCTTAGAGTTGCCCCTAACTCATGGACCCCCCAGGCACAACAGGATCAGACCCACAAGTCTTTGATTTGGGAGGTGATCCCAGGAAATATCCATAGGGGAACAGCGAGATGAGACTGGGAAGGGGAGGCCACCAATAAAAAGTATATTAAGCAAGTTCTTCCTGTGAGCAACTGGAGCTCCAGCCACTGGGGAACCTGCAAGCCAGTGTAGAGCACATATCTTAGTGTTCCCCCTTCTGAGTACAGAAGGAACAGAGGTATTTATCTCTCAGCTTCTATCAGTCATTGGAACAGGGCTCTCAGGGGTGATAATTTCCTGGCACTTCTGGAGTGCCACCTGGCAAACAGATGCGGCTCTCCAGAGAAAGCCTTCAGGCCAAGGTGCACAGAAATGGTAAGGACCAAGAGGCTATGTGGCATCTACTACAGATTCTAGGAGTCCCTGTGTGGCACAAATGTTTAAGCACTCAACTACTAGCTGAAAGGTTGGTGGTTCAAACTCACCCAGAGGCAGCTTAGAAGACAGGCCTGGCTATCTGCTTCTGAAAGCTCACAGTCTTGAAAACCCTATGGACCCATCTACCCTGAGACCAGAAGAACTAGATGGTGTCTGGCTACCACTACCTACCTTTCTGATGCGGGCCACAATAGATAGACCCTGACAGAATGGAAGAAAAATGTGGAACATTTTTCTAAAAAAAAAAAACAAAAAAAAACCACATCTACTGGACTAGTTGAGACTGGCGGAATCCCCGAGACTATTACCCTGATATACTTTTTAAACTTTGAACTGAAACCCCTGAGTTCACCTTATAGCTAAATAAAAAATAGGCTCAAAAAATAATACGTATCACCTGTAAGTACTGTGCTCCTTTAAAAAATCACCTACATGAGACCAAATAGTCAACAATTACTTAAAACAAAAATAAGAATGTGAGAGGGCAGGGAAACTAGATTAATGGAAACAGAACTACCAGAACAGAAATATTGAGAATGTTCACTCATTGTGAAGAATGTAACCAATGTCACTAAACAACTCTGTGTAGAAATTGCTGAATGAAAACCTAAACTGCTGTGTAAACCTTCACCAAACACACAATAAAATATTATTAAAAAAAGAAAAAGAAAAAAAATCCCATGGAGCAGCTCCACTCTGCACAGTGAGGTCTTCATGAGTCAGAATCTACTCAATGCAACTAACAACTGCAGATTCTAAGACGAGCGTATATGACCAGAAAAAGGCCCTGCTTCTGCAGCCAAGTGACTTGTAAAACCCAGAGCAAAATAAACCCACCAGCTTCCAGCTCCTCTTTCTGCATTTGTGAGCTCAGCAGTGTGCTTTGCTGAATACCATTGAAGATAACTTACTCCTCACCCCATTTTTTTAAATATGTGCCACATTCAGCTCAATGGAAAAACGGGCATCACCTGAGAGTGACCTATACCTGGCCCACAAGTAATTGGCCTTTTGCAGACGGGGCATGCCCTGTGAACCAACCAGAAATGTCTCCCAAAATCCAGTGGAATCTCAATGGTTGAAAAAAAAAAAATTATGCTCCTCTTTCTCCAATGCATGCAAAGATATAAAAGTCATGAATTCCTAATGCCGCTAACCCAATCTGAAATGTATTAGCAAGAAAATCTAGGGTCCCTGGGAGTGAATTCCATAAGCAAGGAAATGTCAGCCAATAGGAAGGTAACCTCTCCTTGCCACAGCCAGCTCCCTAGCACTGTGATTGCACGTGTCTTATGGGCATCAGTCACCGCATCTGCTTGCTGCTGGCTTCCAGTGGGAGTGCTGACAGCTAACAGGAGCAATGACTTGGTGACTGGGACAGGAACAATATACAGGCCAAAAATTCAGAAAAAAAGTAAAGACTGAATCTTCTTTATTCTGCCCCTCTTTAGAAGGTGGAGTTAGCCATGTTGAAGAAGGCCCAAAACGTGGTAATTTTGCCACTGACTTTAACCAATAGACAGACACGCATTCCCCATGGTAGCCTGCATGTGCTGAACATGTCACTGCCTCTTCAAAACATTGCCGGTTTCCATGGAAACATAAAAGCACTTACTGCAACAGCTGCTGGGATTTCAAGTCAAGATGTCCAAAGCTGTCTCTAAAATATATTTTCAAAGACCCGATTTGAAAGTAAAATAATAGCACAGCTTTTCAAAGAGGACAAAGGAAAATAAACGATCAGAAGAATGGCTTGGCACCATTTTTAGAACTCAGCATTCTGTCTGGATTCTGTCTTTCTAAACATTAGCTCAAGAAAGATGTTGGCCCAAACAATCCACTGATCCACAGGTTCCTGACATCAGACGTGTTTTTGTTACGGCCAACAGGTCTGTTTGCTGTTCAGAGACTTCACATCCTGACAGGGCAATGCAGCCACATGACTCTGTTAAAACGCTCATGAAATGAACCCAAAGTCTCTTGCATGCCAATCTACCTCCCACTCTCAGGGCTAAAAACGGGCTCTTCAACTCGTATGATTATATAGCTATTTTTTAAATATGCTCTGTAAGGCAGTAATGTGAAATGAAAGATAATAGCTTCACTTAACAGCTGTCAGAGTGGCATACCAGAAGACAATTTTTTAAAAGAAAATTCTGAAAGAAGAGGCTCAAATTATTTTCAAGAAATACATTTAAAAAATAATTAAAGACAAACTGTAATTTAAAAAATGTCTCTATGATAGTATAAAAGTGTGTTAACTCAATACCGGGGAAACGAGCACAACCTGTACAAGGAAAGGTCATGGAAGCCCCATAGACACATCCAGACTCCCTGAGGGACTGAATTGCTGGGCAGAGGGCTGTGGGGACCATGGTCTTGGGGTACATCTAGCTCAGTTGGCATAACACAGTTTATAAAGACAATGTTCTACATTCTACCTTGGTGAGTAGTGTCTGGGGTCTTAAAAGCCTGTGAGCGGCCATCTAAGATACTCCACTGGTCTCATCCCTTAGGGAGCAAGGGAGAATGAAGAGAACAGGATACAAGGAAAAGATTAGTCCAAAGGACTAATGGTCCACAGCTACCAAGGCCTCCACCGGACTGAGTCCAGTACAGCTAGATGGTGCCTGGCTAGCACCACTGACTGCTCTGACCAGGATCACAACAGAGGGTTATGGATAGAGCTGGAGAAGGATGTAGAACATAATTCTAACTCACAAGAAAAAGACCAGATTTACTGGCCTAAAGGAGACTGGAGAAACCGCGAGAGTATGGCCCCCAGACACACTTATAGCTCAGTGGTGAAGTTATCTCCGAGGTTCACCGTTCAGCCTGGGAGTGGATAGCCCCGTAAAACCAAATGGGACTAATGAGGTACAGTAGTCCAGTGACAAGCGCCAGAAGGCAGAAGGGGACAAGGAAGCTGGTGATAGGGAACCCAAGGTTGAGTTAGGATATTGTTGACGTGTTGTGAGATTGTTAACCATTGTCATAGGGCAACATGTGTAGTAACTGTTAAATGAGAAACTATTTCGTTCTATAAGCCTTCATCTTAAGTGAGAATAGCAGCACAATTGGAAGAGTGTAGTCAGTGTCACTGAACTGTGCATGTAGAAATTTTTGAAATGGTGTATCTTTGGCTATGTGTATTTTCACCAAAAAAAAAGGTTGAGAAGTTAGAGGGTTGACATGTAGTGGGGTTGTTAACCAATGTCATAAAACAATATGTGTACTACTGTTTCATGAGAAACTATTTGTTCTGTAAACCTTCACCTGAAGTACAATAAAAAAAAAAAAAGTGTGTTAACTATATTATCCTATTCTGGCCTTTGTTATTTATGCTGGTGAATTTTGTTTGGAGGATGACTTATCCTTAGAAAACAGTGGACTTATTCTTTTGGTTTTTCCCATGATTTAAATAGTGGGAAACTTTCTGACTTCCCCATTTCAGATGTTGCAATCACTATCCTTCCGCCAAGTTACCCACCGTAAAAACTTGGAAATCAACCTTGATTTTTCCTTCTCCCTCAACCCCTACATCCATCAATCACTAAATCTTGTTCATTTTATCTCCTTAATGTTTTCAAGTTCTTTTTCTCCTCTCTATTACCACCACCACTTTCCTAGTTGAGATGCTTATCTTCTGCTAAACGATTGCAGTAGCCTCCTAGCTAATCTCTCTGCTACTGAACTTGCCCTCCTCAAACCCTCCCTCCATGTAATCACCTTGATTTCCAAAAATTGAGGCCAGATATTATAACATGGGAGCCAGATACCATGGTGCGACATAAGTATATCTGATAGTTCAAGGGGTGGACTGTATAAGTCACAATATATGCTACCCCTCCTGGAAAGCCTTGTCACCACTATGACAGCCAAAGCCTTCACTGCCTCATCTGCTAGCATTTATGGTATATCCACTGGGGTGAAGCTGGAGTCAGCCACAATCTTCATTGCACTCTCCATGGCAGGAGCAATGGCAACTTTGGAGCCCAGGTCCATGACCACGCAAGACTCAGAGACTCTGTTCCTCCCATCACCTCTAGACTTGGATAAAGCACCATGCCTCAGAGAACAGGATCTGCTTCCCCAGCAGTTTCCTAAAGAGGCTAGGTAGCTCTATTCAACTGTAGCAACAAAGGCAGAAGGCAGGAAAAGGAGTAGGGAATGGAATGTGTGGCTAATTGCCTCCTTGAAAAACTGCCTTCTTTGCCATGAGACCAGAACTGGATGGTGCCTGGATACCATAACTGAACATTTTGACCAAAGATTCTATAGAAGAATCCTGATCAAAGTGGGGAAAATGCAGAACAGAATTTTAAATTCTCATGCACTCCAGACTTTCTGGAGCCATGGAGGCTGGATAGGACCCCTGAAACTATTTGTTATGGATTGAATTGTGTCTCCCAAAAATATGTGTTGCAAATTTTAACCTCTATGCCTGTAGTTAAAATCCCATTTGGGAATGGTTTGTCTTTGTTATGTTAATGAGACAGGATTAATATAGGGTGTGTCTTAAATCAATCTCTTTTGAAGTATAAAAAAGGGATTAAATAAGCAATCAAGAGAAGCAGAGATGGGGGAAGATTGATGCCAAGATACATGGAGATCTCCAAGGCACCAGGAAACTAACAGGAGAGACAAGGACCTTCCCCCAGAGCCAGCAGAGAGAGGAAGCTTTCCTCTAGAGCCGGCACTCTGAATTCAGACTTTTAGCCTCCTAAACTGTGAGAAAATAAATATCTGTTTGTTAAAGGCATCCACTTATGGTATTCTGTTATAGAAGCACTAGATAACTAAGACAAAATTTGGTGCCAAGAAGCAGAAGTGCTGCTCTAACAAATACCTACATTGTGGGACTGGTTTTGGAATTGGATAATGGGAGTTTTAAGGTGTCTAATAGTAAAAGCTTAGATTGCCTTGAAGAGACATTTGGTAGAATTATGGACATCAAAGGCAATTTTGGTGAGAGCTCTAAAGGAAGTGAAGAGAGCTGTAGAGAAAGTCTCTGCTGTCTTAGAGAATACATATGGTGCCGGCAATAGAATGCTACTAGAAATGAGGATGTTAAATGTGTTTCTGGTAAGGCTTTAAAAGGAAATGATGAACATATTATTGGACAGTGGAGGAAGGGCTATGTTTTTCATGCAGTGACAAAGAACTTGTCTGAGGTATGTTCAAATGTTTGGTGGAAGGTATAACTTGTAAGTGGTGAACTTGAATATCTGGCTGATGAGATTCCTGAGCAAGATCTTAAAAGGGCTACATGGTTTCTCCTTGCTGCTTATAGTAAAATGCGAGAGGAAAGAGATGGAGTTAAAAATGAACTGTGCAAAATGAAAATAGAACTTAAAGATTTGGAAAATTCTGTTGTACAAACTAAGAACACATGTCCTAGAATGTTCACCAAGAACGTGGCTACACAATCTTTTATTAAAGAGATTAAGCCTGTGACTGGTGGATCTAACCAACTACCACATCAGAAAACCCATCAGCTTAGACTGAAGGAGACAGAGAAAGAACTAAAGGAAAGAACACTGTCTCTTGGAATTCTATAGGCAAGAAACAGCCCAAAGGAACTACAAAGGTTGTCCTCCCAGAAAAGAAAAGGACCATCCCTGGTGCAGCTTGGATATCAGCAGAACTGTTGGAAGGAACACAAGAAGTAAGGCCTTCTCGGTTTCAAAGGATGGAGCCACGGTCTCCTGGATCTCAAAGGGTGAGGCCACAGCCTCCTAGGTTTCAAAGAGCCGGATCTTCACCAACTCAGTTCCAGAGTGTTAGGCTGTTAAGGTGTGCCAGAGGGATGGGACTGCTGCCCAAAGCTGAGGGAGTGGGGCTGCCATGTCCAAGGGCAGAAGAATGGGGCCTGCCATGGCCAAGGGGGTGTGGCCATCACTCAGATGGACTAGGAGAATGGGGCCGCCTAAAGCCAAGGGAACAGAGTTGCCATCCCAGAGGTCCTGGAAGGAGGAGCTGAAGCCCAGTGCTGAGGGGCCTCCACAAATGGCCAAAGGACCTTCACCCAGAACCCAGAGAGCATGGCCAACACCCAGAGGCTGGAGGGCAGGGCCGTTGCCCAGATGGTCTCATGGAAAAGGGGATTATTGTCAAGACTTGAGAGCTCATGTAATTTGTTCTGCTGGGTTTTGGACATGCTTGATGCCTGTTATCCCTTCTTTCCCTCCAGTTTCTTCCGTTTGTAATAGAAATGTCTGCCCTGTGCCTGTTCCAGCATTGTACTTTAGAAGCAGAAAATTTGTATTCTAGATTTCACAGGTTCACAGATGAAGAGGAATTTTCCCCAGGATGGAATATGCCCAAACTCTCATCCATATTTGATTTAGATGCTTCAGAAGATGAGACTTTGGACTTGGAGTTGATTTAAGACTTTTGTGATGACGTGATGGAGTGAATGTGTTTCGCATGTGGCAAGGACATGAATTTTGGAGGTCCAAAGGGTGAAATGTTATGGATTGTTGTAAATCCTAACCTCTATGCCTGTGGTCATAATTCCATGCATGTCCCATGTACATAATCAATGTCACTCAGTTGCACATGTAGAAATTGTTGAATTATTCTGCTATGTAGATTATCAACAACAATTAAAAAAAAAGAAGCTAGGTTACATAACCGGGAAGTGTAAGGTAGTTTTTGTCCCATGGAATAAACTTAGATGGATGAAGGAGCCAGGAGAAAATCACTTTCTTGTCCTCTCTCCAACGGACTGCTCTGGGGCACAGGGTTTCTATACAGCCTGTCCAGAGACGCCCCGTGTGACCAAACTGTGCCTCTTCATGGAGCTTTGGCGAGCTAGGTAACACATCTCCTTGTCTTTCTCTCACCTCCTTTTTTGGTTCATTCCCTGGCCTCTAATAGCCACTTACCTCCTACTCATCCCTCTAGACTCAAGTGTTATGGATTGAACTGTGTCCCTCCCCACTAAAAAATGTGTGTTGAAATACTATCCCTGTGACTGTAAATATGACCCTGTTTGAAAATAGTGTTTTTGTTATGTTAATGACAGAGCCTTGGTGGTGTACTGGTTAAAAGTGCTGATAGCCAAAAGGTCTGCAGTTTGCACCCATCAGCTGCTCCACAGGAGAAAGATGTGATAGTTTGCTTTTGTAAAGATTTACAGCCTTGGAAACCCTGTGGGGTAGTTCTACTCTGTCCTAAAATGTCACTATGAGTTGGAATCAACTCATGGCAACATGTAATGTTAATGAGGTCGTACCAGCGTAGGGTGGGTACTAACCACAATCACTTCTAAGGGTTGTCTTAAAAAAGAGCAAAATAGACACAGAGACACACACACAGGGGGAAGGCAGATGCCAAGGGATCCCAAGGAATGGCAAGAAATGCTAAAGAACTCCGAAGACTACCGACAAGAAAGGACCGTCTCCTAGAGCCCATGCCCTGATTTGGATTTCTAGCTTCCAGAACTGTGAGACAAGAAATTCCTGTCCTTTAAAGCCATCCACTTGTGGTATTTTTTGTTACGGCAGCACTAGGTAACTAAAATACCGAGTATCACTTCCTCCATATCAACTTCCCTATCCCTCCACCATCCCCACCCTACAAAAAATGTCTGAATTAGATATTCCTTCCATCTTATGCTTCCGCAGTAATCTCAATCAATGGAATTGTCAGCTTTGTGGAATTATCTGTTTCTCCATCCCTCTCCCCTCTTAGACTGTGAAAACACACACTATGACCATCACCACCAGCAGCAGCAACAGCTGACGGCCAGCCATGGTGGTTCTAGCTTTCATGCTTCCCCTGCTACTTTTATCATCAGTGACGGGCACAGGAGTAAAATGACACTTCCACAAATTCAGAGGGCAAGAGACATCTATCCTGCCAACTTACGCTTAAATATCAGGTGAGCTAATGAGGTGAAAGTGGTAGCTCCTCCTTTATTTTCCCTCCACAACCTGGAAAATGCAATCAGTGTCATTGAATTGTACATGTGCTCCCCACAAAGTCCCATCTCTGTCTGTCCATCTAAACATTCATACTGTGGGCATATACTTTGTTGTTGTTTTTTTTTCTTTTTAAATTATGGTGAAAATAGACACAATAGAACTTTAGCCAATTCAGCAATTTCTACGTGTACAACTCAAGGACATTGAGCACATTCTTCATGTTGTGCAGCCTTGATCACTATCCTTTTCCAAATCATTCCACCACCATTAACATAAACTCAATGGCTTCTAAGCAACTCTCCCTTTCCCCCTACCTCCCACTCCTGGTAACCACGAATAATCTTTAGTTTCTATTAGCCTATTTCATATAAGTGGGATCATACAGTATTTGTCGTTCTGCTGCTGACTTATTTCACTCAGCATTGTTTTCAAGGTTCATTCGCGTTGTGGCATGCGTCAGGATTTCATCTCTTTACAGCTGAGTAGTATTGCATTGTGTGTATAGATCACTTTGTGTTTATCCATTCATCTGTTAATGGACATTTAGATTGTTTCCACCTTTTGGCTATTGTAAAAAGTGCTGCAGTGAACACTGGTGTACAGGTGTCTGTTTGCATTCCTGCCTTCATTTCTTCTGAATATATACCTAGGATTGAGATGGCTGGGTCATATGGTAGTTCTATATTCATCTTTTTTAGGAACCACCAAACTGTTCTCCACAGGCATATACTGCCTGAGGCTAAATGAATACATTCCTTTAGGGGCAGATAATGTTGGTGGGGCAGGAAAGAAGGCAAAAGGGTGTGAAAGAAAAAGCCAAAGTTACTTGTTGTGAGGTGCCGTCGAGTCGGTTCCAACTTATAGCGACCCTCTGTACAACAGAATGAAACACTGCCCGGTCCTGCACCAGCCTCACAATCTTTGTTATGCTTCAGCCCATTGTTGCAGCCACTGTGTCAATCCATTTTGTTGAGGATCTTCCTCTTTTTCACTGACTCTCTACTTTATCAAACATGATGTCCTTCTCTAGGGACTGGTCCTTCCTGATAACATGTCCAAAGTATGTGAGATGAAGTCTCACCATCCTTGCTTCTAAGGAGCATTCTGGCTATACTTCTTCCAAGACAGGTTTTTTTTTTTTTTTTCCCAAAGTTACTGAGCAATAGGAAAGTTGCTCTTTCCTTATACCAAGCTGTCAATCTTATGGAAAGTTAGAAACCGGGGGGTATAGTTCCAACAAGTTGGTATGATTGCATCATGACCATTTTCACATTTCAACCGCTTATGCCGGAGCCAGCTGTGGCTGTTAATTGGTCAGCGAGTTCGGGGCTCTAATGAAACGTCCTCTTGAACAGCCGACACTAAGGGAAGATGGAAAACGGAAGTCACAATCCCTGTCCTCGAAGGTTAATCTCTAAAGTGTGCACTTCAAACCCAGAGGATCATTTAGAAATAAGGCACTAGAGACCATTATATAATGCACACTAAAGGCCTAGAGGCAAAACTGAAGTATTTTCATAGTGTGCAAACAAGCAAAACATTTGGCAAGAGCATCCTTTTTGGATAAAGCCATTCGGAGAAAGTTATTTCTTCTTTTGCATCAAGTTATTCTGAGTGGGCTTCACCAAGGCAACATATAAAGATATGAAGAGCTACTCAGTTGAAAGCTTGGATGTTGCAAAGTGATTGGGAGAAAAGTGGACAGGAGAAGTCCATTACAGAAGAGCATCATCACTGGGGGCTTCTTCAGTGTCTATAAGGCAGTTTCAGTGTTTCTCAATGCGGTCCTCAAAACATCTGCAGCAGAGCCACCTGGGGATCTGATAAATGCAGATTCTCAGGTTCTAATCTGGAGACGCTGATTCAGCAGGCCAGGAGTGGGGTCAGGGAATCTGCATTTTCATCAATTCCCAGGTGATTCTGAGGAATCCTAACTTTGAGAACCACTGCAAAACCTTCCCCAGGGCCACCCTGTCCCTACTCATCAGTGTAATAAATCTCATTTATTCAATCCTTTATTCAAATATATAGAGAGAACCTCTGCTTTATGCTAAGTCTGTTCCAGGTGCTGGAGATACACAAGAGAAGGAAAGAGACAAAGTCCCTGCCCTTGTGGAGTTTATATCCTAGTGGAGAAGACAGACAATAAACAAATAAATACACCCTCTCCTCACTTTTTGACATGGTTAGTTTCCAAAGACCAGGTTGTTATGCAAAATTGGTGTTATGCAAAAATGGAGGATGACTACACCATTACATAACTGCCAATTTACTTTATTACATAACTGCCAAGTTACATCATTACATAACTACCAAACCACTGAGAAACATGGCCCAGCCAAGGAGACACATAACTTTAACTATCAAAGCCGGCGTTACTTTCGCCTTGCACCTTGGAGTTTGTTGGGTACTGCTACACATACGTCATTAATGCATAAAAAAGCAGGATAGTAGATTTTTTACTATTGTCATAGATGCGAAATGTCAGACAACGAGATAGTTGATAAGTGAGAAGAAGGTGTATACAATAAGTATACAATGTGACAATAAGCACTGTGGAAAAGCAAGCAGAGTAAGGGCTCAAGAGGACTGGGATACTTTATATTAAAGGTCAGGGCGGTCTTCTTTGGTTAGTGACATTTGAGCAAAGACTCAATCTCTCTAAGTCCTCCTGCACTGCCACTAGTTTGCCCATTCCCCTCGTCCTTCCCAATCCTCCAAATTCATCCATCCACCAGTATTTATGGACTGCCTATTGTGTACTGGGGGACATCAATTCCTGGCCAACGCAACTCATGCACAGCTACCACCCCCTGTCAGTGGAGGCTTCTGTGTTGCTAGAATGCTGAACACATTTCAGCAGAGCTTCCAGACTAAGATGGACCAGGAAGAAAGGCCTGGTGATCTACTTCCGAAAATCAGCCAATGAAAACCCTTTGCATCACAATCATCAGATCTGCAACCGATCGTGGGGATGATGCAGGACCGGGCAGCATTTCCTTCCATTGTGCATGGCGGTGCCATGAGTCAGGGGCCGACTCATTGGCAGCTAACAACAATAACAACGTTGTGTGCCAGGCAAACCTTTCCAACACTCCCCCACCTCTGCCTCGTTAGAGTTGCTTAGTCATTGTTTTGTGAGCACTCAGCATTTCCACAGTTTTCCCCAGCCCCTCCTGATCTCCCCAGTCTCTCCCCCATCCACATATTCCATGACCCCACCACACACGCACCCCCCTGCGCTACCAGTTCATTGCTCTGAATTTATAACAAACTAACACAGCACTTCAAATATCACACTCTTTGCATAGCACAGCCTGGCAGAAGGCTTGGCAAGCGTCCCATGGTATCTGGACAAGGGAGCTACAAGGAGCAGTGAATTCTGTGAACAACCAGACTTCATGTCACGCAATTCCTAAGCAAGATTGAGAAGTTAGCAGCTTTGATGAAAAGGACTGGAACGTGCGTGCTTTGGTGGGTAAGGAGGCTGGAAACGGGAGAAAACTAATATTTTGACCGTCTCTGAACCAATCAATGCCCATGGAAGCAGCAGTCAAGAAATCAAACGACGTATTGTATTGGGTAAAATTGCTGCAAAAGACCTATTATCTTAAAAAGCAAAGACGTCACTTTGAGAACTAAGGTGCGCCTGACCCAAGCCATGGTCTTTTCCATCACCTTATATGCATGAGACAGCTAGACAATAAAAACGAAGACCAAAGAAGGATTGATGCATTTGAATTATGGTGTTAGCCAAGAATACTAAATATATCATGGACTACCAGAAGAACGAACAAATCAGTCTTGGAGGAAGTACAGCCAGAATGCTTGTTGGAAGTGAGGGTGGTGAGACTTTGGCTCATTTACTCTGGACACTTTATCAGGAGGGATCAGTCCCCAGAGAAAGACCTCATGTGTGGTAAGTATAGAGGGCCAATGAAAATGAAAGAAACCCTCAATGAGATGGATTGACACAAAAATGGACACAAACTTACCAACAGTCATGAACATGGCACAGGATCGGGCAACATTTCATTCTGTTATATATAAGGTTGCCATGAGTTGGAGCCAACTCAGCGGCAACTAAAAACAAAAAAATCAGGGAGTATGTAAATGATTTGCCTATGTTATCCCATTTAATCCTTATAACATTACTCTGAGGTCAGTATTAAGCTCATTTTTGCAGATGGACAATTGAGGCTCAGAGAGCTTAAATAACCCATATCCATGGCCACGCAGCCAGATGCAGAGCTGAGATGCAAACCTAGATCCAGCTGAGTCTAAAGCTCCTTGTTGTTTTCCACCAAGTGAAGTGAGAGCTTGCAAAGGGAAAAACTCTGAACAGTGCATCTCAGGTTAACAGAAATCATGGTGACTTTGCCAGCAAGAGACTCAGAGGAGCTCTGAGTACACAGTCTTTCAATTCTAGGTAGGTCATATGTGTCAAACAATAGGTTGAGTTTATAACAACCACATTATGACCTGACCACCCTCCCACTCCACCGCCCAATCAACTAGATAGAATCTGGCAGGGCTGATAAATTACTATCTTAGATACATATAAGCAAGGGGAAAGAACAGACAAAAAGACAGCAAAAGGGAAGTCTGCAAAAACAAAACAAAGCACTAAACTAAACCCTGATGCATTTGGTTCAAGCTGCCGCAAACTCCCAGATGCATGAAAAACAAACTAATTAATGAGAAACACAAAAAAGACTCAACTCCATGGAGCTGTCTTGAATTCATTTACTGAGGCTGAGCTTGCATCAGTGAGCCAGGTGACGTCCAGCTTCGGCCCGGTGCTTCTGACCTTGCTACCTCTAGGAATGTGACCGATGAGGAGACTTGCATTGTCTGGTCTCTCCAGACATGATTGTCTTTTTCCCTGGAATCCAGGAAAGTCAGGCTATCTGCAGAGTGTGTGCACAGGCAGCTGGCCAGCAAGGATGCTGGCACCAGGTCCCCGGGCCCCTCCCTGGGGGAACAAATGCCTCTCCGGTTGCAGCTGCAGAAAGAAGAGACCGGGAGGCCAGGAGGGTGTGCTGCAGAGGCAGTGGTTCGGACATCAACTCAGTGAGTCATGCCCCAGGCAGCTTTTTACAGGAGTTGCAAATTCCAGTAAGAGCAGATCAGGAACATGTCTCAAGGGGATGCCCTGCCAATCCAAGGTGCCTCCTGCTCCGTCTTGGCAGTTCGCATCTCAATAGCTTATCTTCAAAACCAGATCCTTAAGTTTTTCCTTGCTTTGGTCCCTGGTCTTCCTGAAGTCAGAAGGTTATTCTGCTCTGAAGTTGGAGGAGTTGGATAATATTCATCATTGGCAGACAACACACCTGAGGCTTACCTGTATCCAAACAGTGATGCTCTTTTCTTTTCTGTGTCCTGGATGGTTAACTGGGTGTCTTCCTTTGGGCCTTCCAGATCCACTCTCTGGTTTCTTCTTGCTCTCTTCTCCTCCCTTCAGGCTGCCCTGTGTGGGCACCGTCTGGGCTCCCTGCCCTCTGGTTCCCAGTTGGGTGTGGCCAGTGGTGAGCCCTGGCAAGGAGATAAAAAGTTAGGAGAGTGAGGTCACCCCCACTCCACCCCCCAGCTTCCTCCTTGTGAGGTTTCCAGGGGATAATGTGTCCCTATTGGGAAAAGCACAACATTCACACAGTGTCTCTATTTCCAGATTGTGATATCCATTCCCTTCCTTGTCCCTTTGGCCTCAAGGCGTGTGATGGTTACTTGTATGTGTCAACTTGGCTAGCAGTTTTGCCAAACCCTAGACTAGTTGCTGTTCCATAATGTAATCTAATGCAATGCAGTGTAATCACTTCCATAACATAACCCAACGTAATGTAATCAATCCATCAGTTGAAAGAGGGGTTCCTTAGGGTGTGGTCTGCCTTCAGCCTATAAATAGATAATTTGGCAGATCTCTCTCTCTCTCGACTCTGCACTTATGTTGTCGCCTGACCTACAGATCTTGGGACAGAAGCCTGCAGAAGTTTCCAGTCTACTCCTGAAGTACAGATATTGGACATACCAGCCCCCAACCCCAACAATCCCATGAACCAGCAGAAGTAAGCATCCTGTTGCCTGACCTTTGGATTTTGGACTTTCCAGTCCCCACAACTGGATGAGCCAATACGTTGAAGTAAATCAATCTCTGTGTGTATGTGTGTATATATGTATATATATATATATAATGTGCCCTAGTGGCACAACAACTAAGTGCTCAGCTGCTAACCGTAAGGTTGGATGCCAACCAACTCAGAGTCGCCATGGGAAAAAGATCTGGTGATCTACTTCCATAACATTACAGTCTAAAACCAGTGCACAGTGAAGTGGGCTCTCCCTGCCTGCTGCTGCCCTGCCCACCTCGTGGTGAGACCAGGAGGTGAGAACTATCGCGCCCACGCACGAGCTAGCAGCAAAACACACCTGTCCACTCACCCAACCTGCCATAATCAAAACAAAACAAAAAAGCAGGATGAAACAAACGTACATATGATCAGTAAATAAAGAAATAATATCTTAATGTCTCGGAGACAACAGACCATCTCAAACATATAAATAAGCAGGACGAGATGGCTCCAGCAAGTGACCAAAATAAAGAATCAGACGACCTTCTGGTAGAAGAAAAAGCAATGGAACTAACTGATACGGAATTCAAAAGACTAATATTTAGGGCTCTCCAAGAGATTAGGAAAGAAATCAAGGTTACAATCTAGAAAACCCTATGGGGCAGTTCTACTCTGTCACATGGGGTTGCTATGAGTCAAAAATATATATATCTCTCAAGGAGCCCTAGGGCACAGTGGTTAAGCACTTGGCTGCTAACCAAAATGTTGGCAGTTTGAACCCACCGGCAGCTCTGTGGGAGAAAAGACTTGGCAATCTGCTCCCATAAAGATTACAGCCTAGGAAACACTATCGGGCAGTTCTACTCGTTATATAGGGTCACTACGAGCCGGAATTGATTCAAGGGCACTTAACAATAACAACATATGTTTCTCACTGGTTCTGTATCTCCTCTAGAGAACCGTAAGACAAGGGGTAATAGCTTCTCCTGTTACTAGCCCTGGGGTACAGCACCACCCTTGAGGTTTCCCTAAATCCTGCCCAAACCCTTTATCAAACCTTCCTATAATGTGTGTGTGTGCCATCTCTCCCCTGCTGGGCGCCTGACTGATATGTGTCAAACAATGTGTCATATGTGTCAAACAATAGGTTGAGTTTATAACAACCACGTCATGACCTGACCACCCTCCCACTCCACCGTCCAATCAACTAGATAGAGTCCGGCAGGACTGATAAATTACTACCTTAGACACGTATAAGCAAGGGGAAAGAACAGACAAAAAGACAGCAAAAGGGAAGTCTGCAAAAACAAAACAAAGCACTAAACTAAACCCTAATGCATCTGGTTCAAGCTGCCACAAACTCCCAGATGCATGAAAAACAAATTAATCAGAAACACAAAAAAGACTCAACTCCACGGAGCTGTCTTGAATTCATTTACTAAGGTGGAGATTTGATAAAGGGTTTACTCTCTCAAGCAGAAGCAAACCTTACCCTCCACTCTTCCCTCCCCAACCTATGTGGAATATCAAGAGCCAAGTCTTGTTAAGGATCCTTCGGAGGCGTTGAATAGAATCCGTGTCATGCCACTTAGAAGAAAACGCAAGCTCTTTACGGCAGCTGAGAGGACCTGAGTCTGCTCTTCAAACTCATCCTCCTCCTCTCTCCCTCTCATCCACCACAGCCACAATGGGCTTCTTGCTCTTCCTTACCCGCTCCAAGCTTGTTCACGCTGTAAACCTTTGCAGTTACTATTCCTTCCTTCCCTCTGCCTGCTACCAAGTTCTCATAGGTTGTTGAGTTTAATCCTCACTCCTGCAAACTCCCTGAGACAGATGTCCTTTTTTTTGGCATCACTGTGTTCCAGGAACTGCAAACTCAAGTGCCTATGGGATATGGCAGGTCACATAAACAAAAGAAGGGGCCAAGACTAATAAAAATCATTCATCCCTGCTGGTCTGGCTTTTGTTTTCCCACTTTTGACAGAGAAATGAGTGCAGAGAAATATTTCCTTGCTGTAAACACACAGCCACACAGAGCAAAGACAATCATGGTGGCAATTGTCCTTGCCCCCTTGGTGTTCGGGAGCAATAGAAACTCAATTGGACTGCCGCAAACCACGTACCAGCCAATTTGCTATTTTGCAGAAACGTAGACTCGTTGTGGCCAGACCTTGCCAGTGATCAAGAGAAGCTGAAAATCTAGATTTTTACGTGTCATCTCATTTTTAAATGTTGACGCTTTTGAAAACTCCGGGCAGGCTGTGCTAAACATATCTTCGTGCTGGATTCAATGCAGAGGCTGGAGTACTCGATCACAGCTATATATTCGGTGGGCTTGCTGTTAGTTGCCTTTGAGTCTGCTCTAATTTATGGCGACCTATGTCTAAAACAGAACCTCTGCCATCTTTCTGGTCATTGGCATGTTTGAGTTTATTTTACGGCTATCATGTAATGGCTTCCAACCTAGGAGGTTCATCTGCCAGCACAATATCGAATAATATTCTGTCGTCCGTCTTAGTCTGGAAGATGCACTGAAATCTGCCCACCATGGGTGACCTGCTGGCCAGCATTGTCACTAGGGTTGGCGTCACCCAGTGCAGTAACTCATGGTGTCACCCCTCCCATGGACATCCTCCTATACAGACCGTACAGAATCCTTAGTAATGTTTTTTGTACTAATGTTACTCGTAAATCATAATTCCCGTATATCACTCCTTCTTTGCCATTAATTACTACTTCATTCTCAAAAAAGTTATTCATATAGGTTCACAAACACTAATTACCACAATATTGTAGCTAAACCACCAGAAAATTGGACAAAAAGAGCTCGTGCTCATAGCCTGTGCAGACAAAACCATGTGATTCAAAGCATCATTGTAATTGGGTAATAATGACAGCTCTGACAGGGGCACATTAGAAGGTTTAAAAAGTAAATTAGCATAGAGTTTTAACCCTGTAGGTATACTGATATGGTAAGTTGGGCTTACCAGAAATGTTTTTGTAGTTATAACTAACTATGGGATATTTTTATAAAAAATAATAAATTTCTAATGAAACACTGCACAAAAATTTTATAGACAGTCATTTTGGTGTCACCCCCTCTGACAGTGTCACCTGCAGCCCTAGTGATGCCTCTGCAGTGGGCTAGCACATAGTGTATGCACAGTAATTATGTGCTGAATAACTGAATGAATAAATGAGTAGTCCTCCCAGTCGACTTTTCAGAACTTAGAAGTAGCTGACAAGCAGTACAACTCCCCTCTGGTGGGAAAGTAAAACAAAGTAGGTTCGGAGTGGGAGGAAGTTCTCCATTCCAGCTGGGAATTTCAGGGGGTATTTGCTCATGGTCTCAGCTGCAGCCTTTCTGAAATTTCCCGAGCATTCGATTTTTATTATCACTTGGTCTAGGGCTGATGTGGGTCATATATCGATATGGCCATGTTTGGTTTTTATAGCCTCGTTCATTCTTTTTTTATTTATTGTGTTTTAGATGAGGGTTTACAGAGCAAATTAGTTTCTCATTAAACAGTTACTACATATATTGTTTTGTGACATTGGTTGCCACCCCCACAACATGTCAACACTCTCCCCTTCTCGACCTTGGGTTCCCCATTACCAGTTTTCCTGTCCTCTTCTGCCTTCTCATCCTTGGCCCTGGGCTGGTGTACCCTTTTAGTCTCATTTTGTTTTATAAACCAAAACCCATTGCCATCGAGTCGATTCCAACTCATAGCGATCCTATAGGACAGAGTAGAACTACCCCATAGGTTTTCTAAGGAGCACCTGGTGGATTCAAACTGACAACCTTCTGGATATCAGCTGAACTCTTAACCACTACGCCACCAGGGTTTCCACCGTTTTGTTTTATGGGCCTGTCTAATCTTTGACTGAAGGGTGAACCTCAAGAGTGACTTCAGTACTGAGTTAAAAGGAAGTCCGGGGGCCATGCATTCAGAGTTTCTCCAGTCTCTGTCAGACCAGTAAGTCTGGGGTTTTTTTGTGGGGGGGCAAGGGGAAGAGTTAGAATTTTGTTCTCCATTTTTCTCCACCTCTGTCCAGGATCCTGTACTGTGATCCCTATCAGAGCAGTCGGTGGTGGTAGCCGGGTTCCACCTAGTTGTGCTGGACTCGGTCTGGTGGAGGCTGTGGTAGTTGTGGTCCATTAGTCCCTTGGACTAATCTTTCTCTTGTGTCTTTGGTTTTCTTCTTTCTCCCTTGCTCCAGACGGGGTGCGACTAGTGGAGTATCTTAGGTGGCTGCTCACAAGCTTTTAAGACCCTAGATGTTACTCACCAAAGTAGAATGTAGAACATTTTCTTTATAAAGTATGTTATGCCAGTTGAGCTAGATGTTCCCCGAGACCGTGGTCCCCACAGCCCTCAGCACAGTAATTTGGTCCCTCAGGGAGTTTGGATGTGTCTATGGAGCTTCCGTGACCTTGTCTTGGACAAGCTGTGCTGGCTACCCCAGTACTGTGTACTGTCTTACCCTTCACCAAAGTTACCACTTACCTATTGTCTGTTTAGTGTTTTCCCTCCCCACTCATCCCCTCCCTCGTAACCATCAAAGGTTGTTTCTTTTTGTGAGTAAACCTTTTCATGAGTTTTTATAATAGTGGTCTCAAACATTATTTGTCCTTTTGTGATTGACTTATTTTACTCCGCATAATGCCCTCCAGATTCATCCATGTTGTGAGATGTTTCGCAGATTCATCATTGTTCTTGATCATTTCATAGTATTCCATGGTGTGTATGTACCATAGTTTGTTTATTCATTCATCTGTTGATGGGCGCTTAGGTTGTTTCCATCTTTTTGTATAGTCACATTCATTCTGATGGTCAATGGCAAGGTACACTGGTTGTTAAATAATTTTAATATCACCTCCCAACCAAAAAAAAAAGTCGATTTCAACTCATGGTGACACCATGCATCACAGAGTAGAACTCCACAGGGTTCTCGTGACTGTAGTCTTTACAGAAACAGGTCACCAGGGCTTTCCTCTGCAGTGCCTCGTGGTAGGGTCACACTACCAACCTTTAGGTTAGCAGCCAATCACAAACCACTTGTGCCTCTCAGGGAACTTTATTACCCTTAACTGAGTACAAAAATGGAAATCCATAAATCTATAACTGGCCATGATCTGTTACTGCTGAGGAAGGCTCAGGAGGTGGGAAATGAAGCATGTTGCCAAAGTAAGATTGAGTTCATTTAGGGGTTGAATTATTTTCCAGATTTTGCAAAGAGCTAAGTCTGTCTAAGGTCTTATTGGAAACCAGCCTTTGTTCTCATCTCTGTTTTCCCATCAGAGAGGCTTATAGGCTCTCACACCTGCCTTCTATGCCCAGCCAAAGGTATCCCAAAGCTTCTAGAGAAAGCAAAAAAACTATATACCATACTATACCCTAGCATACCTTACCAGTTGCCATTGAGTTGATTCCAACTCATGGTGAAGCCGTGTGTATCAGAAGAGAACTTCACTCCATAGGGTTTTCAATGGCTGTGATCTTTCGGAAGTAGATAGCTAGGTCTTTCTTCCAAGTCACCTCTGGGTGGATTTGAACCACTAACCTTTTGGTTAGCAGCTGAGCATTTAACCGTTTGTGTCACCTAGGGACACTGTGGAATAACTGGAGTGGTCTAAATAAAGGTGATAAGTCAGACCAAGCACAGAGTGATCGGGAGGAAGACAGTGACAGAGTAGGTGATGGCTTTGGGAAGAAGTTCCAATTCATTTACTCCAGCATATGAAAACTCACCCTCTCCAGGCTTCACCAGCAGCCGACTTCTGTCTGGCTCTACCTATTTGCACCGTAAGCAGGAAGCTCACCATCTGTTCAAACACTAAATAGATGTTAGCAGCACTTCATTGGATGAACTCAAGGTGATTTAGCTTTGTTCTTGGAACGCATTCGGCATTTTTTAACATGAGAGGGTGGCCCTGCTATCTGGACAGAAAGAATTACTCTTCCGTAGATGCTAACCAAACAAACTATATCATCCAATGTAATCCATCAATTTGGAGAGATGGGCAAACTTATTCCTAGAAGTTCTGATGCAGGTTTATCCTGAAATTTCCCAAAGGAGCTTCCCAACTTTTATTTGAGACTGCCAGAAGAACAAACAAACCAGTCTTAAAAGAAATACAACCAGAATGATCCTGCGAAGCAAGACATGGATTTGCTTACTTTGGACGTGACATCATCAGGAAAGACCAACCACTAGACAAGGACACTAGGGTCAACAAAAACAAGGGAAACACTCAGTGAGATGGATTGACACAATAGCCACGATTGACACAATGGACTCAAACATACCAACGATCATGAAGATGCACAGGATTGGGCAATGTTCCGTTCTGTTATACATAAGGTGCTCATGAGCCTGAGTCAACCAGACGGAACCTAATGACAACAACAACAAGGGGCAGTGATTTACAAACTTATTTTCTTTCTAGAACCTTTTCCTCGTAAATATGGAAGGTCAATATATAAAGCTAATAAAAGGCAAGGTGCTCTGGGCAAAGCCGACCAGGAAACTCTGAGCACCCATTTGTCACCCCACTCCCTCTGCCCCTTTCTCTTATTGCCCCAGAGGGCCTACCAGGAACCTCACAATCGGAACACAGTTTAAACTGCTGTCCTTGTATCTCTCCAAATAGCTCAAGTCATATGGAAATCCACAATCCAAGTTGCCTTTTTACATTTTAAATTGTGTAATATCGCAAGCATCCAGAAATAATAGATCAACCTTAAACCAAACTCATTGCCTTCGAGTCGATTCTGACTCATAGCGACCCTGTAGGACAGAGTAGAACTGTCCCATAGGGTTTCCAAGCAGTGGCTGGTGGATTCGAACTGCTGACCTTTTGGTTAACAGCCAAGCTCTTAACCACTGTGCCACCAGGGCTCCAGATAAACCTTAGAGGGCAGTGAGTTTATGTTAATGGGGAGGAACAACTCGGAAAAAGTGGTTGAGAATGGCTGCACAACTGAAAGAATGGAATTAATGGCACTAAATTCTACATGCAGAAACTGTTGAATTGGTGTATATTTTGCTGTATATACTCTCAACAATAACAACAAAATAAATAAAATTTAAACAAATAATAGGGGTGATGGTTGCACAACATTGTGTATGTAATCATTGCCACTGAATTGTACACTCACAAATGATTAAAATGAAAATTTGATGTTATATATATTTTACAACAATACAGTTTTTTAAAAGAGAGACTAAGCAAACACTTATATGCTGTCTTAGTCGTCTAGTGCTGCTCTAACAGAAATACCACGAGTGGATGATTTTAATAAGGAGAAATTTATTCCCTCATAGTCCAGTAGGCTACAAGTCCAAATTCAGGGCATCAGCTCCAGGGGAAGGCTTTTGCTCTCTGTCGGACTTCTTCTCTTCAGTGTTCCCCCGGACTAGGAGCTTCTCTGTGCAGGGACCCCAGGTCCGAAGGATGTGCTCTGCTCCTGGCACTGCTTTCTTGGTGGTATGAGGTCCCCCACTCGCTGCTTGCTTCCCTTCCCTTTTATCTCTTGCGAGATAAAAGGTGGTGCAGGCCACAGCCCAGGGAAACTTCCTTTACATTGAATCAGGGATGTGACCTGGGTAAGGGTGGTGTTACAATCCCGTCCTAATCCTCTTTAATGCAAAACTACAATCACAAAATGGAGGACAACCACATAATACTTTGAATCATGGCCCAGCCAAATTGCTACACACATTTTTGGGGGAACACAATTCAATCCATGACATATACCCACCACTCAATTTTATCAAATCTTAACATTTTTCTTTATTTACTTTAGTTTTATTAAAGGAGTAAAATATTAAAATATTGTTGAAACCCCCCATGTGCCCCTCCTTAATGCCATCTCCCTCCTCTCTTCCCTCCTTCCCCACTACCCTAAATTTGGTATAGATCATCCCTGTGCAAGGTTTTTACTATTAATACATATTAATATACATGCATGCATGTATTCCCCGAACAATATACTGTATTGTTTGCTTGAGCTCACACTTCATATACATATGATACTACATCTATCAACCTGCAGTTTGCTTTCCTAACTCAACGTTGTATTTTGGAGATTTATCCAAGTTGATACATTTGGATCTGGCTCATGTACTTTAACCCCTGTATTATATTCCTTCGTATGACTTTATGTATGCGTTTTCCTGTGGATTAATATTTGCTGCTCCCCATCTTTCACAAAATGTAGCAATACCCATTCTTGTACCTGTGTCGTACTGTGGAATCTTCCCTAGAGCAGTGGATTTTAAACTTACCGGACTGCTATGCACTATCAGAAATGCATTTTACACTGGGACCAGCGCTACATACACACACGTGCGCACGTGCACACACACACACACACACACACACACACACACACACACGAGTGAAACAAAAGTTTCACAGAACAATATTCTTACTACACTTGCAGAAATATCTCATGATTTCTATTGTAATTTATTCTATTTTATTAAACTTATGGTCACGAGTAGCTCTATCAATTCTACAGCCATTAATGGGACTCCCAGTTGGAAAACCGTTGCCCTAGAGCTTATACCTGGAGTCCCTGGGTGGTGCAAAAGATTAAGTGCTTAACTTCTAACTGAAAGGTTGGCGGTTTGAACACACCCAGAGGCACTTTAGAAGAAAGGCCTTGTGATCTGCTTCCGAAAGGTCACAGCTTTGAAAACCCTATGGAGTACACTTCTACTCTGCATACGTGGGGTAGCCATGAGTTGGAATTGACTCATTGGCAACTGGAAAAAGGGCATATACCTTGAAGTGGAATTGCTGGGTTGTGGGGTGTGCACTCTGTCAACTTTACTAGAGATGGCCCAAAGCTATTGTGCAAATTTATACTCCCACCAGCAGTGTGCACGGGTATCTGTTACTCCATAGCCTTACCAACACTTAGCTTCATCTGCCTTTTTCATTTTTGCCAACATGAATAATATAAGATGGCATCTCATTGTGATTTTAATTTGTATTTCCCTGACGAGTGGTGCAGCAAGGTATCTTCTTACATGTTTATTAACCACTTGTCCTTCCTGCTGTGTGAATTGCCCTTTCATATCCTTTGTGTGTGTGCGCGTTTTGTTTTTTCATTCTTGTTGGTGGGTGCCGTCAAGTTGGTTCTGTCACATAGTAGGTATGTCTGAGGCCGTTGTTGCAGTCACTATGTTAATCCATCTCGTTGAGAGTTGTGATGGTTAACTTTGTGTGTCAGCTTGGCTGGGCCATGATTCTCAGTAGTTTGCCGGTTATGTAATGATGTAATTTGGCAGCTGTGTAATGATGTAATCATCCTCCATGATGTGATCTGATGTGATCAGCAGATCAGTTGTAAGGGGAGTTTCCTCAGGGGTGTGGCTTGCATCCCATATATATATTCTGGCACAGCCTGCATGCTTGTTCTGGATCCTGCATCGGGCTCATCATCATCTGACCTCTGGTTTTTGGGACTTGTGCTAGCTGCCTGCCATAATGCCTGCTGATCTTGGGATTCGTCAGCCTCTGCAGTCTGTGAGTCAACAGCCTGCCATCTTATCTGCTGATCTTGGATTTGTCAGCCTCTGCAGCCGGTGAGCCAGTGGCCTGCCATCTGACCTGCCAATCTTCTGTTTGTCAGTCCCTGCAGCTCCATGAGTCAAGAGAAGCCTCCAGCCTGATGCCTGACCCATGGACTTGGGACCTGCCAGCCTCTACAATCACATGAGCCATTTCTTTGAGATAAATCTCCCTCTCTCTATTTATTTATCTATCTACCCTTCACTGGTTTTGCTTCTCTAGAGAACCCAGCCTAAGATAAGGGTCTTCCTTTTTCTCTGATCCGCTACTTTACCAAGCATGATGTCCTTCTCCAGGAATTGCTCTCTCCTGATAACATGTCCAAAGTAAGCAAGATGAAGTCTTGCCATCCTCACTTCTAAGGAGCATTCTGGCTGTACTTCCTCCAAGACAGATTTGTTTGCTCTTTTGGCAGTTCACAGTATATTCAATATTCTTCATCAACACCGTAATTGAAATGTGTCAGTTTTTTTGGGTCTATCTTTTTCATTGTTCAGCTTTCTCATGCATTTTTTTAATTAGGTAGTTTTGTCTACCACTTTCTTGGCCCTTTCCTCCTCCACATAAATTTTATGATCAATTTATGTTTTCACACTGAGAACTTTATTGGGATTTTGATAGAAATTGCTTTCAACTTTATAGACTATTGGGAGAAATTTGACATCTTTATGATACTGTCTCTTCACTACTGTAAATTTCACATATATTGTCATTATTCACATTTTTCTTCTGTGCTCTTCAATATTTTTTTCATCTTGCCCATTTAAAAAAATTATTCCTGACTTCTTTACAGTTTTGATGCTACTATAAATACTTCTTTCTATTACTCTTCCAGATGTCTTTTATTTATTTTTCTTGCCTTATTGCATAGGTTAGAAGGTCCAATACAATGTTGAATAGCAGTGGCAAGAATGAAAGTTCTTGTCTTGTTCCCAATCTTAGAGGAAAGGCCAGTCTTTCATTATTTAGTATGATGTTATTTGTAGATTTTTCATAAGTGCCTTTTATCAGGATGACATAGTTCCTTTGTATTCCTAGTTTGCTGAGAGTTTTTAATCATGAATGGGTGTTGAATTTTGTTGAATGATTTTTCTGCACATTTGGGATGACCATAGGGCTTTAAAAAAAATCTGTCAGTAAGTGAACTAATTTTCAAAGGTTGCATTCCTGGGATATGCACCACTTTGTTACCCTTTGCTAATTTTTTTTGTTAAGGATTTTTGTATCTATGTTAAAGAGGGATGTTAGTTTGTAGTTTGGTAGGTTTTTAATAGATACCTTTAACAAGTTTATAAAAAGTTTTCTTATCTCCCTTGTTTGCTAGGAGTTTTAACAATGAATGGATATTAGATTTTTGTCAAATGCTTTCTCTGCATCTATTTAGATGATTTTGTGGTCCTTTAGTTTGTTAATGTGATGAATTCTATAAAAAGATTTTCTGGTGTTGAGCATTTTTTCATTTTTGAAAAACAATTTTATTATGTAATTTACATTTTTCCTTTATTTTAAAAATCCATATCACAAATAATATACTAATATTTCCTTTTTAAAAGTTAAAATACTTCAGTATATTTGCAAATGCATAGCATCTCTGGAAGGATGCGTGAGAAATGTGTTATAACGGTTGCATCAGGGAGGGGGAATCAGGTAGTTGAGGAACAAGGGAGAGAGGTAGTCCTAGTACCCATTTGTCTGTTTTTTGTTATGTTCTAGGAGCTTTTAAATCCTTTTGAAAATATTAAATCAAACTCTATTAAAACATTACAGAAAAATGATGGAGTACCCTTTGTCCACCATTCTCATTCTTTATTAGCCTCTCCTGAAGTTATCATTGTTATCCTTCCTTTGAGGGATAGTCTTTGCATTTACAAACCTTGTATTATCTTACATTTTAAAAAGGAGAATGTATTAGTATTTTCTTGTAGTGCTTTCCCCCTGCTTTTATATCAGTATATGTATGTTATTGTTTTATGCTGTCAAGTCGATTCCAACTCACAGAGACCCTATATAACAGAGTAGAATTGCCCCATAGGGTTTCCTAGGCTGTAGTCTTTACAGAAGCAGATCTCCAGGTCTTTCTCATGCGGAGCCACTGGGTGGGTTCAAACCGCTAACCTTTCTGTTATCAGCCAAGCAAGTGCTTAACTCTTGTGCCACCAGGGCTCCTTCTATATATGTATAGAACCAAAACTAAACCCATTGACGTCAAGTTGATTCCTACTCATAGCAACTCTGTAGGACAGAGTAGAACTGCCCCACAGGTTTTCCAAGACTGTAATTTTTACAGAAACAGATTGCCATCTTTCTGCCACAGAGCCGCTAGTGGGTTTGAACCACTGACCTTTCGGTTAGCAGTTGCGTGCTTAGTCACTGTGCCACCAGAGCTCCCAATATATGTATATATGTTTTTTAAAAAACTCATTGCCATCGAGTTGATTCCAACTCATAGAGGCCCTATAGGACAGAGTAGAACTGCCCCATAGGGTTTCCAAGGAGTGCCTGGTGAATTCAAACTGCTGACGTTTTTTGTTAGCGGCTGAGCTCTTAACCACTGCACCAGCAGGGCTATAGACCCACAAAAACGATAGAATAATGTTTTGTGTGCACGCATGTGTGTGTGTGTGTGTGTGTGTGTGTGTGTGTGTGATGTAGCTGAAATCATACCACAAGTATAATTCTGCTCTTTTTACTTCATTATCTGTTTAGAAGATTCATCCGTGTTGTTAATAGACATGCTCCTCTTTTTTAATAGCTGAATGGCATTATATAACTTGAAAACACAACTATTCTTTTATCTACCCTAGAATTTCTCTAGGGTAGACATGCTGTTGTTGTCATTAGCTGTCACTGAGTGGCAGTCCCCCACTCATGGTGACCCTGTGCACAATGGGATCAGACCATTGTGATCCATAGGATTTTCACTGGCTGTTTTTTTGGTAGTAGATTGCCAGTCCTTTCTTCCTAGTCTTAGTCTGTTAGCACCTCTGAAACCTGTTTAGCATCATAGCAACATGCAAGCCTCCACTGACAAAGAGTAGTGACTGTGCTTGAGGTTCACTGGCTGGGAATCGAACTCAGGTCTCCCATATGGCTGTTAGCGTGTGCTCATTTTTTTGTTAAATGAGTATTTAACAAATACTATCAAATTGCTCTCCAAAGTGACCAGTCAATTCCAGTTTCTTTTCGGCGCCAATTCAGCATTTTCTCCAGGTTCTACACGTTCCCTACTGAGTTGCCGTGACCTTGATTGAGCAAGGCATGTTTTCTCTCTGGGCCCAGGGTGACTCCATCTGTAGGACGGAGCTGGATGCCCCCCGCGAGTGCATGAGATGGCATAATGATAGGGTGTGTGGCTCCAGAGTGGGTCGGGAATGACTGCCTGAGAGAAGACAGTGAGAGGAGGAGGATGCTGTGGCAGTCAAGTTGAAGGCAGGCAATTTAGATGCACTTGGCCTTCTGCTCAGCTCTTCCATTAATACAGTGACGATTTATCTGGAGATTTCACCCAAAAGCCCCCTTTGGAAGGCCTGCATACCCTTTTCCAGGGAAGCTCACCTCTCAGGGGTCTCCCAGAGGTCGGGAGAAGCACCGCCCTTTCCATTTTTCGAGACTCTTAGCAAATTAAGATGCAAAAATGGTAAACAGGGTTAGCAAAATTGTCTATGTGGTAATATTGCCATTGGACAAATAAATATCTTAACAAGCTCACTCACAAACACAGTGCAATGTAATTGCACTGGTCAAAGATAATTACAGGATTTATAGACAATTTATAATGTACTACAGATAGGGTGATCCAGGAAGGCAACGTACATTTATAACCGTAGGAGGAATGTCTTTCTTTTTCAATCCTGTCAGTATGGTGCCATGACTGAATGTATTTAAACGTTTGGACAAGTCTAAATTTGAGGACATTTCTGAATGTGAGACAGACCAAATGCCCTCCCACCCTCTCCTCAATTTCTCCAGGCCCAACCACTCTTAGGCTGACAGTGCAGAGAAACATCCTATTTAAGTTTTCTAAATCTGATGTCTGTGTTCATTACCCACACTTCGAGCAAATCTGAGTACATTTTATGGTTTCTCAGTGTGTGTGTTTTGGTTTGCCTTAACAGAAAATAAAGAGAAAAAGTGTTCTTCCTCCTTTGAAGTTGAGAAAAAGGGAGAGAGGACAGGAATGAGGTGGATTCTAGGGCATGGCAGAGGTGGATTCTGGAACAGGGACAAGGTGGATTCTGGGCCACAGTAGATGTGGATGCTGGGCTATGGTAGAGGTGGGTTCTGGGACAGTGATAAAGCAGATTCCGAGACATGCTAGAGGTGGGTCCTGGGACGGGGATGAGGTGGATTCTGGGCCACAGAAGAGATGAATTCTGGGAAGTAGTAAAAGTAGATTCAGGGGCAGAATGAGGTGGGTTCTGGGACAGGCACAAGATGGATTCTGGGACATAGAAGAAGTAGATTCTGGGGCAAGAATGAGGTGGGTTCTGGGTCACAGTAGAAGTGGGTTGTAGGTCAGGGATGAGGTGGATTCTGGGACAGTAATTAGGTGGATTCTGGGCAACCGTAGAGGTGGTTCTGGGACAGGGACAGGTGAGTTCTGGGACACCAACAGGTGGATTCTGGACACCCCATCCCACTCTGTGCTCCTAGAACCCACCCGTGTATATTTCCTTTGGGTTTCCCAACACACATACGGCCACTGTTTGTCTCCCACAGGCCTTAGCTCAGGGAGGCTCCCTAAGGTCTCTCTCTCACCTGATTAGATCCCCATTACACACTTTCCTCCTATCCTGTCTTTCTCTTAGCAGCACTCTGCCCAGGGAATAATTGTGTATTTATACCTGTGATTATTTGGCCTTAGTAGTCTACTTCTAGTTGAGCCTCTGACTGGCAGAGGGCAGGGACCACTTAAGAACTGCCCGGCACTGCAGAGCACGGGGCCAGGCACAGAGAGGTCGCCCAAGAATCCTTTGTATTGAATGAATGAGTTTGCCAGGAGACGAAGGATCTTGTTTGATTTGAGATTTCATTCCAAGTGCCTGGGAGGCCTTCAAAAGTAAATGTTGACTGAATAAGTAAGGAAGAAAGGGCGCTGCGGAAGGCAGAAGTGAGGGAGGCAGGAAGAGAGGGAAAGTGAAAGAGAATAAAAGGGAGGAAATGTAGGAGAAACTCAGACGGAGATAGAGACAGAGACAGGGAAAGAGAGACAAAGAAAGGAAGGCACCAAGGGAGAAGAGACTGAGCGAAGGAAGTAACGCATGCTGGACTTGATGCATTCACCACCGCCCGGCAGCCCGCCTGAACGCACCCAGTGACTGGGCGATCAGTGCGTCTTGGTGCACAGGGCCACCGACCCTCCGTCACGAGCCACCCGCGGTGGCATCACATCCCCAGCCTCGGGTCATCCCCTGCACGCAGAACTTAGGTAAGAGTGTCGTGCTCCCCACCCCCCCTTCCCCAGTAGGCGGCCCCCGCCCCGCGGCGGCGCCGCGCGCGGCATTGTGGGAGTTGTGGTCCCCGCCTCCCGCGGAGCGCAGCGCGGCGTCTGCACCGGCGGGCGCACTGGTTCGAGCTGGACTCCGGCAGCGTGGGCCGGGCAGCAGCTGGCCGTGGCTCCGCGACACGGGCAGGGGGCGTCCGCGCGTCCACGTCTCCGGCCGTCCGTGTCGCCCCGGCCTCTGCATCAGCCTCCGTCTCCCGCGCACCCGGGCGCAGGTAAGCAGCGGCTCCGGGGGTGGCCGGGGCGGGAAGGCGGCGGCGCCGGACCAGGCGGACTAGGCGGTGGCGGAGCCCAGCGGCTGCAGGCCCGCATCGTCCCCATCCAGCAGCGCCGCGCCGAGGATGCTCCGGGACGCCGGCGCCCTGCATCCCGGACCGGCCAGGGGCCCTGCAGCGAAGCGCTCTATAAGGGCAGAGCGCCGCCGCCTTCGCTGTGCTCGCGGTCAGGGCCGGGCATCTCCCGCCCCTTTGCATCCCATCCTCCTCCGCTTTGCCCCATCGCGATCGTCTCCCCGTCCCACGAGGTAACGCCCCCTCCTCCCCTAGTCACCCTCCTGTTCGGTCGGTTTCCTCGCTTCCTCTCTCCCTCCCCGCAACCCTCAGCATCACCCACTTGCCATATTCCCCGTAGTGACCCTCCTTCCTGTCCTATGAGTTATCACTCACCATAATTCTCCTTCCCTAATCTTCAGCTGGTCGCCCACTTTCCCTGTCCTGTCCGTCCTTCCATCTCCTGCTTCTGACTCCTGGTGGTCGCCATCTGTGTTAACCTATCCTCTGCCCTCCCCTCTTTCCCACTCTCCAGGGTGGGTGAGTGGGTGCTCAGCAAGCTGGCAAAGAGAATGTGAGTAGGAAAGGTCTCCAGGTCCCCACGGGGAAAGGATGGCCCCAGGGCAACTCTGATTCCTGGGGAGAGAGGGAGACATGCTTCACACACCTTTTGTTCAGCACTGCCCTGCTTCTTGAGGGGCTTCTGGCAGAACTTATATTTGATTGGACATGCTCATCAACTGACCACAAATTTGGACCGTATTCCCTGAAGCAGACTGGGATTTAAGACCTAGGGCTGCATATTGTTAAAGTGCACAGCTGCAATGAAATGCCCGCAGCCCTACTGTTATGGATTGAATTATGTCCCCCTCAAAATATGTGTTGTAAATCCTAACCTCTGTGCCTGTGGTTATAATCCCATTTGGGAATGGGTTGTCTTTGTTATGTTAATGAGGCAGGATTCGTGTAGGATATGATGAGTCTATCTCTTTTGAGATGTAAGAGAGATTAAACAAGTGAGCTGAGATAGAGACATGGGGTAAGCTAGATGCCAGAACACATGGAGATCTCCAAGGAAGCAGAAGCTGAAGAGGCAAGGACCTTCCTCCAGAGCTGGCAGAGAGAGAGAACCTTCCCCTAGACCTGGTGCCCTGAATTTGGGCTTCTAGCCTCCTAAACTGTGAGAAAATAAGTTTCTGTTCATTAAAGCCATCCACTTGTGGTATTTCTGTTATAGCAGCACTAGATAACTAAGACAGAATTTGGTACCAGAAGAGTGGGGTGCTGCTCTAACAGATGCCTAAAATGTGGAAGCAGTTTTGGAATTGGGTAATGAGTAGAGGCTGGAAGAGTTTTAAGGTGCCTAGTAGTAAAACCTGGATTGTCTTGAGGAGACTGTTGGTAGTATTATGGACATCAAAGGCAATTTGGTGGGGGCTCAGAAGGAAGCGAAGAGAGCTGTAGAGAAAGTCTTTATTGTCTTAGAAAATACATATGGTGCCAGCAACAGAATGTTGCTGGAAATGTGGATGTTAAATGTGTTTCTGGTGAGGCTTTAAAAGAAAATGTTGAACATATTATTGGACAGTGGAGGAGGGGTGATGCTTTCTATGCAGTGGCAGAGAACTTATCTAAGGTATGTTCAAATGTTTGGTGGAAGGTAGAACTTCTAAGTGATGAACTTGGATATCTGGCTGATGAGATTTCTAAGCAAGATCTTAAATGGACCCGTGGTTTCTCTTTGCCGCTTATAGTAAAATGCAAGAGGAAAGAGACAGACTTAAATACGAACTGTGCAAAATGAAAAAAGAATATTCTAGGTTTGGACACGTGTCCTAGAATGTTCACCAACAACATGGCTACATAATTTTTTGTTAAAGAGATTAAGCCTGTGACTGGTGGATCTAACCAACTACGACAGCAGAAAACCCATCAGCTTAAACTGAAGGAGACACAGAAAGAACAGAAGGAAAGAACGCTGCCTGCCTCTTGGAATTCTACAGGCAGGAAACAGGCCAAAGGAGCTACATCTGTTGTCTTCTAAGAAAAGAAAAGGACCATCCCTGGAGCAGCGTGGAGATCAGCAGAACTGCTGGAAGGAGCGTGGGAAGCAGGGCACTCTCGGTTTCAATGTGTGGGGCCACGGTCTCCTGGATTGCACCTAGGTTTTAGAAAGTCGGATCATTGGACCTTCGCCAGCATGGTTCTGGAGTGTGGGGCTGCTGCTAAGGTGTGCCGGGGGGGTGGGGCTGCTGCCCAAAGCTGAGGGAGCAGGGCGGCCATGCCCAGGTGGCAGAAGAATGGGGCCTGCTGGGGCCGAGGGGGTGGGGTTGCCACTCAGATGGACTAGGAGAATGGGGCCACCCAAAGCCAAGGGAGCAGAGTTGCCATCCCAGTGGTCCTGGAAGGCAGAGGTAAAGCCCAGGCTTGAGGGGCCTCCACCCAGCATCCAGAGAGCATGGCCAACACCCAGAGTCTGGAGGGCGGGACCATTGCCCAGATGGTCTCAGAGAACAGAGGATTATTTTCAATCCTTGAGAACTAATGTAAATTGTTCTGCTGGGTTTTTTACTTTCTTGGTGCCTGTTATCCCTTCTTTCTCTCCAGTTTCTTCTGTCTGTAATGCAAACGTCTACCTTGTGCCTGTTCTACCATTGAACTTTGGAAAACAGGTAACTTGTTTTCTAGATTTCACAGGTTCACAGATGAAGAGGAATTTTGCCCCAGGATGGATTACACCTAAAGTCTCAGCCATATTTGATTGAGATGTTTCAGAAGAAGAGATTTCGGACTTGGAGTTGATTTAAGACTTTTGGGATGATGTGATGGGGTGAATGTGTTTTACATGTGGCAAGGATATGAATTTGGGGTATCCAAAGGGTAGGATGTTATAGATTGAAGTATGTCCCCCCGAAATATGTGTTATAAATCCTAACCTGTATGCCTGTGGTTATAATCCCATTTGGGAATGAGGCAGGGTTAGTGTAGGGTGTATCTTGAGTCAGTCTTTTGAGATATCAAAGAGATTAAACAAGCAGAGAGAGAGATGGGCCAAAATAGACGCCAAGACACATGGAGATCTCCAAAGAACCAGGAGCAGAAGCTGAAGAGACAAGGAGCTCACCCCAGAGCTGGCAGAGAGAGAAAGCCTTCGCCTCGAGCCCAGCACCCTGAATTCGGACTTCTAGCCTCTAAGCCGTGAGCAGCCATCCACTTGTGGTATTTCTGTTATAGCAGCACTAGATAACTAAGATGCCTACTGAGGACAAAAATGAAAGATAAAAATGAGCAGATGTACGAAGGAAGCTGGAAGTTTCTGTGGTCACCGACGTGGGAGCTGTGGGAAGAGAAATCAGTGCCTCAGAGGGACCAGGGGAGGGGGGCAGAGAGGGGTTGTCACTGGGTGGCCGTGAGGGTCGAATGTTGGAGCCGGTACTTAAAACACTGTCCATCCCCCTACAAATGTAAGGGTTTCTTTTTCTGTCACAGTTCCACTGTGAGCTTGTAAATCCATCTCTGGGCTTGGACCTTGCCAACCTACTTTAGCTGAAAGTAACTGACAGGTATGAAAAGTGCTAACTTCAGCTCCAAGTGCTGCTTACAATCTTGTGAGGAGGGTCCAAAGCTTTTGATGCCTGTTCACAGTGCGGCCTTTTTGAGGGTTCAAGGCTGGCTTTGTACAGAACATGGCTTCCCTGAGAGGGGGGCGTAAACCCCAGATGTGTCCAGTGGAGAGATTCTGTTATCCATTGCCCCGTTTTCTGTCTGCCTTTAGATTGACTGTAGTGATTAGCGGGGCTGGTGGAACCAACACTTAACAGGTGCTTGTTAAATTCTCACCGTCACACTCTTAGAACGTTTAAGAAAAACCTCTTCTCCTGAGAGACTGAGTTTAAAAGTTCCAATTAGGGATTTAGCTCAGTGATAGAGAAACTCCTTTTAGGAAAAATGCCTGTGATCGCGCACAGACGGTAGCTTCACACTGAATTTCAGGAATCCTGGGGTTCTGGGTTGGAGCTAGCTTGCAAACATAACACCTTTCCCCAGCTTTGTCTCCTTTTCCTAAAGAGGAGACAGCTGCCAGTTTGTGGTGTGACCAGGAGGGAACCAGGGCCATGGCAGGGGGTGGGGGGGGCTCTGTTTCCATCCAGGGGAGCCTGGCCTTTCCCTGTTCTCCTGAATCTGAGAAGAAAGTGAGAACGTGTAAGAAAATTTTAGCTTTTTTTGCTAACCTCGCCACTCTTGTATTTTTCCTGGAAACATAAGAAATTGCCGTGAATATTGAACATGTGTGTTTTTTGACTTGTTAGGTGCCGCTGAGTCGATTTTTGACTCATGGCAACCCCATGTGTTACATGGTAGAACTGCCGTCTTTCCACTAGGCTTGTAATCTTTATGGGAGCAGATCACCAGGTTTTTCTCCCATGGAGCTGCCGGATGGGTTCGAACTGCCAGCCTTTCAGTTACTAGTCAGGCGCTTAGCCATTGTGCCACCAGGGCTAAACATTATGGTCAAGTGATTATTTATTCAGCCTCAACTTGGAAGAAGCCAGTAGGCAGTTAATGAGAACCTAAAGTCTCCCTTTCATTTTCAGCTTAGCAGGTCTGGGGACAAAGAATCTGTCTGGGATTTACCTTTAGCTGTTGGAATTCTTAGTCTGGAAGATAACCTTTCCCCTATGCCTCAACTCTGGTTTGCTGGCTAAGCAAGATGGAACGCCACCCCTCAGAGTTGTCACCAGAGCAAACTGAGTGCATACTATGACATGATCATGAGAGCTTGACATCTGTCATTATTTCATCTTTATCCAGCAACATCAGCATTGACCCCGTTTTACAGATGAGCAGACTGAGACTTAGAGTGGTGAAGTGACTTGCCCAAGGTTGGAATTAATATTCGGTCTGGCCCATCACCAGTTTGGGCTCTTAACTTCTCACTATACTGTAAGAATTTTTGGGCCACATTTAGTCCCTGACAGAAGGCAAGGATACCCCTGTCCCATTTTTTTAGTTGCCCTCCCATATTCCTGAGAGAGGAGAGAGAGGGTAGAGCATGAATCAAATTTTCTGAATTAATGAGCTCTCAGATGAGGGAATGTATTAGACTTGTATTAGAGCATAGACCTGCCTGTTCTCATCAGATTGGAAAAAGCAGGATGGACACAGGGTTTCAGAGAACACAGGCCAGCAAAGCCAGGGGTTTATAGATTTTGGCAACTTGACAGTTGGGCTTGGATCATATTTATAGGCTATATTAGGATCATCAGGGTGCTAGACACTGGCTCTAACCATTGGCAAGGTAAGCTGGCAAAGCATTTGCATCTATGGAGACTGAGGTTACTATGCTGTTGGTGGTGAGAAGCAGAGAGAGGCCTGGAGGGGCTTATGTTTCCATTCTACCCCATCGTTTCACTTTTATAACCCCACAGGGGAGTAGGTAATCTCCAAGCGGTGGCCAGAAAATGCCCTGTGCTGCCACTGACGGGACCCCAGAGAGCCCTCTTCCTTTTCCAATGTGGTGTAAACCTGGGCCTTGTCAGAGGGCAAGGGAGATGAAATAAGAATGATACGGTGCTGTGGAAGGAAGAAATAAAATGCAGAACATGCAGCTTACAATTTTTTTTTAAATCCCTTTGCCATTTTTAAGATGCTTTGCATCTAGATTTCACTTTAATAAAAAGTACAGAGATTTAAGGAGAATAGACATTTATTAAATACCTACTACAAAAAAAATAAAGGTCCCC
Source organism: Trichechus manatus latirostris (assembly GCF_000243295.1). Classification (NCBI taxonomy): domain Eukaryota; kingdom Metazoa; phylum Chordata; class Mammalia; order Sirenia; family Trichechidae; genus Trichechus; species Trichechus manatus. The sequence continues at coordinate 3,272,594 of NW_004444126.1, read as the reverse complement.
GGGTGAAGTAAACACTTTGCGCGCGACTACTAACCTAAAGGTTGGTGATTTGAACTCACCCAGTGGCACTATGGAAGAAAGGCCTGGTGGTCTGCTTCCGTAAAGATTATAGCCAAGAACACCCTACAGAGTTATCCTACTGTGTAACACGTGGGGTCGCCATGAGTTGGAATCAACTTGATGGTAATAGGTTTTTTTTTTTTAAAAAATTTATGGAATAGTACAGCAAAATGGATAGACACAGGCTTGGAAGTCAGATGGAGTTTGTGTCTCTGGCCTGACTGAATTTGGGCGAGTTTGATGACCT
>NW_004444126.1:3262942-3264282 GCF_000243295.1 Trichechus manatus latirostris | reverse complement strand
CTGTCTTTGTGCCCAGGAGAGCCACCCGAATGCTGTCTTTGGAGAAGTACTGATCATTCCTGCCAGCTAGGCCAGTTTGTGGGCAAGAGGCAGAGCCCCATGCCACGGAAGCCGGAGCTGAATGAGCTGAGCGGGGAGGCGCGAGACAGGAAGCAGGGGGCTGTCACGCCGCAGGCCAGGGCCGTTTTTCTGTTGTACCGTGGGGCATGGTAATGAATCATTTAGTAGTCCAGAGAAAGGGGAGCTTCTTTGTGAAACCCAGGGGTGGGCTGTGCCTGCAGAGAACTCCCTATCCCTAATAGCCTTCTCTACCTGAACAAGCCAGCGAGGGCACACACGAAAAGCAGATGTGGCCTCCACCTGGGCCAGGGAGCGGCCAGCTGAACCCCTTTACAGCCCTAGTTCCTGCCAGCAGTTGTTAACAGTATCGGGAAATCATGATTTTAGAGTCATGGGGGCGGGTAGTGCCACCTTTTTAACAAAATGTGACTACTGATCATTGAAAAACATTAACTACAAGAAAATCAGCAATCACTTTACTAACACTGCTGCTAATATAATGACTAGCATTTATATTCTATGCAGTTTTATAAGAGCCTATTTTTTTGGAGACAGACTTGGGTTTAAATCTCAGCTCCAGCCACAACTAAACAATAACTCCTGGCAGGCCACTTAGCTTCTCTAAATCTCAGGCTCTCCTCCTGGAAAGTAGGGGAAATGTCATCTATAAAGTGTTTATTTAGCATAAAACCTGCGCACAGTAAGTCTTCAGTCATTCAGCGACTATCCTTGGTTGCATAGCAGCTTTGGAAGGTAAGTATGCTAATGTCTCCCTTTTATAGATGGGAGGCCATGGTTCAGAGAGGTTGAGTGATGCCCAAGGTCACACAGCATGTAAGGACCCCAAGTCCCCTGTCCTTCCCACTACTACATGTGGCCTCTTTGAATGATTACTCTGTATGTGCTTCTCGGCACCATCCATTTCTGGTTCAGACAGTACAGTAACATACTCTGGTTTTACAGAGAAAGATGTTTCATTTTCATCATAAATTAGGGACATTAAATCAGAGCGGGGATGCCAGTTCACCCAAGGTCATCATTGTCATAGTGAGTCACCGAGGACAGCCAAGAATGCTGCTGTCCTGACCCATCTTCCTGCTGGCTCAGTCCTTCCTGAGCTGTGGGATTGGACGGGTGTGGTGGTGCCTTCATTTACGGATGTCAGAGTAGTGACGGGGCCAAGTGTTTCTCCAGACAGACCCTCGGATGAGCAGTGGGAAGAGAAAGTTCCTGCTCAGCAGCATTTCAACAGGACCCTCCTTTCCTGCGCATGCCACCCT
>NW_004444126.1:3259391-3262006 GCF_000243295.1 Trichechus manatus latirostris | reverse complement strand
GAAGGCCGCTGCCTCCTCTTCGATGATTCTTTCCTGCACACGGCGTTCCACGAAGGTGAGTGTCTGCTTCCCCATTCACGTGTCCACTGGACTCAGGACCTCACAGAGCCATGCTAGCTAACGTCTGGGATCAGAAAGAAGGTGATCTTGCAGTCAGGGTGGAGGAACAGGCCCAGCTCCCGCCCTGAAGCTAACCTGTGGGATTCTGGGCTCTGGGGCAGTTTGAATCTCTCTTCTCTTGCTCATCACAGGCTCAGCGGAGGATGGTCCCCGGGTGGTTTTCATGGTGGATTTGTGGCACCCAAACGTCGCAGCAGCCGAACGGCAGGCCCTTGACTTCATCTTTGCTCCAGGACGATGAGAACATGTCCCGTGCTGGAGTCAGTGAGGGGCTGAGGCCCAGCCTGGGCAGGCAGTGGTCCAGTCCAGGCCCCGCCCAGGTTCAGAAATTTGCCTCCACAGAAAGCTCTTACTTGGCATTTTATACCATGTCGGATCCCTCTTTTTCTGGTTATTGTACATGGAAATTTTTCAGCTTGTATTTCCTTAGATTTTTTTTTTTTTCTTCCTTCCCATCATTTGCTTCCAGGGTTTCTTTCTGGCATAACTGGGCAATCCTCTGACTTTGTGACTAGAGTAGTCTGTGTTCTGTTGCTATCTTGTTTCTCCAGGCTCTGAAATAGAGTCATCAAACAGTTATTTGTCTGAATGTAATAATGTAAAATTTCTTGTGGTCATCTTAAAAAACAAAACAGAAAACTACAGACCAGAGAGCTGGAGAACCTGGCCTCTGCTGCTGTCTCAGGCACACAGGGGACCCTCCAGCTGCTGCTGGCAGGGACAAGTCTGCAGTCCCAGCCCTCGGCTGGCTTCATTAGTAGGGTGGAGAGCTGCCAAACACAGGCAGAGGCGGCACACAGCTTCAGGGCCTGGTGAGACAGTCACCATCCTCACCTCACCCCAGACCCTGGCAGGCCCATGACAGCAAAGAGCGTCTCAGCTGGTGGGACTGGAGGCTATGTCACTTTCCTACAAAGCTGAGGCTGGCATCACTGAGAGCCAGGGGGGCTCCCACGGGCCAGCCACAGAATGGGTGATTTCACTTACCTCACTGCCTACAGAAGCCCTACTGCCAAACCAGCTCAGAAACTTCCTAGGTGTAGCTGTTTTGAGTCAATGGGGATGAACTTTTAAGGCCACCAGGATGGCTGATAGGCGCTGTGGTGGGATAAGACATCACTCATCCAATGAAACTCTGGGAAGGCCTTTTCTCTGGCAAAACTGGAATCTTAGATCTGACCAAAGTATCTGTTTTGCTTTGGAATTTTATTTCCTTTGATTTTCCATTTACTTGTCCACATACGAATGTCTGAATGCTGGACTCAGAGAGGTGGATGCGTTGGCCCTGTGTCTTCGCCATTGCATAGGGGGTGTGCTGAGTGACTGTAACTTAACACTGTGTGTTAGGGAGGACACTGGAAAGACCTCCAAGTCCGAAGGGCCAAGGTTGCGACAAACTACGGTCACTTTGCTGGCGTTTTGGTCTGCGGTGAAGGATGTGCAGCTTTCTCCCAAAGGAAAAGGCCCAAAGAGGCCAGTTTGCCAGCCTCCTGTTAGCCCATGTGTGAAAGCCCTAGAGTACCATGTGTGAAAGAAAACCACTAGAGATGCCTTTTTTGAATAATGTGCTATGGTCAGTGTCATAGTTACAAAGCCAAGGGCGGCATGTAATAGACAGCTTATCACACAGACATGTCCAGTGTTTGTATCTGACTAGAAACCAGCAGCTTCTCTGAGGAACTGTGAAGTAGACACAATGTGAAATGGACCGTAGTTACTAGCAAGTGTACAAAATAAAACAAAAGTCTAAATTTGAGTAAAATTTATACAGATATTTTTCAGTGATGAGACTGCAGGAAAAGGCAGAAATTTCCAACATACCTGAAGTCTTTCTACTCATCAGTATCTTGTTAAAGAATCACTGAGGTGCATGATTTCTACACAGTGACTTTTCCGCGTTTACAAACCAACAACCCACATAGGTATCTGGCTACCTGTACTGATGTGACCTGGTTGGAGAACAGAAGATAAATAAAGGATCTTGCTGAAAACCAGAGTGGACTGTCTGGTGAATACATAGTCTGTTGGAAAGAAAATGGGTCTTGGTGGGAAGCCCCGAGAGGGGTTCTGGTGTGTGTTTGAGGCTGTTGTTTGGATTGTGTCACAGAGATGAGCAGGACATTAAAAGTGATTGTGTCTAGTGAATGAAGCAAAATGGACTCTGAAAATAATGGGATGGGTGGGGGAAATGAGAGCAGACCATGGACTGCTAAGGAACTATCGATGTCTAACTGGGCCAAGCATGAGGACTTTGGCTGCAGGACAGCTGAGGATTTGGGACTCGGGCCAGGAGTTTGTTTTCAAGTGACCTTGGATAAGTCCCTAGGCCTCTGGGAGCCTCTGTTTGCTCCTCTGTAGAGATGTCCGTGTGAAATGCCTAGCACAGTGCCTGACATCTATAGGGCACTCAACAATGGTGGTTCCCTTTCTGCCATGGCAGTGGGTCCAAGCAGTTATAGAGAGCAGCTGGAGATAAGGAGAAGGATTAGATCAGT
>NW_004444126.1:3237921-3258399 GCF_000243295.1 Trichechus manatus latirostris | reverse complement strand
CCTTGACGCTTCCCACTCTCCTCAGCGTGAATTGCCAACTAGGCAATTGCTAAAATTATTTACACGCGGTAGCAAAAGATGCTCAAGGTGAGAAAGGGGAGCCAGCCTGGTGGCCCAGCTTCATAGTGGCTGCAAGGGAGAGCTCCTGCCTTCCACTCGAAGCTGGCTTCAGGTCCCTTTATGTACGCACAATCAAGGCCAGACCAGTTACTGGGCTTGCATAAGGTCACTTCCCAGGTCTCCTGATCTCAAGCCCCTTCTTCCAGGCAACTCCCAGAGCTACCCACATTATCTGGGATGTGAGCCTTTCTTTGATGACAGTGATCAGACTTGACATTGAGTGCCCAAGACATTGAGTGAGGAGGGGTTCCACTGGTTCTTGACTTTCTTTGGCTGCACAGTACAGTCACCTGGGGAGCTTTTGAGAAATTCTGATGCCCACGCCCCACCCCTAGAGACTCCTTGTATTGTCTGGGGGTGGGGTCAGGCATCAGTATTTTTTAACTCTTCCTACTGTGACTCTTAATGTATAGCTGGGGCTGAGGGTCTCTGCTCTGAGTAGCTAGAATGGCAAGACCTTTGGAACCAGCCAGCTTGAGGTTAACATCTGGGCTCTGCCTCTGTGTAATGCTCAGCAGGCCACCTAACCTTGGCCTCTAGGGGACAGCTGCTGTTTTTAACCATCTCTGGCCAACAGTACTCTGGCAACACCATTACATCCCCATTCTCAGTCCTTGCTGTACTGTGGCCCTGACCCAGTGTCAGCTTCAGGTTGGGCACATGGTCCAGACCTGGCCCATCAGAACCTTCCAAACTCCTGGCCTCTCAGAGACTGGGTCAGAGATGGGCACGTGGTCCAAGTTCTTCTTCTGGATTATGGAGAAAGAGAAGCAACTTTCCCTGGAGTGTATGTGGGGGAGGGGTGGCATCTAGTGGGAAGAAAACCTGAGCGTGAAACCCACTGAGGAAAACAGGTTCCACCCCGGCGAGAGCACTGGAGGCTTGAACACGGCTTCACCTGTAACCAGCCTATCTGGACTTTGCAGTTACATGAGCCAATAAACTTCTGTTTTATTCTGAAGCCAAGTTTGAGTTGTTCCTGTTCCTTGCCACCAAAAAAATCCTAATCCACATTGTGAGCTTCATCTACAAAACAGGCCATAGACTCAAAATGAGGCTTAAATAAGATAATCTTCCATAAAGTTCTGAGTGAACAGGCGGCACTCCACAGATTTTTTTACTGTAAACAGGAGTAGCAAAGGCTAAGTACAAAACGCTTTTTTAAAGGACCATCGTGCCCTGCTGCCAGCAACTTCCCCATAACGTTTAATTCTCCAGCTGACTCTTGCTAACCAGATGTAAACACAGGACAGAATAAGGCCATATATTTTAGAGCTGCTGACAGATGGCAGTGGAAACACTCCAGCAGACTGCAGCATTAGGTGGCAGGAGGCAGCACACACAGGGACTGATTGACTTTCTGCCTGACTTGCAGGGACACTCATTGGTCCCAGCGTCTGATCACCTACCCTTTCCTGTATCTTCCACCTCTGACCCTTTGCTGTCGTTGGGTGCCATCAGGTCGATTCTGACTCATAGCAACACTATATGACAGAGTAGAACTGCCCCATAGGGTTTCCTAGGCTGTAATCCACGGGAGCAGATCGCCAGGTCTTTCTCCCACAAAGCTGTTGGTGTGTTTGAACCCGACCTATCGGTTAGCAGTCGAGTGCTTGTGCTTTAGCCACCCCCAAATCAAGATGAGAGTGCAGAGAGCACTATGCACCCTCTGAGGTTCCTTCTCAGACATTATCCCATTGAATACATGTGGCCACACTTCAGGGTAAGTGGGGACAGTTATTCACATTTAATACATGAGAAAACCAAGGCTTAGGCCCAGAGGTCGACTTGGACAAGGCCACGTGCAAGGTGCAGAAATTCGCACTTTATTTCCTCCTAACTCTAGACGCGCATCAGGCCTACCTTTGAAGCACACTCGGGCACACAGAGGGCGCCCGTTTCCATTCTTGGGGCACCCATATGGAACTCCCATTTTCTGAGGCCCACAGTATGCCAAGCCTTTCCACACACTACCTTTTCCTCTCCAATTTACAGAGGAGAACACTGAGGTTCTGGGAATTACAGTAACTTGCCCCGATTTCCACAGCAGTAAGTTGCAGAGCTGCAACTTGAACCCAGGTCCCTGACACCAAAGCCCATGTGCTCCTGCGGCTGCAGGCCTCCATTACGGCTGCTTGGGGATCAAGGACATAAAGTGCCTTTTCACCAGCACACACAGGGACGGCGTGTCTCGCCCCGCTCATGCCCATGGATCTTCCTGTCCAGTGGTCAGGGCCCCAAGTCCTTCCCATGGAGCTCTGGGTGCAGCGGATTAGAAGGGGGGCAGGAGAGAAGGGCCGGCACTCAGACTTGGAGCCAGGCACACACCGGCAATCATGAAACGGCCTCTTGGCTCATGACAGGGTCCAAAAAGCACTCCCAGTTTTATTCCCAGAAGAATTACAGCTGACTGGAGGTTTAGGCGTTCTACATAACAGAGGAGGTGTCCTTTTTCCACCTTGAAGCCCTCAGAACCTTTATCTTAAGCTTCCCCAACTGCACTGATATGTTTAAAAAGGAGTATCTCTATTCTTCCCTAACCTAATCTGACCCCTGCCCTTCCCATCTCTACACAGAAGGGCCCAGAACAAGGAGGCGAAGCAGAATCAACCAACAGTGAAGGGGCAGGAACAAGTGTGTATATGCATGCATGTGTGTGGTGGGAGCAGGGTGAACCTATCCTGTTGTTTCTTGCACACCGTTTGGCAGTACCAGCATCCGTTTCCTGCCTACTCACTGGACTAGGATCTCCTTGAGAGCAGGGATTTTCCCTGGCTGCTTCCTCCATCTGAAGACATTGCCTGTCACAAAGTAGCCAAGTCCCTCTACCCTACCCCCAACCCCACTTCTCACCCCCCAGCCCCATGCAAGTGACCAATATCCAAGTCATCTGCTTCAAGCGCCTAACTAGTCCTCACTTCTGCCCATTCCCTTTTGTCCGGCCACGCCCCTCTCCCACCTGCACCCCACAGCAACCTCCTGCCACTTCCCGCTCTTGCCCTGTTGTCACCCACTCAGGAGCTGGTGACCTTTCCAATGAGAACCAGACTGAGTGACTCCCCAGCCTCTGACAACAACTCAAGGCCCTTTGTGGTGTGGTCCCCCTCTCTCTAGCCCCACAGATGCTCTGGGGCTCTGCCATATTCAAAGAGAGGGAGCTTGGAATTGCCAGAAGGACAAAGATACCATGCTTGCAGGATATATTTGCTTCCTGTGGCTGCTGTAACAAATGACCACAAACTTGGTGGTTTAAAGTAATAGACATTTATTCTCTCACAGCTCTGAAGGCCCAAAGTCCAAAATCAGTTTGATTGAGCTGAAATTCTTTGTAGGAAGAATCCATTTCTTGCCTCTTCCAGCTTCTGGTGGCTGCTGGCATTCCTTGACTTGTGGCTGCATCACTCCAATCTCTGCTCAGTATTCACATCACCTTTTCCTCTGCCTGTCTAATCTCCCCCTGCCTCTCTCTTAAAACGTCACTTGTAATGGCGTTCAGGGCTCACTGGGATAACCCAGGCTAATCTCATCTCAAAATCCTTAGTCACATCTGCGAACACTTTATCATATAAGGTAGCATCCATATCTTTGTGAGGAGTGGGAGGGAAGTAAAGGGGGTGGGCAGTATTCAGCCCATGACACAGGGTCTGTGGCAAGGATGGGACTCCTCACGGGGTGGGGTGTTAGGATGCAGTGACTGGATGGATGTAAGGAGCATCTCAAGGGGGTGAAATATGCATGAGAGACACTTGGGGAGAATGAATTCAACCAAGCTCGAATGTCCACTTGCTCCCGTTGTCAAGGTGATGTGAACAGACAGGCCTGGATACTTCCCTCCAGGGGAGGAGGCAGTTTGATTAGGCTCAAAGTGCCCTTCGGGAACAGTCTTTCCAGGTGGGAATCTAACTGCCACTGTCAATCACTTGATGGGAACTTTATCCTTATACTTCACAGATGGCAGGCACTGAGCAACTAGCAGGGCCTGACCCGCCCCAGAGCTTTCCACTTTCTCTGTGAACAGGTGGTGGAGCGTGCTGTCCCGGATGCACACAGATGATACGTTCAGCGAGTCACCTGTATGAAGGCTCCAGGGACCCTGGGTTGGTGGATGGGGTATGGACATGCAAATGTGTTAGGTACCTATTGCTGCCTGGCAAATAACCCCTAAACCAGGACTTAAAATAACATCTGTGTGTTATCTCACACACTTTCTGAGGGTTAGGAATTCAGAAGGGGCTTAGCCGGTTGGTTCTGGTTCACGGTCTCTCATGTAGCTGCAGTCAGGATGTCAGCTGGCTGGGCTGCACTCATCTGAAGGTTTGAATGGGGCTGGAGGGGCTGCTTCCATCCCATAATGGCTCCCTCACATGGGGCTGGCAGGAGGCCTTGCTCCTCACCATGAGTGCTTCTCCACAGGGCTGCTTGAGTTTTCTCATTACATGGCCACCAGTTTTCCCCAAAACGAGTGAAACGAGAATGAGACAGAGACAGACAGAAGCCATAATGTCTTTTATAACCTACTCTTGGAAGTCACACTCCATCATTTCTGCCACATTCTATTCCTTAGAAACCAGTCAGGAAGTACAGCTCACACTCAAGGGGAAGGGAATTAGGTCCCGAATTTGTGGCAAAAACTTGTGGACATATTTTTAAAAGACCGCAGAAGCGGGCCTGCACATTCTGCTGTGTTTACCTCACGCTCTTCATTTAATTAAGTCTCAACTTGGGGGTAAGCTTTAAAGGGGAGACAGCTGGCTGCCCCAAGAGCTCTGATTCTTAGAAACAAAAGTATTTTGTATTAAGAGCATTTTTAGGCTCAAAGGCGGCCAGATGAGATTAGGTGGGAAGAGAGGTTTCTGGAAGCAAAGCAAGTAAGATTAAGGTCTGCCGATAGCATGACATCCAGGAAGAGCTCTGGGACAGCCAAGTGATTTTCTCGTGACACAGATCTTGTTGGGAAAAGAGTCCTCAAACACAGGCAGTGAGCTGAGTGACCACTGGGCAGACTAAAACAGGCTCTGGGCTCCACATTCTGTCCATGTTTCAACACTTAACAGGTTGTAATTTCACAGAGCTCAAGGCTGGGGACCTCTTGATTCTGGAGAATCAATTAGCAAAAGGAGAAGTGTGGCAGCTTAAAAATACCCCATGACAGAAAAGGGATGTGCTATACACCAGTTAGTCATAGGAGCGTTCCTCGAGAGGTTGGCACAGAAACTTGCAATGAATTTTTTCTTAGAGATTTTAGCAAAGAAGTAGGACAAGGTAGGATGCTAGCTTGAGGCAGGATCCTCCTCCATCTGGGAAGGTCATCCTCTTTGGCCAGCCAGAAGAGAGACCCAAGGAGAGGTGAGAGGAGAAGGTGACATGTGCCTGCCTGGTCAGCTGCAGGAGCAGCAGGCTGCAGCCCGGTCACCTTCACAGACAGACCTTTCTGAAACACACACTGCCTTACCTGGCCACACCGAATCCATGGAAGGAAAAGAGAACTGTATCCATGCAAAATAAATGCATACATGGGTATATAGAACATATTTACCTCACCTTAGGAGTCCCTGAGTGGTACAAATGTTTAATGCACTCGGTTGCTAACTGTAAGGCTGGCGGTTTGAGTCTAAACAGAGGTGCCTTGGAAGAAAGGCCTGGTGATCTACTTCCCAAAAATCAGCCACTGAAAACCCTATGGAATGCAGTTCTACTCTGATACACATGGGGTCACCATGATACAGAACTGACTCAAGGGCAACTTTTTTTTTTAAACCTTAACTTTGTTATTAGAAATGTTACTATTTAATCACTCAGAACTCAATAGTGCTATTGATTATTTTATTTTTAGCCCTTGCAAGTTTGTTTTCAGAAAAATACGTCATGCCATAAACATTAGACATTTGTTCATTAACATAAAATCATTAAAATCATAGTTTTCAAAAGGAATCTCAGGAACTTCCAGTAAACATTCGTAAGATTTTGGTAAATATGTTCACCCTGTGATCCATAACATACCTGACTACAATGTAACAGTACCGATGTTTAAATACCACACCAGCCCAGAAACATACAAACGAATGCTGTTTTCTTTCACACAGCCACCACTGAAAAGCACAATTTTGCTTTGGTCCAAAAACATTTTGGAAATGCCTGTCTGGGGACACTCACTCGAGAGTAACCCTCCCCACAGCCCACTTCTAACCACACCAGCACCGCCTGGGCCACCACCACCTAGCGCTCTGGTCACGGCCCCTCAGGGCGCTTAGTTTTCTCTAAAACCCAAACTCCCTTCCACGGTATCCAGATTTGCCCCCAACAGGGGATATGCCAAAGAACAGGTTCCTGGTTTTGAACATACCTCCAGAAGAATTCAAAAGAGGTGCCCTCTGCATCTCTGGCTGCTTCCCTGCATTCAGCATCCAGACCTCACGGGGGCCCCTGCGGAACACCTACATGGACAAGTGAGGGCATGTTCTGCTCTGCTGGCTAACAAGTCCGTCTCCTCACTGTGAAGTCACACCTCAAACTGCCCACCCTGGTGAAAGGGCTGGACAACCACTCCAGGCTGGGGACAACCCAATTCTAGAAAAAAGGCCAACCTGCAATGTTGTGGTACTGGATGGAATAGCAGCAGTAATGGCAAATGCCTCAGGCTCAATTTAACAGGGTAGACAAACTGGCCCTGCACCTCTTTGGCATAAGGAACCAAAGCGCCCCGCCCTGGCCCCAGAGCTACCCAGATAATAAAGCTTTCTCTCAAGCGCTCTAGGTCTGCTGACCTGAAGAACTACACCCTCCAAATCTACAGAAGAGGTAATAAAAACTCAAATATGACATTCCTAAAAAAGGGAATATTCCAAGAAAAAGAAAATGCAGCACCCTTTTCTACTTAAAAAGGCAGAGCTGGCATTGCTGGTGTTCCACTTTACAGTCACCTCCTGGGTCAGAAGCCTCCTCCTGCAGTGCAGTTCACAGCAAGTTCACCCCGTGCTTGAGTAGCTTCTGCTTGGCTTTGCCGGAGAGGCTGAAGGCACCGTCCTGAGGACTGGGGAAGCCCGAGCTCCGTGCTGGGGAGGCCAGCTGCTGGAAGTAGGTTTCCTGAACAGGGTTGCAACAGGCGTACACAGCTGTGGAGGCATTCCTGTGGAGGAAGAAGGAAGAGCACAGTTCGATGCTGCCCATGCAAATCTCAGACCACAAAGACCCTGGAGAGTTCTCTGGTTACAGTAGCCCCGGCACGCCCTAGAGCTGTGTGTGCACCGTTGTGCTGCAGGCTCCTAACTACACACTGAGTTTCAGGCTTTGGTGCCAATATAAGAGTCTTTCCTTCCTCTCAACATACTCGATGCTGGGACTACCATGGTGGCCAGAACCACCGATCCTGAAGTTGTAATTATTGAATAAGTGAACTGATGAGTGCGTGTTTCATGTGCTGTGTGCCAGGGGCTATGCAGAATGCTTGCCACATATTCTCTGGTTTACTCCTCACAGGAGCCCTGTGCTGTAGAGGTACGATCCCTATTTGAGACAAGGACCCCAAGGCTCAGAGAGCCCTGCCTCCAGGATGACATAATGACAGAGGATGGTGTCTAATCCTCTGTCCACACTGGGGGTGCTCAGATGAGGTATTAGGGATGTGAAGACACACCACAGACACCCTGTGGGCACAGAAGGAGAGGGAGCATCCACTGGGAAGCAACCAACTCTAAGGCCAGGCGCCTACCTGGTTCCTGGTTCCTGCCTGTCTCTAACTATTGTGGGAACTTGGGCAAGTCATTTCCTCACTGGACCTCGGTTTCCCCAAATCTAGTAAGAAAGGGTAGAGTCAGGGATTGCTAAGGTCCCCTCCCAGATCTCTCCTTCCATGTAAGTGGGGAGGAGAATTCCATCCTCCTCCAGCTTCTCCTTGGGGCCTCAAGGGCTCAATGGCCTACCTAGCTTAAATGATTTCTGCCACTCTCTGGACCAGCAGGTCAAACACTTCTTACAGTCATGGGAGGAGGTCCTCGGCTTGGCGGCTACAGGCACGAACCTGGAATCAGACATACCTGGGTGCTACTCCCAGCCCTATCACTTCCTAGCTGTGTGCCCTTGGCTAAGCTACTTAACCTTTCTGAGTCTCAGTTTTCTCATCTGTAAAACAGAGATGACAACAGGACTTATCTCAATGATTTTTCAAAAAAGAAATTAAATGAGTAGGAAGAAATATACTAAATTGCCTTAGACAGGGTTTAGTGCATGGTAAGTGATTATGAAATGGTAGCTTTTTTTTTTACTATTACTAAAATAATCTCTCAGCAAAACCCTTGAGCTACAGATCCCAAACCTGAAGAATTCTTATTAAGGGAGGAAAAAAAAAAAAACCCTCTCAGCTCCAAGGAAGGAGAAATACTGCAGAGCAACAAGGTGCTTAGTGGGTCAGATGCTGGCACTTTACTTGTTCCTTCTCCAACAAAACAGACACTCACTCAGACACATACACAGCCAACACGGCCAGTTCCCAAACCAGTGACTGTGGATACAAATCACATCTAGGTTGCCAGCCTGGAGCAGCTCTGAACTGATGCCAGAAAAGACACATTTATTACGGAAAGATAGACTGCAATATTAGACGGAGGTGGTGCCAGGCAGCAGAAGTACCTGGCACTCAAGTGTGGCGGGAGTCAGAACATTAGCACTGTCATTGTGACAAGAACTGAGACTCCAACAGAAGTCTGTGACACCACACCCTTCCCACGTGCCTCCTTAACCTGGAAACGTGTGTGCAAAGAACATGTACTTCAGAGTCAGAGACCGGATTCAGATCCTGGCTCTACTACTTACTAAGAATGTGGCCCTAGGACAAGTCACGTCTATTTGTGCCTCAGTTTCGTCATCTGTAAAATGGGGATTAAATAATGCACTTGACCAGATGGTCCCAAGAACTAAATGGAATGTTATAGACAACAAATGCCTGGAACATGGCAGCCAACCCCTCCTGGCCCTACAACTTGCCTTATCTTCTGCTACCGGTTTCATAAAAGGACATAGAGAGAAAAAAAATCAAATTTGGTGGTTAAATAATGTAAATTACAGTGATAATTAATAGAGCTACACTTACTGACATGGGGGTGTTCAAGGTATACAGTAAAGTGAGAAAATCAACTTGTAGCACAATAATTAGTGTGATCCGATTTTTTAAACGAGTACTAAAATTATTTTTTAAATACTAATAATCTACACTCTGCATACAAAAAATAAAACCGACAACAAAACCTGGAGTAACAGACACCAAACTATTAACTACGGTAATTTCTTGGGTGGGTGATGGGGTGAGGAGGGGAAATGTGCTATTTTATATGTTTCTGAAAAGTCTGAATGTTTTTATAATGAGCAGGTATTACTTTTTCAGTGAGGAAGACAACCACATTATTGAAACATCACTGATGGCCAGGAAAACAGAGAACCTCCTTCCTTAGTTATGACAGTGAGGTCCTTAAGGCTTTTTTCACTGTTGTAACCCCAGAGCCTACAGCAGGTCCAAGCCCCAGAAAGAGACTCAGAAAATACATGACCCAGGAATGAATGAGGGTAGATGATGGCAGCAACAGGCGCAGATAAAGGCAGACCTTGAGTGTAGTAACTAGAACGTTCTTCATTGACTAATGAGTGAAGCACCGGCTGGGACCCCAGGGAAGAAGGTTCTGAGTCTGTGTATGCAGCGAGCAGCACAGGGGAAGGCTCACCTTATGGTCATCTCATACAGCGCGGGTCGCTGGGCAAAGTCGGAATGCATCAGGCTGACGGCCTGGAGGAAGCGGCGATCCTGGGCTGTGGCCACTGCTGGCAGGTTTGCTTCGGGAAGAGGACGGAGAGGCTGTGACTGCACACTCCTCTCTTCCCACTCCTCTAGCCCCCCGCACTGTAACGGGGACACAGCCCGGCTCAAGGTCACAGATGTGGATGCCGAGGGGGAGAGTAGCAAAGGTGTGGGGTGCTGGGCCCCAACTGCTGCCACCGTGCAAGAAACCACACGCTGTCCCCAATAATGAGCAACACCCAGGCTCTACACACACATCGCAAAACAGAGGCAGACCTTATCATCACAGATATTTGAGCAAGTGTGAGCTTCTCTTAAAATTTGTCAAAAAAAGATAAATGAGCAAACAAGTGTTTGCCAAGTGAACCTAATCTCAGCGGAAGCCGGGCTGCACGCAGAGAGCAGCCAACGCTAAGCAGCATCAGACAACTCTGTGCAGGGACCCTCCCTGTGGTGCTGGGCCTGAGTCCTAACCTCCCCCACTCTCAAAGGCTCCCCTGTCCTGGGCTGGCGTGCCTCTGGATGCAATGCCTGCTCCTTACCCATCAGCACATTCTGAATACTGTCGTAGTGCGTGAAGTTGTATGTCCTGTTCACCGGGGCAGCCTCGTCTTTGGGAAGCGTCTCCTTCAGGTGGACCTCCAGCCCGTTCAGGGATGCCAGGCTGCTGTGGTACTGCAAAGGGGCCAGGAGAGGGTCACGCACTGGCAGAACTTGCCTCAGAGCCTTCTGAGGGCTTTCTCTTCCACCACGGACTTAGTTAAAAAACAACAATGCAAAGAATACCTTAGTGGCCACCTGATTTAGCTTTTTGGACTCACCATTTTTTGCCTGCTTTTAGAGAAGTACTAACTTTCACACTTATGCTCTCTCTCTGCTTTTTAAATTAAGGATTCTATTGTACAAAACAGAGATGAGCAGGGAAAAAAAAAAATTTAAGGGGAGAAAAGCAACAAAGAAAAATGACCCCTAATCTCCTCATCCAGTAAGAGCCACTGGTGACAGCATGGACTATATGCTTCTAACCAGGCTGCCACCAGGCTGCCGTGTTAACAATCCAGGCGGTCTGGGCCCCACCCCAGTCTTCCTCGCCCGGCCTGGATTGAGAAGTCCTCCACTGTATGTCATGAGTTAACCTCTCTCCCATGCACCTAGAGGTACTAGCTACACACTGTCCTTAGAAGGACCAAGAAGTGTCAGGAAAACAGTTCTCTGTGTTGTTCCGTGGTTCAGGGGAGGAACCCAGTTGAGGAAGGCTGTCAAGGAGATGAGGTCCAGGAGCCTGTATTTTCAAACACCTTCCACCAGGAGATGAGTAATGTGCAGGGACGGTTGAGAACACTTTTGTGTAATTCTTTTCTTATAAAATAAAAACTAAGATCAAGCCATAAATAATGATTGATAACAGTCTTTTAACCTAATAGTATAGCATGAGCAACTTTTCTCATCCTTAAATATTCTTTTGAAACATAATTCTTCAAGCTCCACTTTGGACTGGACCAAATACACCAGTCGCGCCCTGATGGGCTCAGGCTGGAAACGGGGCCTCCAGTGGCTCTCCCAGCTTCCCTGAGCCCTGGCCTCTCTGGGGCTGCTGCAGCCTTAAGAAGGTCATTGTTCCTGAGCATCAGACAGCTCACCGATGCAACTCATTCTGGCTCAGCCTCCTCCTGGCCAAATAACCCAGGGTAAGTTATGAAATTTTCTGTGTCTCTTTCTTTGTTCATCTGCAAAATGGGAATACTATGCAGGGCTGTTAAGTGGAGTAAGTGAAATAACGCCTATAAAAATCCTCTGTAAACTCTAAAGTGCTATCCTGAGGCAAGGCATTTTTAAAAAGCATCACTAAAATGACAACTAGCATTATTAAAGAGGTGGTGTCTCTTAGTAAGGACAAATGACTTGTCTGTGGACTGATGACTTTCAATAGCTATGTAAGAAAATGGAGGGCACATAGAAAGAACAGAGGCAAACAGAATGCTTCTGAAGTGAAGGTTATGAAGCTCAAGTGCTATTTTTGTTAGTGTATTGGCATTAAATTAGTTTTTATGTCTGAGTGTCTCAAAAGTGATATTTTAAGTTGCCAGTCCTGACATCCAAGGCTTTATTTTCTGTGCTCATCTTTGTACCCCCAATCCCTAGCAGAGTTCCTGGCTCCTACCAGGTGCTAAGTAAAGACCCACTAAGTGAGTGAATAAACGAACAAGGCCAAGAGCACGCGTGTTCAACTCAGGAACTATCTGGTTTAAATGGAAGGTGCATAGTTAAGTAAAAGTATGTATGCTCAGGAAAGACAAGCACAATACCTCAAGTCATCCACTTAAACCTAACCAACACTGAGTTTAACAGATGCAAATGAACCTCCAATTTAACTGATGCAGGTGCATGCATGTGTGCGTGCATGTACAAGCCTTCACCATAAAGTCAAATCACAGCCTCATTGGCAGTTTCTGGACCACAGGGACCTGGTAACAGTCACCTCTCCCATCCCAAGCCAGTGTCCCCAAGACAACACAATGAGGACAGAAAGTGAGCCATGCCAACCCCTGACTTTCCCCTGCAGGCATTAAGCCTGACTTCTGGAGTCTTCGGCCGAACTTGTACTCAAGATAAAATTTATTAACCATAAATGCACAGGTAATCACAAGATGTTATGCTGGATAATGTGTGGACACTTGTTTTCTGGTGACCAAGTGTATTCATATATACCAGGGATAAGCAAATTATGGTCCATGGGTCAAATCCAGCCCACCACCTGTTTTTGCACAGCCTGCAAGCTAAGAATCGTCTTCGTATTTTTAAATGGTTGGGGAATAAAATTAAAAGAAGAGTAATACTTTGTGACATGTGCAAATTATCTGAAATTCCAATTTCCATGTCTGTAAACACTGGAACCCAGCCACACCCATTTACTATTGTCTGCGGCTGCTTTCACACTGCGCCAGCAGAGTTGAGTAGCTGCACAAAGCTGAAAATATTTGCTATTTGATCCTTTACAGAAAAAGTTCACCAACCCCTAATATATACTACTCCATAATGTGATCCTCAAAACAGCCCTAAAGGAGACGTGGTGGTTCAGTGGTTAAGCACTCAGCTGCTAACCAAAAGGTTGGTGGTTAGAATCCACCTAGCAGTTCCCTGGGAGAAAGTCCTAGTGTTCTGCTCCTGTAAAGATTACAGCCTGGAAACCCAATGGGGCAATTCTACTCTGTCCTATAGAGTCCTCAAAAAAAAACAAACTAAATCCATTGCTGTCGAGTCGATTCCAACTCATAGTGACCCTACAGGACAGAGTAGAACTTCCCCATAGGGTTTCCAAGGAGCAACTGGTGGATTCGAACCACTGACCACTATGCCACATAGGGTGCTAGGAGGTAATTAATTATTAGTTGCCACTGAGTCCATTTTGACTCATGGTGACCCCATGTGTGTCAGAAAACCCTATGCTCCATAGGGTTTTCATTGGCTGATATTTTGGAAGTAGATTGCCAGGCTTTTCTTCTGAATTAATTACTTAGCTGGGGCAGATTCCTGGACCTTCCGACTTCTCGTTCATACCAGAACAAATGGCTCAAGTCTAGTCTGTGCCACAGTGTGCAGAGGGAACAGCACATGAACACACCTTCACTTAGAAGTACTAGTTTCATGAGGGTGGGGGAGGGCACTTGTATTTTACGACAACATGCTCACTTGGACGTCAGGGCTCAACTACTGTACACAGACAGCCCAACGTCCTATTGGAGTGATGAATAATTGATCTGATCACTGTATTTGAAGGTCAAGGCGATTATCTGTTTGGAGCAGGAAGCCATCAGTGGCTCTATGCTGCCCCCTGCTGTGAGCCTCCTCTACTGTTGTGAACCAACCCCAGCCTCTCCCAGCCCTCTCCAATGCCTGCTCCCGTAGGCCCAAACACAGCGGTGGGAGGTGCTCTACAAGACAAGGTGGTAAAATGGCCCACGGGTACCTCGGCAGTATGTAACATAATCAAGGAACCCTTTCACGGGGTTGTGCTCACGGCACATCTGAACTGTAGTTCACCATTCTGCAGGAGATTGGGGTTTACTAGGTAGCAGCAGAGGGTCTAGGGGAAATGAGGTCAAGTATTTTATATGCAGGTCTGTGGCAAAAAGGCAATGAAAGATTTCTCCCAATTATTAAATATATAGCCATCACGTCTGATTAACAAGTCTGCTCTTTAAGTCCACAGGTTGATCAAAGTCGGTTACCCCTACTCTTTTTAGAAAAGACTAGCTTTTCTTCTTCCATGAAACTACATTCTATTTCTTGAGGCCTACACAGGATTGCCATGAGTCAGAATTGACTTGATGGCAACTAACAGCAAGAAACCCTACTTTACATGAAAGTCCATGGAGGCTGTTGTCGTAACAACATGGATGGGCCTTGACAAATCAAATGATATATCCATATATCAAGAGCCACAGAGGGTAGGGTCTAATCCCTTTCTTCATCTTCCCACGTATCACTACAAGGGCAGATCAGTGGGGGAACAGACAGGCTGGAGATGGGAGAGGTAAGAGAAGAAACAAGCAAGAATTCTGGACCTACCACCTGTACTAGCTCTTTTTATTTCAATGAGTCTGTTTTCTTATTGGTAAAATGAGGGTTAAAGTGCCTACCTCAAAGAGCTGTTCTAAGGCTTGGCTAAAACAACAGATGTATTTAGCATATAGCTGACGCAGAATATATCTTAACTTACTTACTTCTCAAAGAGTAGCCTGCGCTGTTTTTTCTTTTTCTTTTTGGAAGGAAGGTAAAGAGAGATTGGATCCACACTACTGCATCCACACACTGAGCCTTCAACATGTCATGTCTGAGGCTCAGCACCGTGCAGAACAGACCAGGAAAAGCAAGACCGCGTGGGGGAGATGAGCTGTACGGCACTGCAGCCACAACTTCCCTGCTGCTGCAAAGCAGGAGATGGATAAAGTCGCTCAGAGCTATGGCAAGTGAGGATACAGGAAACAGATAAGCCACAGCTGGGTGATCTGGGGACTGAGCAAGACAGCTCTCGAGAGGAATGCAGTCTCTTGCAAGGGGCTCTGTGCAGAGGAAGCTGCTTGGCAGCCTCCCCTCCTCCTTTGTGCTCCAAGGTGACTTGCTCACTGATGGAGGGTCACAAGCCCAGCATGTTAATAAGACCACCTTAGAATAATACAGATTTACCAATGAAAACAAGGCAAACCCCAGGACACATTTGCCCTGCAGCAATCCCAACCTGCTGTTCTCACCGCTACCACTTTCCCTGCCAGCTAAAGCAAGGCTGTTACTATAGCAACTGAACCTCCAGCGTGGGCCCCTAGAAGGTCAGTTTACTGCTCTAAGTGGGGAAGGGGATGCTAGTGGCTTAAGGAGAGTCCACCGGGGCCAGGTAGGCTTTCCAATGTCCCAGGCCTTCTAGAAAAGCACTCCAGATAACCCCAGTACCATCATGAGACTGTGGAGGGGACTGTGCTGCTTCCGAAGAACTCCCAGCCCAGGCTGTGCAGACACAGACTCCAGCTGGGACAGAGGCAAGAGCTCCCAGCCTAGGAAATGAGAAGGTTAGCTGCAATGAGCAGCACAGCAGTGGCCAGGTCTGTGGCTGGCACAGTCTCTCCACACAGTGCCACACTGCATCTGGACCACGTGGTGTCAGTCATCACCCCCAGACTACTGACAGGGAGTCCAGGCTCAGAGATGGAAAGGCCTGTGTGCAAGAGCCTCCAGCTCAGGCCTCTCCTCCCTCAAGGGCCCGCGCTCTGGCGATCTGGGAGGAGCAGGACAGAGGAGGACTACATTTGCTGGACACCTTTGCACCAGGCGCTATGCTATGTGCTTTACTCAACAATCTTACTCACTCCCCACAAAAACCTATGGAGGTAGGTACTCTCGTGACCCCATTTTACAAACCCATTTTACAAACGAGGCCCCATAGCTAGGGGCCATGCCTTATCACCCCCTTCCCTCTGCTTCAGGGCAGGGCTGTGCGGGAATCATCCTTTCTGCATGTCCATGCCCCTAGGAAGTGGAGGGCTGGCTACACAGGGCAGGGGGACTTGGGGGGCACTCACCACCTCCTCGATGGCTGGGCCATCCCCCAGCAGCGGCTCCTCCGCCAGCAGGGACAGCACTAGCCCCTTCACACTGTGCGTGTAGAGGTTCATCCTCACAAGTCCCAGGTGGGATTCCGCCGGGGCTGACTGTGAGTCTGTTCTGTCTGCAGAGGGATCGCTGTCCTGATGGTTTGCCAGGCCTGAATGGCTCTCGTGGACCCCATCCACACAAAGACCCACGCCTTGCTCCTCCACGGGAGTTTTCTTTCCTCTCTGCCTCGAAGCTGAGGGAGGTGATGGCAATGGCCTGCTGGTCCTTCCGAGCAGAGGATCTTCTCTGGGAACAGGGGCTTGGTGGCTGTCGCCAGGAAGGTCTTCCTGCTGCTCCAGGGCTCCGTTCTGGGTGGGCACCTCAGGAGAGGAGGGAGTGAGGGAGCCACTGGTGGCTGTGCCTGCAGGCAGGTCCTCAGAAGGCCTGGGTTCTGGGTTGCCAAGGTTGCTGACTGATTCCCTGTGGTGTGGACCACCACCATCTGGGGCAGACATGTGTGGGAAGGCAGAATGACCTGAGGATGTTTCCATTTCCAAAGCTTCTGGAATGTGGAGTACAGACAAGTCCAGTTCCCCTTGGGAAAAGCCAAGCTCCTTTACCAGGGCACCACTGGGACCAGAGCCTGTGCTCCTGGCTGTGCTGTGCAGCTTTGTGGGCTTGATATTCTCTGTATCATAGCCAAACAGGTATCCGTTCTCCCCCGTGTCATTTGGCCCAGCGAAGTCAGGGGACATGGGCCCCAGGGTGGTGGCCAAAGTCCAGGCCATGGATCCCACATGCCTGATGGTGTTTTCCTTTAGTGTAGATGTGCTCCAGTCCCTAAGAGGGTGTCGAGCTGAGCTGCCCTGGAGTCTGGCTGGCGAGGCAGGAGGGCTAGTGGGCAAGGCAGACATGAGGGAGGGGCACATCGCCCGTGTCCAGGGAGAGTGCCCCTCCCCGTGGGAAACTGAAGCACAGCTTCCCTCAAAGTCATCGGCATAGTAACAAGTGGGTGTCTGAGGCCACAGAGCCTAAGACGTCATCAGGGTCAAACCACAGGGGTGACAATAAGGCAACACCTGGCTTCACTCCAGGCTTCACACAGTGACACCAGGGTCACCTACTGAAAGGGCACAGCCCACGAAGGAAGAGTCACCTACAATGGGAGGGTCTACTTTGAGTCAGGTCCTACGCTAGGTGCTATACACACGCTATTTCCAATTTTAACACCCACCCATTGCCGTGGGGTCGAGGCCGACTCATAGGGACCCTACAGGACAGAGCAGAACTGTCCTGTAGGGTTTCCAAGACTAATCTTTATGGAAGCAGGCTGCCATATCTTTCTCTCGCGGAGTGGCTAGTGGGTTCAAACTGCCGACCTTTTGGTTAGCAGCTGAGTGCTTACCCACTGTGCCACCAGGGCTCCTATAATTACCCCAGGAAGTAGATACTACTGGGCCCATTATACAGAAGGAATAATTGAACTGAGGCAGGGAAATGGACACAGGTCACACTGCTCATCACTAGGCCATGCCGCCTCTCGCTACGCTGACCTTCCAAATGCTCCCATACAAGGCAGAGCGCTGGGAAATATGAAGTTAAGGAAGGGTGGGATGAGCCAGGGCTTGTCTGCATAAACTATATAAGCGGAGTCCCTAAACTCGGTGGAAGCTTCAGCATGTGTGAGCTCGCTTACCTAGTCATCTGCTCCACCAGGAATTCACGGAGGCTGCCGGCTTCCTCTTCGGTCACAAACACAGGCATGATCTGCACGTTCAGGGGGAGTGCGGCTCCTAGAATTGCAGAGCAACATGCATGGGGCTCGCCCCTTAGAGAAGACAGGGGGCTGATGAATCCCACCCATGCACCAGCTCGGAGAGCAGCACTGGGAGCACTCCGTAGCTCAGGACAAAGGCCACAAAACTGCAGCTCTGACTTCTCTGGCCAGCAAGAAAAGAGCCCGTGCAGGTGTCACTACCCCTAGCTGCGGAGAAGGGAAATGTTCGGTAGGAGAAAGTTTTGCGGCACTTAAAAACAAAAAAAGACATAAGCTGGAAAAAAGCACTTAGTGGTGCAGTGAATTTTTACATACTTTCAACCGACAAAAGGCATTTTCCCCAACTTATGCTTCTAAATAAAACCAAATAACACTCTTAGGGACTCCTCCATATCCTGCAAAGGTCTTTCTGGCACTTCACCACTATTTACCCTCACCTGATCATGATCCCCTGGAACCTGACTGAGAAATCTCATAATACCTGGGTTAAAAACCAAACAAACCAAACCTATTGCCGTCAAGTCGATTCCAACTCATAGTGACCCTATTGGACAGAGTAGAACTGCCCCACAAGGTTTCCAAGGCTGTAAATCTTTATGGAAGCAGACTGCCACGTCTTTCTCCCTCAGAGCACCTGGTGGGTTCCAACTGCCAACCGTTTTGGTTAGCAGCCAAGCGCTGAACCACTGCGCCACCAGGGCTCCTACCCGAGTTAAGGAGAACCTGAAAACAGAGATTTGAAAAGGCGTTGCTAAAAGAATAAGTCTTACAGTTAGGATTTTGATGGATAATTTTGTTTGTGAAGCTTTAGTTTATGTATTTTCCTAATCTTATGACCACATGAAACATACATATGGGAATACTCGGCCTTTCAGATGGTTTGTATAGGGACAGATAGCATTAGAGACTGCCGTTTTCAAGTCTCGACAAGGCACACTACTTACCATGTCCCCGCAAGGCATCCGCCCCTGTAGGTTTACTCTGAAAACAAACACACACAGAAGTTAGCACTGTGTGTCACATTCTCCACTTGACCTGACCAGGAGCTCACTGTGCCATCTGCTCATAAGATTTAGCCAGGCCCAGGAAGCTTGTCCCAATGCCATGCCAGCAGCAAAGCAGATGGAGCAGAAGCCGCCGCAAGCTGCTTGCTCCCCACCACAGCTGGGGTCTGGCGAGAGCCTGGGCCTGCCCCAGCTGCCAGGCAGCAGCTCTACCCTGATACACAGCCGACTTGCTTGAAAGTCAGACTTGCTCAGTCTCTCCCCTCTGGGAACAAAAGTGAGGATTCCTGTTACCTTTCACACCTTTGGAGAATTCTCTTTCTAGAATCCAGCCACATCTGCAACAGCCCTGGCATAGAACTCACACACATAGAGAACTGGGTAGCTGTCCATCCACACAATCCCTTCTTAATCTGGTTAAAACCTGCATCAAATAATCCATTACAGCTAATAGCAATAAAAACAATGAAACATGACATTCACTGAGCTCTTACTGCCTGCCAAGCATTATCCCAACATTGCTGTATGTGCAATGGCTCCTTCAATTCTTAACAATTACATGCACGACAAGCAACTTATCCAGGATCAGAAAGTGTGCAAGGGAGTCAGGATTCACGTCCAGTCTATCAGACTCTGGAGCCTGAAGAAACCCTAAACCACCATACTACGTGCTTCTGTGAAAGGAAAAATAATGCCCAAGTTCCCATTTTCACAAAGCAACTGTGACTTCCCACTGCTCCCCATGAAAGTTCAAACAGTGTGGAAAGGAGAGCTCGGAGAGCTGGGTTACAGTTGACCTCTGCCTCTTTTCACAAACTTCCTCAGGAGCCCTGGTGGCACTATGGTTAAGTGCTCAACTGCTAATTGAAAGGTTGGCAGTTTAAGCCCACCCAGCAGCTCCGTGGAAGAAAAAGACCTGAAGATCTGCTCCGGTAAAGATTACAGCCAAGAAAACCCTATGGGGCAGTTCTACTCTGTCACACGGGGTCACCGTGAGTCAGAATCGACTTGACAGCACCCAACAACAACAACAAAATAACTACAAAATTAAGAATCAGTGTTCTAAACAAAAACCACCCCAAGTCCAGGAGTACTGGAGGAGCACAGGAGTGATGAAAGATCTGCTGAATCTTTCGAAACTGTATGTCTGTCTCCCTCTGTCAACCCAGGCTTAGCACAGTGCCTGACCCACCCTTGCTGAATGAGTGAACAAACGAAAGCCCAGAATGAATGGTGCCCCATTCACTTCTTGAATCCCTGGGCTAAAAAGACAGGAGGCCAGGCACCAACTCTCTGCACAGTGGAGTGTGGTTTCTAGCAGGTTCTCATTGCAACAAAACCCCATTAGCACAAAAATACGAAAGCCCTGCAACACTTGCTATAAAAGATTTGACCTACACAAACTGCTATACTAGATCTGTCCTGTTTATTCACAGTCTAGGCAAGAAACCTGGGAATCATCTCAAAGGAGCTTTCCAGCCACCTCATCCTGACGGTTCAAAAGGACCCACCAAAACAAAACAGCAAGCAAACAAAACAAACGACTGCTCTTCTAGCCAAATGACTTTCACTCTTATGAAATGACATGGCTTTCTTTCTTTTTTTGGTGATTAAAAAAAAAAAAAACATGTTTTAGGTCATTAAAGCCATATGTAAAGCTTGTTCACTTATTCTAGGTGAGTATTTATTTACGTGTGTGTGTGTGT
>NW_004444126.1:3030220-3237821 GCF_000243295.1 Trichechus manatus latirostris | reverse complement strand
TGTGTGTGTGTGTGTGTGTGTGTGTGTGTGTGTGTGTGTGTGTATCCAGGATAGAAAGTACATGGTAGAGCCAGTATTCATATACACATATTCAGTATACACAAACACACACACACACGTGGGCACATGCACATATAATTTGCTTATGTGTATATACACACACACACATACATACATACAGTGCATTACTTAATATGGCCCTTCTAGCCATAAAACCAAAAAACCCTTTACCATCCAGTCGATTCTGACTCATAGTGACCCTATAGGACAGAGGAGAACAACCACATAGGGTTTCCAAGGAGTGCCTGGTGGATTCGAACTGCCGACCTTTTGGTTAGCAGCCGTAGCTCTTAACCACTATCCCACCAGGGTTTCCCTTCTAACCACAGTCTTTGTAATTCCCACCAAATGACTGGGTGGGACTATGCTTGTGGCCCACCAAGGGGATTGGATAGCTTGCTAATAATGTAACATGCATAGCACCCTTGTGGGGATGTGACCATGCAAATAAGGTATACGGAACCCTAACAAGGGGATTGGTCAGTTTTGCCATCCTGCTAGGCTTTAAATGAGCCATCCCAAAGGGAAGAAGGGAGGATCTTACCACCACCAAGAGGTAGGAGTGGAGTATGTCCTTTAGACTCGGGATCTCTGTGCTAAGAAGCTCCTGGAACCAGGAGAGCTGTAACACCAAAGATGGTGAGAAATGGCAGCAGAGAAATGGTGGCAGCAGAGGCAGGAGACCAGCAGGAGATGGTGTGGTGGGCTTCCAATGCTATGCAGTGAGAAAGCTGAGTGCCTTCAAGCAGGAGGCTTGCTGGCAGAGTAGGGTGCCTCCAGAGCACTTGGTGTAGCTAGGTTTACCAACCTACGGAGCTAGAGCTGAGTGCCTTTGGTCCAAGGCTTACTGGTGGAGTGGGGTGCCTCTAGGAACCTATCAGCAGAGCTAAAAGAGCTTTGTAACACTTGCCCAGGCAGGGCAAAGGCCGAGGGGCCAGAGAGAGGCATGTTTGCAGGTACAGCTGAGAAGAGGCTGTCCTGATCGAAGAACTGTATCCTGAGTGTTCCTGACCCTGAATTGTAAACTGTTACTTCCCTAATACACCCCATAACTGTGAGTTCCGTGTGGCTGTTGCAATGAATTATCGAACCTCAAAATCAGCAGAGAAGTAGAGTGTCGTGGGAGGGGCGGCTGGTGTCAGAATTGGTAAAAAGGTTGGAGAGCAGGCATGTCTGACCTCTGCCTCATAGCAATCAGTCTTGGGCTGCTGATCTTCTTTTTTCCCCTGGTGAAGTGAGAGGAGGTCAGATGCCTCTGCCATGCCATTTTTACAGTATATATATATATAAATCATATATAATTCCTTCACCCAAAGCTGACACTACTACTATCTGAAGCATATGTTCCTTTAAGTCTATGTTATTTTATCCTTTTGACACCAAGTTATATAAAATTCTATTTTTCTGTTTCAAATGGTAACATGCAATTCCTGTCATTAAAGATCTCTGGTCACTTTAAATGGCTTATGAAAAGCCTATAAGGCTTCAAGTGTTGTGGATGAATTAATCATTTCCATCCCTTACACTAGGAGTTGGCAAACTTTCTCTGTAAAGGACCAGGTAGTAAATATTTTCAGTTTTGTGGGCCATATGGTCTCTGTTGCAACTACTCAACTCTGCTGTTATAGCTCAAAAGCAGCCCAGATGAGAGGTAAAGAATGGGTGAGGCTGTGGGCAATAATACTTTATTTACAAGCAGTGGGCCCCCAGGTCGTACACTACTGACTCCTACCTCAGATAAACCCTGTGGTCATAAAGTTTTGAGGGTCAATCTTTCTTAGCATTTAGATGATTTCTTAAGGATGGATTCTCAGAAGGTGAATATTAGGGAAAAAGGAAAGGGCATCCTCAATGCCCTCATTATCCAAATCTCTACCAGAAAGGTTGTTCTAATCGACGCCTCCACCTAAATGTTTACTGACTTAATAAGGATAGTCTTCAGGGGCATCCAAAACCGGAGCTCCATACCCAGATAATAAACAGAAAAAGAAAGAAGGACCGGAAGGAATACGCCAGCTGTTAGCGATGGTAATCTCTAAGCAGCCCGACCATTGTTG
Organism: Trichechus manatus latirostris; assembly: GCF_000243295.1. Taxonomy (NCBI): domain Eukaryota; kingdom Metazoa; phylum Chordata; class Mammalia; order Sirenia; family Trichechidae; genus Trichechus; species Trichechus manatus. The sequence continues at coordinate 3,235,704 of NW_004444126.1, read as the reverse complement.
ATGTTGTTAGGTGGTGTTGAGTCAGTTCTGACTCATAGCAACCCTACGTACAACAGAACGAAACATTGCCCGGTCCTGCGCCATCCTCACAATTGTTGTTATGCTCGAGCCCGTTGTTGCAGCCATTGTGTCAAACCATCTCGTTGAGGGTCTTCCTCTTTTCTGCTGACCCTCTACTTTACCAAGCATGGCAATTTTATTCTCTACTTTTCTACACTTCCATATTTTTGACAATGAGCAAGTATGACTTTTTTCCATTAGAAACAAAAACAAATAAATATAAAAGTATTTCCAGCCAGCAGCTGCTTCCCTAAGTCCTTCTAAAGACACATCTTTTACAGTCTGTCTCTCAAAATCCAACACATCTTACACAAAGGCCGGCCTTGTGCGAAATGAAATCCTCAAAGTTCCACTTAGTTTGAGGAAAAACCAACTATCAATGCCCACAATGCAATGCAGAAGAAACACGTTGTCTCAGGCTCACCAGTGCCTTCCCCCTTGCAGAAAATTACACTGATGGAGCTGGGGTCTGACAAGATTAAATGAAACAACGGCGTACGCAGCTGCCCTCGCACCCGTTTATCATTTGGGGTCAGTCTCACCAGATTTCCCCTGGGGCAGAGACTCTGCTATAGATTGAACTGTGTCCCCAAAAAGATACGCTGATATCCTAATCCATGCCCTCTAGCACCTATGAATGGGACCCTGTTTGGAAATAAGGTCTTTGAAGATGATATCAGTTAAGTGAACTTACTGGACTAGGGTGGGTCCTAATCCCATCTGAGTCCTGGCCTTCTAAAGGAGGAGGAGATACAGAGAGACACACAGAGGGATAATGGCCATGTGAAGATGCATGTACAAGCCATGGATAGCCAAGGAACACCTGGGTTACAGAAGCTGGGTGAGACAAGGAAGGCTCTTCCTCTGGAGCCCACAGAGAGAACATGGCCCTGCTGATGGTTTCAGTTTGGACTTCCAGACTCCAGAACAGTGACGCACTAAATATATGTTCTTATAAGCCACTCACTTTGTGGTATTTTGTTACAGCAGCTCTAGGAAGCTAATACAGATTGAGAGGCTTTGGATGAAGCATTTCGGCCAGCAGGCTGGACTTCACAATACCTTGTCGTGAGGTGTCACTCGGTGAAGCAGGACCTTGGCAGTGAGGGATGGTGGTAGCTGGGTGCTAACAATCCTAGGAGGTTAGACACAAGAACAAGAACTACAGTGAGAAGAAACACACTGAAGAACCCTGAGTTTTAAAAGATTCCTAACGTCCCATGTTGGTTAGGCTCTCCGGCATAGGGCTGGTGAGTTTCAACAGGTAAAGGCCTTAGGCGAGGCACTCTGGCAGCTCCTATCAAAATTTAAAATGCCCAAACCCTCCACCCTGGCCTGCACTGAGATTTCTATGCATAAGAATATTCATTACAGTGAAACTATACTCATAAAAAATAGATAAACAAACAATGTCTGTCAAAAAGAAAGTAGTTCAATAAATCACGGTGTAAGCCATAACAACAAAAAATATGTAGCCGCTTCAAGAATAAGGCAGACCTATATAGAGTGATGGAGCCCTGGTGGCACAGTGGTTAAGAGCTCACTTGCTAACCAAAAGGCTGACAGTTCAAATCCACCAGCTGCTCCTTGGAAGCCCTACAGGGCAGTTCTACTCTGTCCTATAGGGTCGCTATGAGTCGGAATCAACTCAATGGCAACAGGTTTGATTTATATGCACTGATGGAGTTCTGGGTAGTCCAAATGGTTAAGTGCTCAGCTGCTAACGAAAGGTTGGCAGTTTCAATCCACCGAGGGGCACTCTGAAAGGAAGCCCTGGCAATTTATTTCCAAAAGGTCACAGCCATTAAAAACCCTACATGCAGTTCTACTCTGACATACATAGGGTTGCCATGAGTAAGTCAGAATCGACTCAGTGGCAACTGGTTTTCTTTTTTTTTTTTAATATGGACTGATATGGAAATCTCTAGTATATACATAAAGTTGAGGAACCATACGATCCTATTGACATGAACAGTGAAAATAAACAAAATCAACATGTGTACGTGCACAGGTGTGTGAAAACAGAGAGAGAGAGCAATGGAAGATGCCACCTAACTGCCAGTAGTGGAGGAGGGCTGACAGTGAGGGGGAGCTTTTAAATTGTGCTCTGTGTATTGCTCTATTGGTTGTTTTTGTTTTTGCAAAGAAAATATCTTCATGCATTAGCTGTACAATTTTAAAATACATGTAGAAACCAGTTGTCGTGCAGTCAATTCTGACTCATGGCAACCCATGTGTGTCAGGGTAGAACTTTGCTCCATAGGGCTGATTTTCAGAAGTATATGGCCAGGCCTTTCTTCTGAGTTGCCTCTGGGTGGAATCGAACCTCCAACATTTTGGTCAGCAGCTGAGCATGTTAACCCTTTGCACCACCCAGGGACTCCTAAAAATATGTAAGATATGCAAAATAAAGAAGGAAAAAAATATTATCTTTGTGTCACTAGTGAGCCTGGAAGCACCACAAGATGACTCAGAACCATCGTAATGAAAACCGGGGAATGGGAAGAGGGGTTAAGTGCTGAAGGCCATTGTGCACCAGGCTTGGTCCTTCTACATTCATCATACACTGAGGTTAAGCAACTTGCTGAAGGCCCCACAGCTGGTAGAAAAGAGACCAGCATTCAACACGCAGCCTGTGAGGCCCAGAGTCCTGCAGGAGCCTGGAGCGCTTCTCTCGGTGCGCCTGTAACTGACCGTCAGGAAGCTCTGGCCGCAGAGCACTGGCCCTGCCTGTCCTGGGCCGGGAGAGGAAACCCTTCAGGAGGAGAGATGCATGGAGTGGCCCTTAGGCACTCAGGCTCCCAGAGAGGCCCTCCAAGGAAGTGAAGAGGAGCAGTGTCTTCTCAGAGGCCAATCAAGAGACGGACTGCAGCTGAGAGGCCAGCAGGAGCCTGGATAAAAGCATGTAATGTGCTCTGCAGAGCTGAGCCACAGCAGGCGAACCAGGGTCCCTGGTTAGCAGGAGGGACAATGGGCTTCCACATCCCTTTACCTTACATGCTGGCTGCTGGCAACGCTGGGGGCTTGGTCAGCCTTCTGCAGACAGCTCAAAAGGAAATCTGATATGGAATTTCCTTTCTGATAAGACTTGGCCCCATCCTGACAGCTAAAAGGATTTCCTTAAAGCTGCCTTTTATTTTACTTATTTATTTTTATTGTGCTCTAGGTGAAAGTTTATAAAGCAAATTAGCTTCTCACTCAACAATTTATACACAAATTGTTTTGTGACATTGGTTGCATAAAGCTGCCTTTTATATTCCTGTTTTCTGAACACCACAAAATTCCAGTTTCCCAGCTTTGCTGAAAGACAGGCACATAGCCCAGATCAAACCTAAACCACTTGTTAATTGCTGTGCCATCCCACTTTCAACTACAAGAGACTGAGCCCCTTGCCCAGGGTGTGGAGGCAGCTGGGATGGCAGTGCTGCTGTGGGGAATAGGATGGTGGAGAGGGTCTGGTGCTACTCACAGGCCCTTGTAGAGGATGCAGCCAGCCAGGATATGAGGCGAGCGCTGACAGGTCTGCAGGATGAGGGCCGCTTTCAGCAACAACAGGGGCTCCACCTGTGCCGGGCGAGAAGCGTGCCTCAAGTTAGTATGCTCACCATCAGCGAGGGCGAGGAGGAGGGAGGTGGCTTTACAGCACAGATGCACAGGTCCTGACTTGAGCCTGGAAAAAGGAGACTGTGGTACTCAGTAAAATCTGCATCTATTCCACCTCTCTACACCCAGAACTGGTGACATTACAACATGCCACATTCTTGGAACAAAGTGGTGTCTCTGGAAGCTAGAAGGTACAGCAGAATATGGCATGTGGCTTTCCGAGCAGACAAAGTAGACTGCCTGACCATCAGTGCAGAGACCAGGCGGCAGCAGGAAAGGAGGGCATGCCCCTCAGATGCAGGTCCTGGTGCAGGTGGAACTCACTGCCCCATCTTCCCCCTCCCTCCGAAATACAAGCCCCGCTGTGATACAGCTCAACATCCAACCGAGTCCCACATATCTATCCCATCACATAAAATGAAACCATCATGATCTATCACTCAGGGAAATACACTTTGATTTCCCATTCCTTCTAAGGAGTCAATTGCCCAGGAGTTCCTAAAAATACAAGAAAAGGATCTGATGCTGCAGATCCCCAGTAGCTGTCAGGACTCAGTGTTGAGCAGCCACATTCAGGTGCTGTCGTCACATTAAGAAGATGGTTTATTTTCTTTCATGGCTTCAAGACTGTGCCCAGTCCCAGCTAGCCATTCTGGAAAGCTTTGGGGCTGACTTCAAGAAGTCCTCTAAACATGAGCAGGGGCCAACCTGTCCTCATTTCTAGTGGAGTCGTGCTCTGTGAAGGCTGGGCCACAACACCACATCCTGTTAAAGGCACATCATCAACCCAGGCAGTGAGACAGCCTGCACATAACAAAGGGCTGCCACTGCAGTGGGTCTCATTGTCTGAGATGCTCAGGGCGCAAGTGGTCAGTTCTTAAGGGGCACAGGCCTTGCATTTCCCTTTGGCCCTCTGACAATGAGGATCTGGTGTTCACCAAGGTCAAGAGCACTGAGCAACAGGCAGTGCAGTACACGCTGAGGGCAGCCACATGCCAAATGGAACAGCTCAAGGAGACAAAAAAACACTTCCCAGCCACTCTCTCCAAATACAGCAGCCTCGTTTTTAAAATGTTAGCACCATGCATTTCTGATGTTGAGAATGATTAAATAGTATGATATGAAGATCAAGAGAGAAGGGGACGACAGAAAGTGGTGATGGTCAAACAACAAGATGAATGTAATTAATGTTGTCAAATTGTACATGAAAAAAATGTGGAAAAGGCAAATGTTGTTATATATACTACTTTTACCACAGTTTAAAAAAGAGAGAGAGAGAGGGCGCAGGGAACATTCAGATTACTGAGTTCAACATTTCTGAGGCATTAGCAAAATAATAATCGTCTTTACTGAGCATTTACTTTGGGTCATTTCAAGTACTGTCTCGTTTTATTATTAAAACGGTTCCAGAAGGCAGGCGTGACTACACCATTTTATAATAAGGAAAGAGAGGTTCTGAAAGGTGACCTGACTCATCCAGGCTCACACAGCTAGTGAGTGGAGGCGTGGAATTTGAACACAGGTCTTAACAACTACCCTTACTGAGAAATGACACATGCCATTCACTTCTCTAGACACAGTTCATTCAAGGAGAAAAAAAGGGGTTAGGAGGGGACCAAACCTCTATTCCTAAACATGAAATGAATAAGGAGTATCAGAATATTACTTTAGTCCTGTCCAAGTTCCAAAGGGAATTGAATATCTTATGCAGATCACCAGTGTTTTCCAGAATTTGCTCAATGAAGGTGTCCCACTCCATGCTCAGTTCTTCCTGAGGACAGTTCTAGAAAAGAAACAGCCTGAGGTCAGTATCTGAGATTTTGAGACACAGACTCTTTGGCAAGGATCCCAACTACCACAAAAATGGCTGCTCACACAGGACACTGGCCAGAAGCGGCTGTTTTGAACTTCCTACACACACCAGAGCCCCCACCACACCCCTGCTAACCTGCCTGACCACAAGGTGCCTGCTGGGTCAGGGTGGCAACCAGGGTCTGCTCCTTCTAACCATCCCAAGGAGGAGAAAAGAGAGACAAACCTAGGAATGAGTGTGGCCTATGCTACTGCGGCTCTGAGGACACTGCTCTTGACCTTGTCACTGGACATGATACGTTTATGTAAAGGATAACAGACCCCAGAGTAAGTGCTGTGTTCCAGCAATATTAGTTTTGTTAAAGAGGCCCTCGACACCATACTCATACCTCGTAAGCCAGAGAAACAGGTCCATTGTAAAAGCTAAAGAAGCCAATTAGCTGATCCAGAAACTGCTTGCAGCTGACATCAGGGATATCCACAGCACAGCCTAGCACCTGCAAAGAGGGAAACCAGGAAGACTGGCATTTCCTTTCCTTTGAGTCCAAGCCTAGAATCCCAGGACCCAGGTTCTCTATAGCCAGACCTCGCTAAGCAATCAAAAATGTGCTTCCATTGCCCCGGATCACAATACCCTACTCCAACCACACTGGTCTCCAGTGAACAATTTCTGTTGTACCTTCAGTAGTGTTGCCCAGCCTGAAATGCCCTCCTCCTTCCTGTTCATTTACCCAGGGCTTACCCATACCTTCAAGTGTCCACCACAGATTCTACACCTCCCTGACACCTGTCTGATAACTCCAGCCAATGCTGGCCTCTATTCTGACTCCTTGTATTGCAAGAACACTGAATATTTAATGTGGGTCTCACTACAAACACTGGACAGGTCCTGAATGCCTTCATGCATGGCCATCTTGTCTCCCCAGCTGGAGGAAGTGCTTGGACAGTAGGAACTGACTGAATCATACAGCTCTAGGTCCAAAATGCTGAGCAGAGTACTTAGTTCTACACAAGAGAGTTAGAAAGTCATTTGGCCATATGTTTAAAGAGCCTGAAAAAGTTAATACTTCGACACAGTAATCCTATCACTAAGAATTTGTATAAAGGGAACCACTAGAAACTCAACAACAAAAAAAAAAACTGACAAAAAAAAAAAAAAATCCCTCAAAGTGTAATCTACATTAGGATGGGGATCTTTGTCTTGCTCACTGATGTAATCCAAGAGCTCACAGCAATGTGGCACATAGTAACTGCTCAACTGATTCTTCCCCAATTGATCTACAGAGTCCATGTACTTCCAATCATAATCTCACTAGCATTTTTATAAACACTGAGAAGCTGATTCTAAAATGGAAATACAAAGGGCCTAAAATATCCAAAGCAATCTTAAAACAGAACAAGGCTGGACGATCTGACTTAAGACTTATTGTAAGGCAACAGAAATCAAGACGGGCAAAGGTTTCTTGACAGGACACAGAAAGCAATAACCATAGGAGATAAAATTGATAAATCAGACTTCATTAATATTAACAACTTCAGCTCACCAAAAGATATCATTCTGAAAATTAATAGGCCAGACACAAAGTGGGAGAATATATTTACAAAATACATATCTGACAAAAACTGGTATCCAGGATATATAAAGAATTTCTACAATTAAATTTTAAAAAAATTTTTTTAAGTGGGCAAAAGCTATGAACACACACTTCACAAAGGAAGATACACAAATGGACATTAAGCACATGAAAGTCTCAATCTCATCAGCCATTAGGGAAATGAAAATTAAAACCACAATGATATACCACTCCACATCCACCAAAATGGCTGAAATTAAGCAGACCGACAACATCAACGTTGACAAAGATATGGAGTAACCAGAATTATTATACATTCTTGGTGGAAATGTAAACTGGTACAACCACTTTGACAAAAAAGTCTAGCAGTTCCTTACAAAACCCACATATGCCTATCTTATAACTCAGCAATTTCACTCCTAGATATTTACCCAAGAGAAATGAAAACGCATGTCCACAAAGAGACGCAACAGGAATATTCCTAGCACTTATTCAAAACTGCCAAAAACTGGACACAATCCAGGTGTCCATCAAAAGAAGAATAAATGAATAGACCATAGGATTTCAGACAATGGAATACTGTTCAACAATAAATAGGAACGAACTACTGATACATGCCACAACATCGATTAATCTCAAAAACATAAAGGAGCATGAAGGAAGCCTATCAAAGTAATACTATAGTATTATTCCACTCATATGGTGCTCTAAAACAGGCAAAACCATTCTAGGCAGGAAGAAATCCAGAACAATGGTTGCCTGGGATAGGTTGCTGCTTGCTGTTGAGTCAACTGAGACCTTATATGACAGAACAGAACAGCACCATAGGGATTCCTAGGCTAAAATCTTTATGGGAGCAAATCACCAGGTCTTTTCTCCCAAAGAGCAGCTGGTGGGTTTGAACTGCCAACCCTACGGTGAGCAGCCGAGTACTTAACCACTGCGCTACCAGGGCTCCTTGAGAGGCTGGTAGGAGCCTGGATAAAAGCATGCAATGAGCTCTGCAGAGCTGAGACACAGCAGGCACACCAGGGCCCCTGGGAAGCAGGAGAAAGCAAGGACAGGCTTCCATGCCCATTTACCTTACAGGCTGGCTATTGGCAATGCCGGGGGCTTTGCATTAGCCTTCTGCAGACAACTCAAAAGGAAATTTGATAAAGAACTTCCTTTCTGATAAGCCATGGTCCTGGAATAAGGGAGGGGACTAACTGGGGAGGCTGAGGAGGGAGCTGAGGGAACTTTCTGGGGTGGTGATGATGTTCTGTATTTTGACAGGGATTTGTGTTGCACAGGTATGTCATTTGTCCAATGCATCAAATGGTAAACTCAAGATTTGTCTATTTCATCATATGTAAATTTTACCTCAAAAGAAAAAAGACCCCAAAGCAAATAGTGAACTCTAGTTAATGATAATGCACGATCAAGTACCGTGGGGCAAAAGTGTACTAATGTGTGCAACTTACTTGGAAAAATATCTAAAAAATAAGTTGGACTGATAGAAGGATAAAGGCATGAATAGATAGGTATGTGATAAACGACTATAATAAAATCTTAATTGTAGGATTTAAGAGGTATCTGAATATTCACTGTAAAATCTGCTCAACTGTCCTGTGTGTTAAAGAAAATTTTCATAACGATGGAAAATAACTGCAAAGTTGAATATCCTACCCCACACTTAAACATCCCTTTACCTCTGAAAGCCTTAAAATAAGTACCAACCCACTGCCGTTGAGTCAATTCCGACTCACGGCGACCCCGTGTGTGTCAGAGTAGAACTGTGCTCCATGAAGGGCGTTCAGTGGTTGTAATCTTATGGAAGTAGATCGCCAGGCCTTTCTTCCAGTATGCCACTGGGTGGATTTGAACCGCCAATCTTTCGGTTAGTAGCTCAGTGCAAACCATTTGTGCAACCCAGGGACCTTTAAAATAAGTGTATGAGAAACTAAGTAAGTAAATAAAATAAGTGTAAGCACTGGAAAATGGAACTTTAGATTACCCGGTACTACTAGTGCAATTTTTATTGTGGTAAAATATATGTAACATTTTCCATTTTAATCATTTTATCTGTACGATTCAGTGACATTAATTATGCTCACCATATTGTGCAACCATCATCACTATCTGTTTCCAAATATTTTGACCACCCCTTCAGCAATATCTCCCCATCTCCCCCTCCCACCTGCCCTGGCAACCACTAACAAACTTTGGTCTCTATGCACTTGCCTACTCTGGATATTTCATATAAGTGAGACAATGCAATATTTGTCCTTTTGTGTCTGACTTATTTCACTCAGCATTATATTTTCAAGGTTCATCCACGTCATAGCATGCATCAGAACTTCATTTCTCTTTATGGCTGAATTAATATTCTGCTGTATGTCATACCACATTTTGTTTATCTATTCTTCTGTTGAAGGACATTTGGCATTCTTTTTTTTTTGGAATGGAGTCTTTGAAACTTATATGTATCATTGTCTGACAGTTTCTGGCTCACTTACACAGTGTAGAGGGTATAGAGAAGTACAGAAGTACAGCAAGTATAAAGAAGCAAAGATGGAGACAAAAACTCAATTTGCAACACAAGCTAAATAGAATTTCCACAGGTTGGCCTAAGGTTTTCAGAAAGGAGAACCCAGCCACGAGCAGTCGGGGATACGCTAGAAATGTTTCGGCGAGCACTCAGTTATGGTGAGCATCTGCAGGAAGCGGCACTGGAGGCGAAGAGGACTGCTGAGCACCGTACGTCGGGGTGGGGGCAGAGGGAGGATTTTGGACTCAAGAAAGCAGTACTTTCTAGGCTTTATTGTCACAGCACTTACTACCAAGACGGATGGCTGACTCACGGCAGAAGGCAATCTGTTGGCACAGGTTCTGCCTGTTGAACTTACCCAAAGGTAATCTCCGTCAACCTTCACGGCAAACTTCAGTTTCCGCAGACGAATGAGAGTGGGCGGAGAGCCAGAAATGTCTGAGACACAGTGGACAACTCCAGCAATCTGTCCACAAAGCAACTCCTGTTGGTCAAGCAGCGTCTATGGGAAAGGAAATTCCAGATAGGAAGCTGAAATTCTTCAACTCCGTGTCAGTCCTTAGAACAGGGGCTGGCAGTCAGCCTGTTTTTACATGGTCCCTGAGCTAAAAACGCTTTCTTACATTTTTAAAGGGTTATATTTAAAAAAAAAAAAAAAAAGAATATGTGAAAGAGACCTTATGTTGTCTTCAAAGCCTAAAATATTTACTATTTGGCTCTTTAGAGAAAAGGTTTGCCAACTCCTGCCCTAGAGGACTGAATTACTATGGAATACCCACAACGAACACATAAGATGATTGCATATTAGTGTACCTTTGCTCCTAAGATTATAGGCACATGCATGATGGAAGCATGAGCCTTTCATCCCCATTCAAATCCCCAGCACAGAGTGGCTAAGTGGCCTGTCTGGGTTAATCCCAACCAGCCAGATCGGAGCATCATCACATGGTGTGAGAATATGCACAGCCTCCCCATCAGTCTTAGCACCAACTAAACATGGGACAACCTGACACTGTGGGCCTCATTATGCGATGCCAGAGAACACATACACACCCCCTATAAAGAATTTTTGCCTAAGAAATTGATCAAGGCTCTAGATATTACCACTAGTTTAAATGAAATTCAGTGGATAGAACACAGTAAAGGACATCCCCACAAGGAAGCAGTGGGCCAAATCCAGAATGGGAGACTTTCTGACATCCTGCTGCACAGATGACCTAGTTTCTTCAAGAATTCAGTGGCATGTGGGGGAAAAAGGGTGGGTGAGTTTTAAGAAAGACTTAAAACACAGAATTTAATTATACAGGTCTTTGTTTGGGTCTTGATTAAGAGAGAAAAAGTGGTGGGGAGAAGTGAAAAAGGAGAAGGGAAGGAGGGAGGAAGGAAGGAAGAAAAAATTGTAAGTGATATTTAAGAAAACAAGGCAAAACTTAGATATGGACTTGGTATCAGATGATATAAAAGAGTTATTATAACTATTGTAACTTTTACTAGGTGTGATACTGCTAAAAAATTCCCTTTTCACTTAGAGATGTCACTTGAAGTATACACAGCGTGAGATGCAACAATGTCTACGATTCACTTCAAAATACTCTAGATAAAAAGGGATGGGTCATACAAAAATAGCACAATGTTGACAATTGTTGAAGGTAGTGATGGGCATATGAGGGTTCATCATATTCTCCTCTCTACCTTTGTATATGTTTGAATAAAAGTTTTTCTTAAAACTAAGCTGGTCAAAACATTGGGGGTAGGGGGAGGCAGACAAAAAATCATGATGGGAATAGAGAGCTGGAGAAGATGACAGTTCTGAGCTGCTTGGGAATTTTAAGACCAGAACATGAAATAGTACAATCAAGAATAAAACAGTAGACATTTCAAATGCCTGGATTATCGAGATAAAACCGTCCCAGTCTAACCCTATAGTTTTGAAAAGTCGCTACTTTGAGGCAGTGGGATCCCCACTGAACAATGAAATGCTGTGTGGCTTACCTGAGCGGGATAAAAATAACAAATACCAGCTCTTGTTGGATCTCCTTCTTCCTTTACCTTTGAACCATCGTAAAGGAAAAAATAATTCCACCTGGCAAGAGAACAGACCAGGGCCATGTTTCCTTTCATCCAGTGATAATAGCATTTTAAAACACAGCTTCCTATTTCCCAGCCCCAGGAAGGCTCATTATTCAGGGTCTGAAAAGCCTTCTAGTGTCCCCAGAGGAGAGCAAACTCAGGAGCTGCAAACAGATAAAACCGTTCCACAAGTGCAGCAGAGTCCAACTAAAAATATGCTGACATCCAGTCATCAGGCCATCTGCCCAAAAAGAAATGAGCAGCTAGAGGAAGAACAAGCACCCACAATGACAGTTCATATTTGAAATATTGAACCTTAACTACATAACCATGTGGTTTGGTAAACCGTCCTTTAAGGCTGTGATAAAATAAGTTAGGGATGTCTTAGGTGCTCTCCTCACAACTGCTGAGCAGGATCATCTTGGGAAATAGCTTTTCCACCAGGAATTCATGCATCCATTCAGCAAACACTTACTGAGGGCTGCGGGGGTGCGTGTGTGCGTGCGTACGTGTGTGTAGCCCTAGGACTACAGTGATAAGAGGCAGATGAACAAACATGCCGTTCAGGGCAGTGAGCCCACAAGGAGGGGTAAACAGGAGCCTATAAAGAGTTCACAGAGAAACACTTAACCTCTCTCTTGGCCTGTCAAAATCTTACCAGTCCTTTATGTATATCTCAAACACACACCCTCCACAACTTTCCCGATGCCCTTGGCCCAGAGGAACCTTTCTTCTGAATTGCCATAATCCTCTATTCGTCCCTAAAGACTCTCATAGTCTGCTGTTAGCTGCCGTCCAGTTGGCCCCCGACTCCTGGAAACCCCATGCACAAAAGAACGACATACTGCCCAGGTCGGATCCCTGTGATCCATAGGGTGTTTGCTGGTTGATTTTTGGAAGTAGACTGCCAGTCCTTTCTTCCTAGTTCATCTTAGTCTAGAAACTCCACTGAAACCTGTTCAGCATCCTAACAACCCGCAAGCCTCCAATGACAGATGGGTGGTAGCTGCGCATGAGGTGCACCGGCCTGAAATCAAACCCGGGTCTCCCACATGGAAGGCAAGAATTCTACCACCGAACCACTGCTGCCTTTCTTATACACTACCCTGTAGTATAACTGTAATTGCTTAATGTTCTTATCCGATGAACTCTTTAAGACTAAAGCAAACTCCTCAATGGCTGGAGGGGGACTCTACTTCTGTACCTCTGAAAGCGCATTTATTTGAGTACAGTATAAAGGAAGAAGAGCTGTGACCGCCCTCTTCTCACCCTCTTCTCCTCTCAATCTACACTCTCTCCCGGGCCACCCCCTCTGGCTCCCACCTCATTTTCCTGATGACAAGCACCAGCTCTGTCTCGAGCACAGTCTGCTTTTTGAGTTCAAGGACCAAACACGCAACTGCCTGTGGGGCAAGTCCAGATCTTTCCACCAAACCCAACTCAGAAACCTCACAGCTGCCCCGTCCTCTCCTTCCCCCACGTTCTCTGAGGGAAAGCCCCCTGCTCTTCCAGGCACACAAAAGAAAACCTGGATGCCATTTCGAACTGCATCTTTTTTACTTCCACATTTAATCAGTCACTAAATCTTGCTAATTCTACTTAAACCATGTCTTTCAATTTTATCTCCTCAATTAATGTTTGCTGACCTGAATTATATGAAAGGATTAACCCATTTGGGGTTGAGAAGGGAACTGGGTTTTAGACAGACATTATGTAATACCCCCCAAGAGTCAGACTGGCAAAACCCCTTCTCGTGGTGTAATTCTGAACTGCAATCGTCTCTCAAAAGAGGCTAATACAACGCCGACGGTATTACCAAAGCCGGCTGAATGATATGGCTAGGGCTTTCTTTCCTACGATCTGACAGAAAATACTGCAAGAGGCTTGCAAGATTAAAACAGGTTAGCTTTGGAAAGAAATGGCTCGTGTGCTTGATTCGGCTGCTCTGAGGAATCTGGCATTTTTTCCTGAATAAAATTAAGATAATCTGCCTGGGGATTTTCCATCAGCCCAGCAGTTTCATCCAGCAGCCTGGCAAAAGCAAAACCACGGCCAGCTTCGATACTCACCAAGAGGCTGACTTCGTCTCTGTGGAGGTGGAGGCGGCCATTTACTTTCCAATTGCCCTCATCCTCTTTCTTTGGGGTTTCTTTTCTGGTATCACCTCTTTCTCCCCCAGAGTGATGTTCCTCTTTTTCCCCGATCCAATGAATCTGGATGTGGCGGATTTAAGTGTTTTTAGTCACAACTGTCATTTGTTTAGTTTTCACTCAGCACGAAAGTGCTACTTCTCTTCCTTGTAGGCCTTGGAGTTCCATGAATATGTCTACACCCCTCAGAACTCTAGCAGAGAATATAATAAAGCAAGAGAATTCTACCAGAAAAATCAAACCTACTAGTCTGGTTCCATTAGCGTGAGTGTGGCTGTCTGCAGAATGAACTCTCTGGGAAGCTCCTCGCCAGGGAAGTTCAAAGTGGGAGATGCATGCTGAAGGCAGTGTTCAAAAGGGATTTCTAGCTTGTCCTATTCAAAGCTATTCTGAAGTTTCTTTGAAAAGTCTGAAGCTTCCAGTTCACACATCAGTACCTTGACCCTAGAATAAACACAAAGGATACATTATTTCATAAACCCATGAGAAAGCAACTGACCTAGCAGGATTAAGCCAATGGTATACTTCAAAAGGGCTTTCTACAAAGTTGAAGACTGTGTTTCCAAATAAAAAAGAGAGGGTAGCAGAAGACTTTAGAGTAAGTCCCTTAGTTTCTTGAAGAGTTATGGTGAATGCATCCCAGGCCTCACAGATGATAAAACTGAGTAACTAAAAAAAAATTTAAATAACTAGTATGAAAAGCTCTGGTATAAAAACAGCCATGTAAGGTCCCCAAGTGGCACAAATGGTATGCACTTGACTACTAACCTGAAGGTTGGTGATTGGAACCCACCCAGAGGTGCCTCAGAAGAAAGGCCTGGTGATCTGTTTCTGCTAAGATTATAGCCAAGAAAACCCTAAGGAACAGTTCTACTCTGTAACACATGGGGTTACTGTGAGTCAGAATCAATTGAATGATATATATATATTTTTTTTACACAAATAATGTGGCTGCTGTAGTAAACATTGCCATTGAGTCAATTCCAACTCACAGCGACCCTGTAGGACAGAGCAGAACTGCCCCATAGTTTCCAAGGCTGTAATCTTTACAGAAGCAGACTGCCGCATCTTTCTCCCGAAGAGTGGCTGGTGGGTTCGAACCACTAACCTTTCAGTTAGCAGCTGACCACTTAACCACTGTGCCACCGGGGCTCCGACAAATTAAGGAACTGGCACCTTGACAGCCTAAAAGTAATCTGAACATGCAGAATTCCACAGCTGGGCAAGTTTCTAAAACACACAAAAAAGAGAACTTTATCAAGTGGCTTCCAAACTCCCACAAGAGGAAGACAACTCAGTGTATCACGGAATTTCAGAGTCAGAAGGGGCCCTGGCATCATTTACTGTAACCCTCATCTTTTGTACTCTCCTCTAAAAACTGTCTCTGCCTTACTCCCACCAGAGACAGGAGGTCCACAGCTGTCAGATTTATCCTTCTGCCAAAAACAAAACAAAAAACAGCTGCCACTGAGTCAATTCCAACTTACGGCAACCTCAGGCGTGCAGAATAGGACCGTGCTCCATAGCGTTTTCAAGGCTGTGACCTTTTGGACATAGATCACCAGGCCTTTCTTCTGAGGCACCTCTGGGTGAGTTCGAACTGCCAACCTTTCAGTTAGGAGTCCAGGGCTTAACCATTTGCACCACCCAGGGAGTCCTCCTTTTACCAAGCTAAAACTAAAATCGACCTCCTAATAACCTCCACTCACTGGTCTGGAAAACACTTTCCAGGAAAACACAAAACTAGGACTCTTCCACATGACAACCCTCTGGTCACTCATAACTGTACTTCTATTGACCCTCTCTAAGGTGAACATTTCCAGCAACGTGGTCTCAAATATGTGCCCACCACTCTGTCACCCTCCTGGGAACACAATACAGTTTGTTAAAGCTCCTTTGGTGGAAAGACCCTAAAGAGGACCCTGCTGAACCTTCCACAGCCTGTAGAACGCTATCTTTTCTCAGCTCTAAATATGGGCCTCCGTAGACACAACTAAAAGGTGACCATGCTCACGGTATTCTATGGAGCACATTTACGTGCGTGTAGAGGGGGCATCTCAGCTCCCGGAACCATGCACAGCAGCCGGAAGGCCCTTCTCCCTTACCCGTTATTCCCAGATTAACTGGGTCCTCCACTCCCAGGGTCCATTCTCTTATCTCCGAAAGGTCCAGAAGCGGCCAGTAATGGCCCTGGGGTAGCGACGGTTGTCTAGATGTGATGAGAAGTGGCTCTGGCAGCCTGGGAACTGACAGAAATGACCTGAGGGAGTCAAGAAGTGGCTGGCAAAGCCTTGGGGGAAGGGCGGGATGTAGGAGGCGGCCTTAGTGGGTCAGCGGGCCTGAAAATGGGGCGCCAAAGGCTACGAGGGGCTAAGAAGCGGCCGGACACAGCCCCCGGGGGTCAGGAAACGACCAGCAGCCGCATGAAGAAACTGAGAAGCGTCTGACCTCAGCTCCAGAAGGCTGGGAAGTGGCGGGCAAAGGCCCGGGGGTGAAGAGGGGCCCGGTCACGGCGCAGAGGGACCTCCAAGAGGGACACCCGGCCGAGGTTCACGCCCCTCGGTGTCCCCGCGCCCCGGGCACCGCCCACTCACTGGAGCAGGCAGGCAACCTGGGGTTCGGAGTTCGGGCCCCAGGGTATGGACAGTAGTGGGGAGCCTGCTCCCCCGCCCCAGTACCTGCGCGCACCGGAGGGACTGCAACTCTAGCCCAGCCGGCGCGCGGCGATGACGTATGGCCGAGTGCGCCGCGCGCCAGCGACGTCTAAGGCGAATGGCGACGGTAGCAGCTGCCCTGGAACCCTGGCAGGCGGCAGCTCCAAGGAAAAGGCGTTCGGCTACGCGGCGACCGGCGCGGCGAGAGGCCGCAGCCCGGGGCCCGGAGGTGGACTCCGAGGCAGACAGTGCAACCGTACTGCGTCGCATCCGGGAGGCCGGGTGAGTGTGGGGTCGGCCCTTGACTGGAATCCTGATGCCTGTCGGAGCCTCTCTGAGCCTCAGTCTCCCCATCTGTAAAATGGGGAGAACTGCAAACCTTTCAAGAAGTTATTGTTAGGATTTAACGGACACAGTGAGCTCATTACAGGTCTAGATTATAGTAAGCGCTCAGTAAAGGTTGTTATCCCTTTTATTCCGATTACAGCTGCCTGACCTCGGGCAAGTTACGTAATCTCTATATGCCTCAGTTTTCTCATGTGTGAAATGGGGATGAAAATAGTATCTACATAGGCATATTTTGAGGATTCATTGAATTAGTAAATGTTTGCTGTTAATATTATGCCAATTTTGGTTATTATTGGTATTGTTGACATGAGAGAAGCAGAAGCAGCACATCATTGTCATCTTCATTATTATTATTATTAATTTACTGAGCAGCTGCTATGTGCTTGGCACTGGATTAAGCATTTTACACACTTTATCAATTTTGAACATTGCAGTCACCCTAGGGAGATAGAGAACCGGGTCTCAAAGAAGATGTGGAACCAGATTTCAACCTCAGATCTTTGTGACTCCAAAACCTGTGTTTCAAGCTTTCCATTATTCTGGACACTTATCCCTCCATGGCACAAATGGTTACGTGCTCAACTACTAGCTGAAAGGTTGGCAGTTTGAACCCACCCTGAGTACCTCAGAAGACAGGCCAGGCGATCTGCTTCCAGAACCCTACGGAGCAGTTCTACTCTGTACACACGGGGTCACCACGGGTCTGAATCTACACCATGCAGATAACAACAATATCCCTCCCCACTCCCCTTCACCTTGCTCAGTATCTTAGAAAGCACTTAAAACAGTGCCTAAACAGAGGAAGCACTGTGCCGATTTGATGGCAGCTAACCACAACAACTATTGTTAGTTGGAGTCTCTGGGTGGTGAAACAGTTAATATGCTCGGTTGCTAACTGAAAGGTTGGAAGTTCCAGTCCACCCAGAGGTGCCTTGGAAGAAAGGCCTGGCGATCTACTTCCAAAAAAATCAGCCAATGAAAACCCTATGGAGCACAGTTCTACTCTTGACAACACATGGGGTCACCATGAGTCTAGCTGACTCGACAGCAACTGGTTACTGTTATTTAGTATTATTATCTTTATCTGCAGTACTGTAAGGCTCAATAAATAACAGCTTTTGTTAGCACTTCTTCATGACATCTGAAGGACTATCACAAGGGCGAGAAGTTAGACTCATTTTGTGTGTCCCCTCTCTTAGAGGGGCAAGGTAGAATTAGAGCCAAGAGGCATTGGTGACCTGGAAATTACCACTGAATAGAAGGAAGTTGCTGACCAGCTGGCAGAGCCTGTGACAAAAGCAGCAGACGTCCCCCTTACCACTTAGGGCTTTTATCCCTTTGAAACAGGTAGCATTAAGCTAAACTTCTCTACTTGGTAGGCTTCCTGGTTATGAGATTAGGTGAGAGAGATTCTGAATACAGCTTTTTCTGAAGCACAGACTCCATTCACCTGGCAGGTTGAGGTGGGGGAGGGATTCCCACTGCCCTGTTCTCATGTGCACGCACTTGGTCAGGTTTACAGAGCACTTGGAATTTTCCTTTCCCTCTGTGAGGAATGTAGGGGGAGCTCTGGGCAGATCTTTCCTTTCTCTCACTCTCTGAGCCCCCCGAACACCATGTCCGGCTTATGGCTTATGAGTTAAAATCCAGCTGTAAATCTTTACAGAAACAGACTGCCACATCTTTCTCCCGAGGAGCGGGCTGGTAGGTTCGAACTGCCCGCTTTCCAGTTAGCAGCTGAGTGCTTTAACTACTGTGCCACCAGAGCTCCTAATTCACTGTTGGTTTTGTTTCGCTCTGGATTTGTGGAAACCAGTTGACTTGAATAAACAAAACCTAGACACTTGCTTTTGTCCCTTCTTTTACTTTCACGTTAGAATTATTTATAATAATTGCTGTTTACTGTGTATTTACTGTATCCAAAGCACTGTGCTAAGTGTGTTAACTCATTTAATCCCCCCCCCCGTATCCTGTGATAAGTCCAATTCTTATTCCTATTTTAGAGATGAGGAAATTAAAACTCAGAAAGGCCAAATCCACATTTTAACAACTATGTATGGAGCCGTTCCTCTGTGCCAAGCTCTGTTGTGGACCAAGGATACAGCTGTAAACAGAACAGACCAAGGCCCGGCCCCCATAGAGGTCACTATCTAGACCCATCCCTGGGAATCAGGGGCCTCCTCCAGGAACCTGTCTCTCGTGCCCTCTTTGAGCACCAGCAGCATGTGCTCCAGCCCTGGATATCTTTGCCATGTATCCTCCTCCTCCCATCAATGGGTGAAGGTGGGCTCTGTGTCTGAGGACTCCTCATCCTCATTACATCCAGTTCATGGTGTGGGTGCAAGTCATTGTTATGACAGCTGCAAAAATATGGGCACTGATCGCACCGTTTTCTCAGCAGGGAGGACCTACTTCTCTCTGATTTCTGGAGTTCAGCACTAGGTGAGGACCACCAGGTCGAGGGTGGGGGTGGCAGGAGTGGGAGGAGGGAGGGTCTGCATGTGGGCAGAGAAAGGAATCCAGTCGTCGTGTGTGGACAGTTTGCTTCACACAGCAGTGTGCCCGCTGGGTTCTGATTCTGACTTCCCCCTTATGGCTGTATGTCTTTTGGCACTTAATTAACTCTGACGCTCAGTTTCTTTATCTATGAAATGAGGATGATAATGTACATATTCCCTAGAGTAGTTTTGAGAATTAAATGGGGCAGTTTAGTTAAGCGCCTAGAACAGTTCTTGCCTGCTGCACAGGAGACAATAAACGTTAGCTGTCGTTATCGTTACTGTAATTTAGGTTTATCCTGATCTTTCTCCTTGACGTGACAGTGTAGACTTCTCCCCCCATGCGGGTGTAATTTCTTCCTCAACATAACAGGTGGCAACATAATGCATGGAGTGAACATGCTGTAGTTATAATTTTTATTAAGGGACATAGCTTGTTTCCTTTTTTTACTTGTTTCTTAGTTATTATTATACGTAACTTTGCAATGAGTATCTTTGTGCAGAAAGCTTTCCCCAAATGTAGGATGATTTTCTAGGATATATTCACAGAAGTGGAATAGTCAAAGGCAGCGACCAACTTGATATCCATTGTCAAGTTGTTTTCTAAAAAACTTTTACCAATTTATTTACCTACCAGCAAGGACTAAATGAGCCAGTTTTTCATGCCACCTTTCCTAGCTTTGTTTTAAAATATCTTTGCTAATTTGATAGGTGAAAATTGGTATCTTATTGTTGGAATGTGTGTGGCTTTTTGTGTTTTATTTGAGGGGGCTGTATACATATTTGTTCAACAGAATTTGGTACTAATATAATAAAAGGAGGGATGAGAGAACTCACCTGTATATGAGAAAATTTAAATAGGATAGTATATTCTATTAGGCTCTTGAAGACTCTAGCCTACTTTTTCTTCTTTGGAGTCATTGCACATTAAATTTTGCTATTCCCAGCCATTTATAATGTGAGTTGAGAGCTATGTTCCTCCATTCGTTATTTAAAAAAAAAAGTAGGTCATTCAGAACACAGCCTGCACTTAAATGGAAACTGTGCCCATGAATGAAACCTATTTTTTCCCTGAAAAAATTATCCTAGGTTGTAAGTCGTGGGAGTCGTGAGGAGGCAATGGCCTTTCAGTTTTTGAAGGACGTGGCCGTGTGTCCTAGGCATGCTCAGGATTGAGGCAGGTCGCTCTTCTCGCTGAGTTGCCAGAGCCTCCCCTGTCCTGCTCCCTTTCTCCCTGGGCCTGGGGATGTGTTTTGTGGGGGGGTTCACAGGGTCAGGGCACATCTTCTGACTGCACTCGGGGACGGCTCTTTCAGAAACCATCAACAGATGTCTCAGGAAACATCAGGAACTACTGAAGACACTGGTGGGGACTCTTCCGGAAGCCCTCGGAAACCTGCACCTTGACTCATCACCAGATGAGCCAGACGTGGCCCGTGACTGCACCCGGGGGGAGACGGGGGAGACCCTGGTCACGGGAGCCTGCCACTTGAAGTGCGTGTGTTATGGCATTGGGAACTTTGCCACCTGTGTCATAGCTAGAAACCAGCTAACGTTTTTGCTGCTCTTCCTGGAAAAGTGCCAGGTAAGCCTTTGGACCATCTTTATCGTCTCTCCCCTGTGCCTCTCACATGGTGGGCACACGCATGCTTGACTGAAATCCACGCATCATTCTTCCTTTCTCCTGCAGATTCCCAGAAGTCACTGCTGTGTGTATGACCCTCTGTTTAGCCAACTGGAGATTGCAGTTCTGAACACCCTAGGTGTGACTGTGCTCAGTGAGAACGAGGTAAGTGGTTTAGGGGAGGGTTGTGTAAATCCTGACCAAACTGACGTCAGACTCTGTCCTGTGACATCAGTTTCTATTGAAATGGTGGTCATTTCTATCCAGTACTTTCTTTCCCAGTGCCTGTAATAGGTGATCAATCAGTTATCCACATTTTAGCTTATGCTGTGCCCTGTCAGAAAAAAATACAGCTACGCAAATGGCATGAAATAGAACATGTCAGATTTGCAAAATTCTTGTGAGAAGTCTGCTTCAGAAATTATACTAAGTTGATATTTACTGCTGCTATTTAAAAACAGTCTGCTCCGAGATACGTATTTATGCAAAAGAATTGAAAACAGGGACTCAAACAGATAGCAGTACACCAGTGTTCACAGCAGCATTGTTTACAATAGCCAAGAAGGGGAAGCAACCCAGCTGCCCATCAACATATTGAGTGTATTAAAAAAATGTGGTCTATCCATGCAATGGAATATTACTCAGGCATAAAGAGAAATGAAGTTCTGATACATGCTTACAACGTGGGTGAAACCTGAAAACATTTATACTCACTGAAATAAGCCAGACACAAAAGGACAAATATTGTATGATCCCACTTACATGAAATATGTAGCATAGGCTAATTCATAGAGACAGAAAGTAGATTAATGGTTACCAGGGGCTGAGGGGAAGGAGAAATGGGGAGTTAATATTTAATGGTTACAGTTTCTGTCTGGGATGATGAAAAGGTGTTGGAAATAGATGGTGGTGACGGTTGCACAACATGGTGAATATAATTAATGGCACTGAAGCATACACTTAAAAATGGTTAAAATGGCAAATTTTATGTTATATATGTATTTTAGGAGCCCTGCTGGAGTAGTGGTTAAGAGCTTGGCAGTTAACCAAAGCGTTGGCAGTTTGAACCCACCAGCTGCTATTCTGAAGCCCTGTAGGGCAGATCTACTCTGTCTTATAGGGTTGCTATGACTTGGAATGATCTCAACTTTTTATATGTATTTTACCACAGTAAAATTTAAAAATAAAATAAAGAGGGCATGGAGTCTTGGTGCCTCATGAGGTCTTTCTGGTTGGATTTTACCCACACCAGGGCAGGTCATAAATAGGGGTCCGAACATCTCCCTTCTTGGAAGCAGTAGCCCAGTCACACCCATAGTACCTGGCTGTGAGTTATGAATAAATCCTCCACCCACTCTCGCACCCCTAAAAGAGTTGGGGTTCAAATTTTCAGAGACCTCTTAACAAAAGAAATTCATTACACAAGCTGAAGGCACATACTTCTGACTTGAGTTGTGCATTGGCCCGAGGATTATAGAATAATCATTGATTCCTGTGTGTGTCCTGTAATTGTCATCTTACTGCTTATTGTAAAACATGAAAATTAGGCACAGGTGAGAGAGGTCATCCCCAATGGTGGCAAGGTCCTAAAACACCATCACTCAACTCAAATACTCTTTTCTGGGTGACTGCTCTGTGCTAGGCCGGGAGCTTGAGGGAACCAAGATGAACAAGAGCCAGTCCCTGTCTTCAGGGAGCCCACGGTCACATCAGGGCACGTGGTCTGTAATCAGGTGAATAATAAATAGGACAGTGAAGTAGAACCAGATCATAGAACCATGACACAGAACCATGTACAAGTAATGGAGGCAGGCCAGGGCAAGGAGACCCGCTCTGTTTAGGGGCCACAGAGGAAGGTTTCCTGGAGTGTGAGCTGGGTTTGCAGGTCTACCAGGAGGAGCTGGCCAGATGAACAGGACCAGGATCGCAGGCAGCCTGTGCAGAGCCACGAAACAGAACTGAGTGGTCAAGAGACTAATGCCACGCGGCCAGGGAGGCTGCAGGCAGAGTGGAGAGGGAGCAGCCACAAAGGCACAGCAAAGGGCCTTATGTTGCCTACAGCCAAGCAAGTTTGGCTGTAGAGCAGCGGTTCTCAACCAGGGGTGATTGTGTCCCCAACAGGGAACATTTGGAGTGCACTCGTAACAGGGATCTGCAGAAAGTGGCACAGGAAGCGTGGAGGATTACTGGACAGTCCGTGGGGGACAGTAACTTGCTGCTCCTCCTGCCCTTGGTGTCACGGACCCCGAGAAGCCCCTTCGTTAGTCCAGAGCTTTGTGTTGACGGGACACAATTCGTTAAGTCAAAACCAGAGTTCTTTTGGGACATCATGGTTTCTTTTTCTCCCATAGAATTTTACAGATTTCATACACACTAGACTATTCCACAATGGAATAATATGACACTTCAGCTCATTATTAATCCACGTCCTTATCTCTACCTCACCTTGCTGTAAGAAGTTTAAGAATGTTGACATCTGCTTCTCTTGTGTCAGGAAGGAAAGCGGAGTATTTGTGGTGAGCCCACAGTCTTTTACATGCTCCATTGTGGGACAGCTTTGTACAACAATCTTTTATGGAGTAACTGGTCAGTAGATGCCCTTTCCAAAATGGTCATCATTGGAAACAGCTTCAGAGGACTTGAAGAAAGGTAAGCCTGTGACAGGCGGGATTCTTTTCAGCCTGAGGTAAAGCCCCTAGCTCAGGTTTGATCCACCTGAGCAGGAAACGCTTCCACTGCTCATCTGCACTTGGGAAATGCTTTTCATAGGGAACTGAACAAAAGGTCAAGGACAGGCAGTCAGAACCTTGAGTCAAGATAGGAAGCAAGGAGTCTTTCTGTCAGCAGTTGTCCCCTCCCTTATCATGGACAGAATGCTTTTTTAGAAATGGTAAAAGCCATTTGATGTTTCTGCTGACAGCTATACACTGTCGTTCTGTTTCCCAGTGCTTCCATGTCTGCTCTGTCCTTTCTCTTGAATGCATGAAATTGGTGTGGTTACTGGGGTATTGACATTTTCTACTAAATATCTAAACCTACCCCATGCCCCAAACATTTTTCTGAGTTCTTAAATCATCTTGTCTGGCTGTCTTAAGTTTAATAAAACCACCCTCATACCTCCTAATAGTGGTTTCTTTTTATTTCTAGGTTGTTGACAAGGATTCTGCAGAAAAATTATCCCTACATTGCAAAGGTATCTATCTGGACCAAGAAGGTGGGACAGAAACAGGTGTAAAAATAAATAATATTTATTATTTATTCTTACTGTGAAGAATTCCACCTTTACATCTGTAGGAGGAAACTAGGGGCTAACCGAAGACAGAGTACTGTATTGTCCGTGAGCTCTTTCTTCATCCTTTCAGAAAGCTAAGACATTTTAGTGCATCTCAATTTTTTTCTAATTTCCTTTATTCTTGGTATAACAGTCTAACATGTCCACTGCTTTGGGGCTTCCAATCCATTACACAAGAGCATTTAAATCAAAATATCCTATTGCTTATATTTTAAAAAAGAGAACATGGGGGTGAAAACTAATAGAAGTATAACCCAAAAGAGTGGGGGTTACTGTGCTTATCAGGCTTTCACCTTTTACATTTGAATTTTTCTGCTCAGATTTTCAAAGGCCTGGAGGAGCTTGAATTTCCTCAGACCCCACAGTACACAGACATATTTAATGACACCTCCGTCCACTGGTTCCCTGCACAAAAGTTAAAACAACTCTCTGCGGATACGTGGGTGTTCCGGGAAGAACCAGATTATCAGGACTGCGAGGACCTTGAAATCATCAGGAAGAAGACAGAAGACCCTTCAGCTGGTGACTCGAGCTCATTATAATGTATTCCATGTTGGCTGAGGGAAAGTCTGCCACCAGAGATGAAAGGGAAGGCTGTGGGGGAGGAATACAGACAACTCCAGTGGGCCAGATTTTAGAAATAAGAACAGGAAATACATCAACTTGGCTGTCCTGCTTGGCAGATAAGCACGTAAGGAACTGGTGTAAAGATTGATGCACTTCTGTAAATAAAGTAGCTTAATCATGTTCTCTATCTTTTCTGGGTGACCCTGCCTGACAGGGAGTTATCTCCTGAACAGACAGAAGTTGCCCTTTGGAAGAATCATTTAAATAATACTTTTATTCACAGGAAACGTTTTTGAATGCCCTCCGAGGTCCCAGTCTCGGGCCTGCTCCGGCCCTGCGGCCGTCTATTTGGCCATGTCAATCAGGCTCTGCAAGGAGGTGGGCACCCAGGTCTTCTCCCCCTGGACAAACACCACTCCCCGGTCAATGTAGATCACGATGCGGCCGAAGGTGTACAGCTGCTTCCCCTCGTGCCGCTTCCCAATGACGGGCATAAAAACGATGTTGTGCTCCTCAGCCTTGGTCTGGATGAGGTCCTTGAAGTTCATGGGCACTGAGCTGGCAGCCACACCGATGCCCCTCTGGGCCATGTTCTCGGCTTCCCGCCGCTCCTGCATGGCCTCATACTGGAAGTCCTTCCTCCGCTCCGTGTGGGTGAGGTAGGCGATGTTCTCCCGCGCTCCGGGCTGCATGTAGGCACCTGAGATACAGAAGGGCAGGGAGTGAGGTGTTTCTAAGATTTATGTAAATGGAGACATGATTTGGCCTGAGTCTGGGTGTGCCAGAGGTGCCGTCTCTATGAAAGGCAGGCAGCTCTGCCTCAAAGACACAAAGCACCAAAAGAAGATGATCAAGTGCCTTTGAGGAAAGTTTAGACAACTATGGTTGACATCACATAAAAATTGGTCTGATGAGATTTTAATACCTAGCAACCAGAGAAATTATTAAACAGTCATTATAAAATATCTGCAAGGAATTTACCATTTCAGAGCTGGACGCCTTGACAGCCAATTGCTAGTCACTGTGCCATGCCTACCTTGTTTGGTAGAGTCTGCACTCCACACTGCCAAAGCTTTGAGAACCTTGAAGAACACATGGTCTACGCTAGTTACACTGAACCTGGTACATGCCCTCCACCATGGAGGAATTTAAAGTGCACTTGGGGAGCCAAAACATGTATGTGTAAGGGTAACACAGGACCACAAATGTCAAGGGCTGAGGGGTAGGGTACAGTGCTGGAAGCATGGGGCCTGGGGTGGCTAAGGAAGTTTCCAGAGAATGTGAAATGAAGATAGGACTTAAATAAGTAGAGAGAAGCACAGAAGTATGTCTGCCTCATTAAACACAGTATATAAATATATAAATTGCTTCCATATAATAGGCTAAGTAGAAAAACTCAGAAAATATGGATTCCAGTCCCAACTGCCACCTTAGCTGTGTGACCCTGAACACGCTATTGGCGTCACTGAGCTTATCTGTGAAATGGAGTGGGACCATGTGATTGTGTTTCAAATGCTATGAATCACTTACTTAGCCTCAGGTGTCAGCACACTGTAATACAGGATGGGCTGAAACAGGCTCCCCAAGGGAAAAACACAAGCGTACGTTCATTTACTTATGATCCCGGCAGAATGGAACTACACAGCTATGGGAAGAGATCCACACAGGAACAGCTGACTACCAACTTAGGACACTATTTCCAAAGACACCAGTTACTAAGTGCTGTGTGCAGAGTGTTTTACAAACATTAACTCACTTGATCCCCCTTGTAACCGAGGAAGTAGGTATCATTACTGTTTTACAGGTAAAGAAATGGGGCTAAGTGTTAAAGTCTGGACTGGAACTCAACACTGTCAACCTCAACCCCAAGCTGTTGTGCTTGAGCAGCACACTGGATGCCGGCCAAGCAGATGCACACAGGGGCCCTACAAGGCCACACAGCACAGTGGGACAAAGGTGGGCATGGAGCTGGGCCGACGGTTAAATCCAGGTGTAAGTCAGCTACATTCAGGGAAAAACGTCCCTCCCAATAACAGTAGGTCTTGACAGCGGGTGTTAGCTAACCGTGTAACTGAATATGGTGAAGAAGAATCAGCAGTGTCTGTGGGGCTTCACCATATGTTAAGCTCTGGTTTAAGTAGTCTACAGGTGTTTGGAAACTCAGATTCTGTGTCATTTACATACTCAGAAACATGGAACCCAGTGCCAAACCAAAAAAAAACCCAACAAACCCACTGCCCGTGAGTCAATTCCGACTCATAGTGACCCTATAGGACCGGGTAGTACTGCTCAATAGGGTTTCTAAGGCTGAAATCTCTATGGAAGGAGACTCCAACATCTTTCTCCTGTGGAGTGGCCGGTGGGTTGGAACCTCCAACCTTTTCAGTTAGTAGCCGAGAGCTTCACCACAGCGCCACCAGGGCCCCTTAACCCAGTGCCAGGATATGCAAAAATGGGAATCCCCACTCACCAACGTTGGAGGACACAGCCCTGTTCATGATATCAAGTGCTTCGTTAAATTTGTCCTTGACGGATGGGTGGGCCAGGACTTGGTCTGAGAACATGGATTTCCAGCCCAGGTACCACTTGGTGATCTCCTCGTAATTGGGGCTGTTACTGAGCCAGGAGCACAGCACCTGCCCCAAAAGACAAAACAAGAAACACTCGCACCCACAGTGGCAACAACTGGGAGCAGAATTCCAAAGGGAGCGTTTGTTTTTGATCCTGCTCCTACAAGCTGCTGACGTTACTTACAGGGACTTACAATTCCTTAAGTCTGGCACTTAAGAGTATGGATTCTGGAGTCAGTCTGGTAGCTCTGTGAGCTTGCACATAAACTCTGAGCCTCAGTCTTCACGTCTATACAATGGGGATACTATAGTCCTGACCCTAGAGGGCCACTGTGAGGAGTCAACGGGATACCACAAATAAATCTTACAACAGCACCTGGCACATGGCAACTGTTCAATCAGTGGTGGCCACTAAACTCACCCCTCCCCTGAAGCGTGTAATTTATTCTCATTCTGTAATTACAGCACTATCATCTGACAGCTATCCAAGGCCTGAACACCTGCAGTCATGCCTGGGCAGAAAATTCATGACTCCCCTCCCCAGCCCCAGCGTACCTGAAGCCACTTGGGGAAGAAGTGCTTTTCGAGAAGCCCCACTAGGCTGGAGACAGAGATCATCCCCTCCCAGTCGATCACCCAGTAAAAGGCATCCATGTGCTGCTGGTGGGGGTTAATGACGAGCTCCCCAAGGCACATCCCTGGAAGAGAAGCCCAGTCTCTGAGGCTCCACTCTCATCCCACCCAAACCACAGATGCAGAAAGAGCACACCATCACCACGTGTCAGCCTCTGATCTGCTTTTAAAGGTCCATTTTAAGCTCCTGACATAGCAATTCTTAAAGATCAAAATATTTCTAACCCAGAAATAACTCCTTTTCTTAAATTAAGAAAATATATATATCTGGAATAAAATACCACCAAATTTTGAGACCACCCCTGGATATCCTAGTACCAGAGGCCAAAACCAGACCAGTCAGGAAAAAGCAGCGAGGCATGCTGAGTCTGACATTGTCACTAGAGGCGTCTAGTCACTGCTGTAACTAAACAGAAGTAAGGATTTGCTAGTTACATTTCCATTCAGGGCACAAAACAGCACCTTTTATACAGTGAGAAATACCGTGCGCTAAGTTTTTTCACAAAACTCAAAGGTCATGTTTCAAGAAGCAAAGTCACTATGGCGGGCCGCCGAAACCACGGCACCAAAGCCACTGGACTTGAAACGCGTTTTCCCCTTTCCTTACCCAGCTTGGGCACAATGTTCTTGACCATGAACGCTTCCCAGGAGCCAGGGGTGAAAACATCCTTCCAAGGCTGGAGGATGAGCTTGGCGGAGGAGTCGCTGGGGTGCCACTTCTGCAGGGCGCTGGACAGCTTGCTGCGGATGGGAGAGTAGAGTGGCTCCAGACGCGCCTGCATGAGCGGGAGCCACGGGTGGATCCATGAGTGGATGGGGACAGTGTCTGTCAGCGGGTTCCAGTTTTCCACCTGTGGAGGGGATGGGGAGAAAGAGTTAACCCAGCCTGTCAAAGAACCACGGTGCAGTTAATAACAAGTGCTGTCCTTGGGGAAGGAGGCCACATGCTCTTCTGGCCAAAGTCCACAGTCCTTTGCACGTGTGTGGAGAACCACTGTCCCCTTTTTATGAAGGGGAAAGCTAGGTACAAAGAAAGCAGAGAAGACCGCTTTGTAGGCATTTTACACAACATTTTCCCCAAAACAGAGACAATGACCCACAAACAAATACACCCACGCAATTGTACTAAATCTCAGAAATGGCATCATTCTAATTTTATTAAATCAAGAAGATGAAGTACCTCTGGAGGGGGGATTTTGGGAAAGTACTGAGAAGAAGGGGAAAGCTAGGTACAAAGAAGCAGAGAAGACCGCTTTGTAGGCATTTTACACATCTTCCCCAAAACAGAGACAATGACCCACAAACAAATACACCCACGCAATTGTACTAAATCTCAGAAATGGCACCATTCTAATTTTATTAAATCAAGAAGATGAAGTACCTCTGGAGGGGGGATTTTGGGAAAGTACTGAGAAAAAGGCCTGAGTTAACATCATAGGGCAATAGTTACTCTGCTTACAAATGCTGTTAATTCCGGGCATCTGAACAGCCCTCAGATAATGACCAGAACTGCTAAACAAGTTCCCGTGATTACTGAGGACAACCGTTTCCCTAACTCGCCCCACCTCTTTCTGCAGCTTGGGGAAGATGAGCTGGTCCAGGATGTTGTCTGAAATCCACATAGGGATGATGCGCACCCAGCTGTCCAGGAAGTCCACCATCGGGTCACAGTTCCTTGGTTGCCACTGGGTGACAATATTTCGGACAAATGGCATCCAGACTTCCCATATCAGCCTACGGGAAAAAGGCAGAGGAAAGACTGGTTAATTGTTCTGAATGGTTTCAGAGTATACTCACCACCCATCTCTCTAGAATAAGAAATAAGATAGCTAACTGCAAGGAAATCAAATCACAGAAAACCAGCAGGCCGGTCCCTATGTCAGCCAGACCCAAGCCTGCCTCTCCCTTGCTCTCTGGGCCACTCACTCAACTTCTGGGGCCTTGGTCTCCTGCTCTAGTGGCCTGGCAGACTGCTCCAGGTGTATACAAGCTCACGGCCCAACACAAGGACCTCCTCTTGGAACTGCCCCACGTATCACGCACGCTCCCACCCTGGCCCTCACAAGGTTCTTCTGGACACAAGGCCTATGCCCAGCAGTCCCTCTCGCCCTTTGGGTCACAGCTTAAATGTCACCTCCTGACACCTCTGCCCCAACCCTCGTTCAGGAAGGTGTGTGCCCTTGTTATACTCTACCACTGCACCCAGTCTGCACCTTGTGTTTATCTGTTCAGGTCCTTCTCTGCCATCTGCCGTGTTCACTGTACTACATGGGTCTGCCGCCTGCACTTAGCATTACATGACCCTCAACAGATGCTTGACAAGCACTGGTTAAATGAACACACACGTTAATTTAAGTTCCTAGAGCAGTACCAGTATAGAGCAGAGGATTAAAATCTGGTTCCTCCCGCCTCCCCCAGCCATTAGCCATCCTACCCCAGCCCGAGGAGACGGCGCAGGCAAGCAGGGCCCGCCCCGCCCTAAGTACCTGTGAAAGGCGTCCGCCGAGAGGTCCTGCCCACCGTGAGACAAGAGGTGGTCATTCTCCAGGAGGCTCTTCCACTTGGAAATGATTTCAGTGCCATACGTGCAGTCCTGAAGACAAATGCACACAGCTGATGTGGCTGCCAGGTGAACTAGCCCACCCTGGCCTCAGGACAAGCTCACCAAACAAGGGCCCGCCCCAAACAGGAGACACCATTTTCCCAACGACTCACTTTGAGGGGGTCCCACTCCTTGAAGTACTCCTTCATGAGCGGGTAGACGATGGCCACGGCAAGGTCCACCCGGTCGGACATCCTGTACTCCTCGTAATACTTGTCCTGCAGGGTCTCAAAGACGCGGGCGCACTCGTCCAGCGTGAGGGGGTTGCTGCAGTTGGGCTGCATCCGCCGCTCACACTCCTCCACCATCTCCAGGACCTTGCTGAGGTTGGAGATGACCCTCTCCTCGTGGTCCAGCACCTCAGACATCTTCTCCAGCTCGTGTGACAGGTTGACCACCATGTCCCGCTCATACTGCAGCTGCCGGTCACTCTGGATGATCTCCTGCTCCGTGAGGTCGATAAGCAGCTGCAGGTTGTGCTCCAGCTCGGGCAGTGCAAAGCCTGGGGCCTTGGCCTCTTTGCCAGGCAGTGGCAGCTGCTGCGACTGCAGTGGCAGCCCGTCGTCGGGGACGTTGTGCTTGTGGCTGATCTGGCTGTAGCTGTAGTAGACCTTCTGCTCACGGCCTGTCATGTCTATGACCTTGGAGAACGCGGCAGAGGGGATGCACATTAACACTCACCATTGCTACTCTGTTACACAGACGCCTACACCTGGGGGAAGGCACTGTGCCAGTGGAAATATGTAAACCCACACTATTCAGCAGAGCCAAAGCAGGGCGGTGTCTCTAAGTGGGATCCTTGCAGTACTAGATTAAAGGAGACTCAGGGGACAAAGCAATCAGCTCCAATGAGCAGTTCACGGTTGGGTTCCATTTGACAAACCAGAATAAGACTTTTTAGGAAAACTGAGGGTATCTGAATATGGACAGCACTTCTGAAACAGAACTGTCATCACTTTAAATAAAAGTGTGATCCGTGAACCACCAGCATTAGAATCACCAGGGAAAAGATAAGAGATGCAGAGTCCTTGGTCCCAGTACAGAGCTATCACTGCAAAATCTCCCCGTTGTGACCTGAGCATCTGCATTTCTTGCCAGGTTCCCCAGATAACTGTGATGCACACTTGAGAACTGCCACTTAAAGCTCTCTTTGAGTTCTACAGTCCCCCCACACTATACATATATCCCATACCAAACAACAACAAAAAACTCACCATTATTCTCTGGCTCCTGAGAAGAGTAATGGAAAACCTAATACTCTATGCAAATAAAAGTGGCTAAAAATTGACTCCATTTTTTTTTTAAAAAAAAAAGAGTATATTCAAGGCTGGTGAAGAGGCCCTGAGGACTCTCTCATGCTTGCTGTCAGAGAACGAGAATACCACCTTCCCAGAAAGCAATTTGGTAATAAGTATTCTGAGTCTTAAATACTATTATATCCTGGTGGTGGTACTTGTAGGAATCTATCCTAAAGAAATATTCGAAAGACCAAGCTTTACGCACAACTAGCCTGCCAAAAACCAAACTGAAACAGAGAGAAAGTAAAGGTCTAGCAACAGAGGTCGGATCAAGTACACAGCACAGCCGCTCCCTGCAATTATGAGCTCATTAAACATGGTGTTCACACTGTGTTTCTAATAACGGAAACGTGATGGGAATTCTACTGACTGAGCACCATACAGACAGGAACACCGTTTTGTTTACCACCATCTCCCTGTTGCCTTGAAAAGTGCCTGGTACAGACTAGGAACTCAGAACTATTACTAGATGTGGGAGTGCAGTGAATGGGAACATGCTGATGTCAAGTGAGGAAATCAAGCCAAGATCAAAGGCCTAAAGGACCTCAGAAAATGTCCAGTGATTATATCTGGGGTGTGGGATTGCTTTTGTGTCTTCCAAACACCCTCTCCTGGGCCAGGTGTCCAAGGGCGCCCGTACCTTGACCTGAGAAAGCTCCTTCTGGGGAGCGGTGAGCTTCTTGCTGATCCTGCCCTTGGCCTTCAACTCTTCCACTGTCTTGTAAGAGTACTTGGGCTTCTTCTTGCTTCCACTGGGGTCTTTCCTCCACTGGCTCAGCTCCTTCTGGAACTCCTGAACCAGAGGGATGCAGTCAATTGAAATAAAAAAGGACCATTTTTCACAGCTGCTGGGGCCACTGAGACCATTAACAGACATTCACCAGCCACTTATCATCTACACCAGATTCTATGCTAAGCATCGTGCCTTGCTGTTATTACTGGGTGCTGTAGAGTCAATTTTCAATTCATAGTGACCCCATGTGACAGAGCAGAACTGCCCCATAGGGTTTTCTAGGCTGTAATCTTTATGGGAGCAGATCACCAAGGCTTTCTCCTGCAGAGGCGCTGGGTGGGTTCCAACAGCCAACTTTTCAGTTAGCAGCCAAGCACTTAACCCACGCTAAAACCCTCTAATGATATTCCTTTCCCTGCCGCTCTTCACAAACAAATGCAGTCTAGGCAGGTATACCACACTGGAGGGAGAAACAAAAGGGTGAAGGCAACATTTACTGAACGTCTACTATGGGAAGACGGTAGCTAGTTTTAAATGTACCTCATGTAAAACCTAGAAATGCAAGATAAAGGATTTTTAAAAATCCATACAAAACACTGGCTTTAATTTAAAAATGAAGGTAAACTGCCAAACCCCAAAGTCTGAAGGCAAAGACATCTTTTACCCTTGGGGTTTGCAACAATTTCTGCAGGAGGATCTAAAGCAAAGGAGGAAACTGCTGGACTGAGGGTAGTAGAATCCAGCCCATAAAAGTGAATTTTGTGGTAGTGTTTTGCTTTTCTCACACTGGTTTAAAACTTGGCAATTTTTCTCAAAAGAAAACAAAAAAATCTGGGCTTCTGGTTACTTTGGGAAAATCAGAAGATCAGGCAATACTGAGGCCACATTCTCATATGGCAATAATCGCCTGAAGCTGAGTGGAGGATACTCCTTTAGACAGGCCATATCCTCATGTGTCTGCCTCAGTCCCCACCACTCCCTGTTGTCTCACACCTGGCTCAGCTTCCTCCCTTGACTTCTACTGCATGCCTGCATTGGTGGCTTCTCAAGTCTGAGAACCCTGATTCAACGAGTAGTCAATCGCACATTATCAAATATCTCCTTCTCATTAAGAGGAGACAATCAGTGACAAGAAAAATAAGAACATGTGCCTTTGCAGCATCCAGCTCTCCTTCGTAAATGCAAAGGAGAAAGAGTCATCTTTGAATCAAGGCAGCTGGTTCCATTTTATCGCTGGAGCAAAGTGACACACAGCTGCCAGCAGATGGCTCCCCGCTGCACTTGGGATGAAATCCTAGCACCAAAAAAAGGCCTCCAAGGCCTGCGGTGGGCCCCGCCCTCCTCTCTGAGCCACTTCCTTCCCCTTCCCACTCTATGCACTACCTTCCTGCCACAATGGCCTCTTTTACAGTCTCTTAACCATCAAGCTCAGAGCTGCCCACTCAGTGTTCCCCAGCCTCTCAACTCTCCCTGTAGCTGGCTCTTTCTCTACTGCCTATTTCAACTGACATATTTCCCTCCCTAAGAGATCTTCCCTGACCACCCATTTAATTAAAAAAGCAGGTGACCACCCCTCCCCCCAAGACTTATTTCCTATCTTCGCACTTGTTAGCCCTTATTGTCATTTCTAACCACACTGTATTTGCTCATCTGCTGTCTATCTCTGTCCACCAAGCTCCAGGCCTGTTCATCATGGCACACCCAGTCCCCAGCACAGTACCAGACAGACGGCAGGTGTGCAATAAACATCTGAAGAGTGCTGGAATGAATGAGGAAACCCTGGTGGCGTAGTGGTTAACAGCTATGGCTGCTAACGAAAAGGTCGGCAGTTCGAATCCAACAGGCAAGCCTTGGAAACCATACGGGGCAGTTCTACTCTGTCCTATAGGGTCACTGAGTCAGAATCCACTCAACAGCAACGGGTTTAGGTTTTTTTTTTTTTTTTTTGGAATAAAGGAACAAATGGATGAACAGCTAGCCATCTGAAATGCAGAGAACACCACCTTCCCTCTCAACATCTGGTTAGTTACCTCTTCAGCTTCCTCTTCTGAGTCAACCACGGGGAAGTCTTGCAGGGACTGAGTGGTGCGTTCTGAGCCGTAAGCCCCCACAGCTCCTTTTCCCTTTCTCTGTTTGGCTTCAATAGGGTTGATTATACCTGGCGAAGTTCACCAAAAGAAAAAGAGAGGGATGTCAGATCACAGCATTTCATGTATTTGAACAAGCTGCTCAGTGAAATCACACTTCCTTGCTCTTTAACAAAATAACACAGGACTCATGGGAAGAGGACTTTTCTCTGCCCACAGAACACTGTTCAAGTGCCATGTGACCGCAAACTTCTGAACTCGTGCTATCCCAGCACACAGCCTGCTGTCATTAGGCTATCTATTTCCTAAATATGGATTTCCATTTCCACCTGGACTCATTTTTTAATCGACAGGAAGAAAATGGGGTAATTCATTCATAAGTGGGAATTCCAGCATAGTAAATTTTATACTTGACTGGTTTGTAAGCCTCTAATACGGAAAGTACAGTAACTCAGATAGTATATTGATTCTGACTAAAGTGTTCTTAATAGATGTTGCAATTTAACGAGACTGAATCTATTTTACATAGTAGTTCCTATTTTCTACATCTAACTTATTTTATAGTATGTTTAGGCCTTGGCAAGAAATGTTGTGTTTTTCTTATTTTAAAAAAAACAACAAAAACCAAACATATTGCTGTTGAGTTGATCCCGACTCATAGCAACCCTACAGGACAGAGTAGAACTGCCCCATAGGGTTTCCAAGGAGTGGCTGGTGGATTCAAACTGCTGACCTTTTGGTTAGCAGCCGAGCTCTTAACCACTGCGCCACCAGGGCTCCTTTCATATAAAAGAGTTTACAAATAAGACCACAAAAATTCAGCGAAGATTACTCCCTACCCCACCACCACCCCTTTCCATTTAGTACTGCTGAAATCTCAAATAAGGACTGTCCCCTTATTTGCACTGCAGGTCATCATTTCTACACCCAAGTTCATGTATTTTTCATACAGCTGAAGTTTTTAACACATAACCTGGATTTAACTTTTAAAATTATCTAGGGACTAAGATTTGAATTATAGAGACTATTACTGATTACACCCAGCTGGTGACTGTGCACAGGAAATAGCTCAAGGAGAGGAAGAAAACTCCTGCAAGAATTCATCTGCTTTGTCTGAGTGGCTCTGGTATCAAGCAGATAAGAACGTCTGAGAGGCGCTGTGTCTCATCAGGGATGGAGGTGAGAAGAGGAGACAGTGCTACAGAGAAAAGACGGAGGGAACCAATGCAGGATGTGCTCAGCAATGTTTAGACTTTATAACTGCATGTCTCGAGCTATTCAAAAAGCTACACACAAGGTTTTCTTGATACCCTGAAGGACAAGTAACTGTTTTTGCAAAACTGAAACCCTTTTGAGTAGGGACTGCATACTCTAATGCCTCCACAGGTCCCAGGAAAGTTAATGTAAATGCGTAAAGTGGGTTAGGTGGAAGAACGACAGGGAGTGGTGGAGAAGGCCGCAAAGAGAAGAACATGTGCCCTTTCCAAGGGGGCTGCTATGATTCAACCAAACCAATTCCTGCCTGGCAAAATCTAGACTTTGATGTGAAATTGTCTGATTTTTAAATATTGGTAACTAATTCAATTTTCTTTTAGAAACGCTGCACAGGCCAATAAGAAGCCTGTCTTTTAGCACATCAGCTTACAGCTTGTTTTGATAAAGCAAGGTAGCTTAAGAGAGCAACCATCTTCTGCTGGCAGATCATGCTGCAGAGTTAAAGTACTTTTAAAAGGGAAAAGGCAGAGCAAAAGCAAGCCATTCCTCATTCCCCTCTTCTCTCCTCTGACTTGCACCCTCGTACAAAACTCCAGGGCAATAGTATGATACCTTGTGCATTCTTCCCGAGGCCCCTTCCAGGGACGTAGCCCATCTTCTGAAGAAGCTTCTGCCCAATCCCTTTTGTGTGTCTTTCCCAGCTGCCAAAGTCCAT
The DNA here is from genome assembly GCF_000243295.1 of Trichechus manatus latirostris. Lineage (NCBI taxonomy): Eukaryota > Metazoa > Chordata > Mammalia > Sirenia > Trichechidae > Trichechus > Trichechus manatus. The sequence goes on along the minus strand of NW_004444126.1, from coordinate 3,199,069 downwards.
GAATGACTTTGTTCCTCCTGCAAAACCTTTCTGGCTGGGTTTAAAATTGCCTCCCTGAAAAGAACAAACGTCAAAGTTTAGCTGATGGAAAAAGAAGCAAAATCTAAGGAAGCTTAGCGGGCAGTCCCAGGGCATTATAAAAAGTGTCACACGGACCACAAATATCTGTGATGTGCGTTAGGTAAGGAAAGAGACTGCACTGCACACCTCAAAGACACCCACTGCTCCCACTGGGTTCCGGCTGAGCCCCCTCCCTGCTTCTAGGACGTACCAGGGCCAACAATGACCTTTCAAGGACATTACTAAGGTTACAATCCTGCAATAAAGACTATACCGTTTTTAACTTCTTTGGTCCAAAATCCTTAGGAAAATCATCCTGCTTCACAGGTTTCTCTTCGTCATCAGAATCCTCCAGCTCCGCCTCCTCGGCCGCCCCTTTCTTGAGCCCCGCACTGATGAAGCTGACTGGCGCAGAGTAGTCACGAGTCCTGTGGCGCAGACACAAAGCCCCCCGGGGCCCATAAAGACCTCTTCTGCAGCCAACCTTTTCTGGAAAATTTGCTCACTAGAGAATTTCTTAGACTACACCTCATGGAATCCATTTTAAGAGTCCGCATTTACTTAATATATCAAAATACCCAAAGAGCCCAGATCCTGTAATCCTTGCTTCCTATTCACTTAACATTTTACCTGATGTGTTTAATCCAAATCTAGGGCTGAAGAGTTATCAGTGTAAATGTAGAGCTGATTATAAATTCCAAATATGATGTGCTAATCCAGTTTTCCTCTTACACTTTTTAAATTAACTTACTTTTAAAAAGCATTTGTTTCAGATACTATTTCAAGTACAAAATCAAACAGGAGAAGAAAGGAATTCTGATAGATAAAAATTGTAAATAAAATCCACTGAAAGAGATTATATGAATGGAAAGTACATTAATGGCTATATTAATCAAACTGTCAGAAAAAGGCCCGTATCCCTTAAATTTATCTAAATAAAAAACTACACTAAAAATGCCTAAGAAAATAACTCCGTGAGATAGAAAGTATTGATTTTAATCCTGACTGCTCCAGTAACACATACAATAGGTCATTAACTTCAGTTCCCTTCTGCATAAACTGAAACCGATATATTTGTATTGTGTGGTTAAAAGAACAAGGGAAAAAGAGTCCAATGAAAAACCTGGGACTATTGCAAACCAGTGCAATCCTTTATGAAATGATCAACCTAGTAATAAAACATCCCACGGCAGCAACAGAAGGGAATTCAAGGAGTTTCTTTCTCAAAAGAGGCAGTATAACTGAGTGGCTGGTTAGAAGCCCAAACTCTATATATAGAGTCAGACCCAGATTCCAATTCTAGCTCAACCTTTGCCTAGCCACGTGACCTCTGGCCTCAGTTTCTTTATCTGTAAAATGGGGATGACAATAATGGTATCTTTCTCATAAGGTAAATGAAATGAGGGATGTAAAGTACCGAGAATAAGTATGCAACTTAATGTTGGCAGCTATGATTTTCTTATGATTAGGCAATTCTTGACCCCTGATCTGTTTATTATCCAATTTTGGATTTCCCTGCCGGATGGGAAGAAGTAGAACTGACCCCAACACTCCTTCTCCCCAGTCCCGTTCGTGAAAAAGGCACAATCTCAGTGGGACAGAGTCCACAGGCCACAGATGGGACAGGGCAAGATGAAGCCAAATCAGCCCCACACACAGGTCAAGTGCGCTGCAGCCCCTCACACATGGTCTCACGCTGTGTTTGGGGGTGGGGCGGGGGGGTAGACTTTGGGCCTGACTCCTCGTCTCCCTGCTCCCATCCCAGCCTGGGCTCCCTCTACCTCTGCAGAGCACTGCCATGGTCTCCTTCCGGAGCTCCTTCTTCCACTATACCTCCATGCCCACTGTGCACACCAGCAAAAGAGCCTTCTCCAAACTGCTCCACATCTTACTCTCTCCACCATGGCCTTCAGGCCCCTGAAGACTTGATCTCCAGCCTTCCATCCAACTATGTTCCCCCTCCCTCTCTCCGCCCTAGCCTGCAAAACCTTTTCGTTTCCTTGTGGATACCCTGCTGCCTCCCCTCTAAGGCCTTTGCATCCTCCTGCCTCTCCTTCCACCCCAGTTACCTTCTACTTTCATATCAGCTCAAGTGTCACTTCTCCACAGAGACCATCCCTGACCTCCCTGAATAGATCAAATACCCTAAAATGTGCTCTCCTTCAGGTCTGAAATCACAGTTACAGACTTCCAGCTTTTGTGCAAAGAACTGATTAATGCCTGTCTCCATCCACTATCTAAGAGTTCTAGGAAGGCAAGGAATGGTCTGTAATCCAATAAAAGTGTTATTGCTCAGTAAACACTGACTGAATGATTAAATCAGCAAAAGAGTAGCATTCTTGCCTGAAGAAGAAACTGGACCTCCCTAGCTAATGTTGTCATACCTAAAGAACTTCGTAAGGCCAAGAGAAAAATATACTTGGCGGGTGTCTACCCAGTACCCTCCATCCATGTCCCCTTCCCTGAAGTAGGAGGAGCCAGTCCCACGCAGACCAGTACCGTTTGCCTCCAAAGCTGGGTCGCTCTTCATCCGAGTCTCGCTCTGCCCATATCCCGTAGGTGGCCTCTTCCTTGGTCTGCCAGTGCCGCTGCCGGTTGGGGTTGAACTCATTCTGGAGATCCCAGTCGGTGATCTCAAAGTTCTCATGCTCATCCTCATCCTCATCCATGCGGCCTTCCCCGTCCCGGTACAAGTGGGACAGTGACATGGCCCGTCAGTAAAGGAAGGGACAAAAAGGGCACAGTCTATGAAAAGTCCTGGGGACAGCAACGGAAGGCTTCCTGTCAGTCCCTGCTCCCTTCAGAACTCCCACTAAACACAAAGTCAGTTAAAATCATTGTTACTATTCAATAAAGCACACAGTTAAAGACATATTTCAGAAAACAATCAGTACTACAACAGGTGAAACAAAAGATTAATTTCAACCATCTATGTGATTCTTAAAAAGTATGCATTTCTCTATCCTAGTCAATGTTGTAAGACTTCACCCACACATATACAAAAGCCACACAAAAACAACTAAGTAAATATGTTCTTCTATATATTATTGTCTCAGAAATTGGGTAGATATCTTCCTAAACCCCAGATTTTATTCTTATTTTTTCTATTACTGAGTAAGAGAAATTAGCAGTAGTAATTAGGCAGCAGTAATTATGAACACTACCATAACAGTCAGGCATATGTGGACTGGAATAGAGACTCTACCTCTTGGTGGCTCGGTGATGAGACTTGGTTGTCTCTGAAATAGGGATTAGCTACTACACCAACCTTAAAGAACGTAAGGTGGAATTCAATCAGATGGAGCTTAAAAATCTCTTAAAACAAAAAACCAAGTCAGCTGCTGCAGAGTCAACTCCAATTCATGACAACCCATGTGTGTCAGAGTAGAACTGTGCTCCACAGGGATTTTCAAGGGCTGATTTTTCAAAGGTTGACTTTCAAGGCACCTCTGGGTGGACTTGAACCACCAACCTTATGGTTAGCAGCCAAGTGCCTAACTTTCTGTGCCACCCAAGGACACCAAACGCACTCAACTCATAATAAATGCTCAAAGAAGAATAGCTGCTGCTGTAGTGATCACCCCAGTTAAGTTCATCATTGCTACCATTATTGGATTAGGGAATGAATCCAGTAAAGTGATTATGAAATCAATCAGGTGCTAAAATCACAGCCAGGGTTCAAATCTCAACTCCAACAGGTACTCAGTGTGTGAGTTAAATGCACAGAAAGTGTCAAGCATGGTGCACTACATAACAATACATTCAATGAGGGACAAGGATTGTGATTCTTCTCTACCAGTTGCTGACTACTTCCACAGGAAGTGTGTCAAACTCTGCTCAGCTCTGTCAGAAAATTCCTCCCTGCTTCTTCTACTCACTGCTCCCAGTGCAGCTGGTCCCAACCTCATCCAGCAACACACAGGCGGTAAATGTTCTCAGAGAAGATGTAGAGTCCCAGATACATGGGAAGAAATTATACTGCTGGCTCCTGGGGCACAGCCATGGTAATAAATCAGAGTAGCTACGAGTTACAGCGCCCTCAGTAGGTATGAAGTACTTGCTGGGCACTCCAGGTCGGTTATATAACGTAAGCATGCGGACACTTACACGAGGTAAGTACTACTAACGTTTTCATGCTTCAGATAACAAAAATGAGACTCGGAAGCTAAACAACATGCCCTAGGTTCCACGGCTAACAGAGCTCGAACCAGAGCTTGCGCTTCTCTTCACCCTGCTGTCCAATCTTCGCGGAGGAGGCCCGGGGTCTTGACCCGGCCCTGGCCTTGGCCCCAGCTCCCGGGTAACCCCGAGCGGACCCGCCCCTCTACAGGCCTCAGCAGCGCCGTCGGCGAAATGGGGTCCTACAACGCTGAGGCGAAGGCCGTCTTTCCCTCGCCCCCACTCCCAATGGCGCAGCTCCCTCTCATCGCATTTCCACTCCTCCGCCTAGCTCACCTCTCCGCCGTCCCGCGTACAGAAAACAGCCGTCTATTCGGCACTATGAACCCGCCACTCCTGGCGGCCGGAACCCGGAAGTATTTACGAAGGCGCGCCGGAAATGACGCGCGTGGCACTCATGTCGCGCTGCTGCCATGGCAACAGTGGAATGCTAGAGGTTCTTGGGTTCTAAAACCGTGGGGCTGAGATACAAGAAAGGTAACCGGGATTTGCAGGTCCCCGAGCGGACGTTTTTCCCGGCATGTCGGTCTCCCTGTCGTGCCCACTTTGTACCGCGACGCCCACCTATGATGACCCATGTGGGCATAGCCGAGCCACCTTGGCCAAAGGAAGCTTCTTTGCCAGCCTCAGATTCTAAATCTGTAAAATGGGGATATAGGACTAGCTCATAGGACAGTTGTGAGCATTAGTGTGATACAGTAAGGAGCCCGGTACATGGCCCTCAAATGGGAATAATGAAGACCACAACTGTGTGTCTTGTATCTTTGGGTCTTCAGTATAAGCACCATCGTGGGCACAGAATGGTTACCTTTTAGAGGAGTTTGACGGTGTACGGGAATAAGTGAGCAAACTAGAATTCCCAAGTGTTCTCTCCAGGAAATCGTTCCATTCTTGTCGTTTCAAACAGGTTGATAAATAATTTATTCAGTCACACATCTAATATAAATGTATTAAGTGCCTACTGATATAATGGGCCCAGCTAATACAGTGGGCTTAAGTGTGGGAAGCTGCTTCCTAGAGACCTGGAGCAAGTTGCTTCACTTCTCTGCACCTCAATTTCCCCATCTGTAAAATGGGGATAATGAAGGTGCTGCTCTAAAATGATTGTTTTCAGGACAAAAACGGACTAATTAATGCCTGTAAAGCTCTTAGCACAGTTCCTGGCATAGTAAAAAAACAACAACAACAAAAAAAACCAGTTGCCGTCGAGTGGATTCCGACTCATGGTGACCTCGTGTGTCAGAGTTGAACTGTGCTCCATAGGATTTGCAATGGCTGATTTTTTGGAAGCAGATTGTCAGGGCTTTCTTCTGAGGTGCTTCTGGGTGGACTTGAACCTCCAACCTTTTGGTTAGCAGCCAAGCTTTAACCATTTGCACCACCCAGGGACTCCCTGGCATAGCGAGAGCTTAGTAAATAGCTGTGGCTATTTTCATTTAAAAGACACAATCTCATACCCTTCTCAGCCTCAAAGATCCGTGGTGTTTCAGGAATTCTGGGCTAAAGTGACCAACCTCAGGATAATGAGAAAAGGCTCCCAGAAATTTGGATTCAGGCCCCTGAGTGACACCAGTCTTCGTCTCCTATCACTGCCCAGAAAAAGCATTACTTTGGGACTCAGTGACATCCAGGCCCGTGCCTAGATTGCCAATGAGGTGCTCAGAAGGTGGCCTTCCCAGAGGGGGTTGCCAAGCAACAAGGTTCTTTGGCAGCAGCCTGACAGGGTCCTCTGACACTAATTGGTCCATCCCTCTCCTTTTCACAGATGAGGCCATGAAGGCTTTCTTGAATTAAATTATGTCATTCTCCCCACTGCCAAATATGTGTTGGAATCCTAACCTCTATACCTGTGGAAATAATCCTATTTGGAAATACAGTTTTCTTTTTTATGTTAATTAGCTCATACCAGAGTGGGGTGGGTTCTAACTCTAATTACTTCTGATTTATAAAAAGAGCCAATTGGACACAGAGATACTCATGGCGGGGGGTGCTCTTTTAGCCTCCAGAATTGTAAGAAGATATATTTCTGATCTTCAAAGCTACCCACTTGTGGTATTTGTGTTATAACAACACTAGGAAACTTAGAGGTGCTGGTAGAGGGACATGCTGAGGGCCACACAGTAAGTTTAAGAACAGAGCCAGGCCTAGAACCCAGAAGTTCAGACTTCCAGGCCAGTGTTCTTCCTGGCATACCCTGCATAGGGCCATACCATGTCTGTCTACTCAGTTGAGCTGATATTTATAGAGTGATTCCAGTGTGTTCAGGGTTACACTGCCAAGCCCTCTGCATACATCATCTCTGCAATTCTTCAGACTTCAGAGATACTTCCTATTACCACCGCAGAGCCCACACTCCTAAACCACCACTTATATAGCCTCTGCCATACAGCACTGCTTCCATATTACCTCCAAAAGAAAAGGGAGGCGGGAAAATCCTTGCTCAGTTCCAACTTTAAAATAGGTTGGTACCATAGAAACAAACCATAAGTGGCATTTCAAAGCTGATATATTTAAAGTCTAGCACAAGAACTTTTTCTAGGACAGTGGCATTATACATTTTCACATACTTTATTCTTATTTTGAATTTTGTCCCAAAGATATAAATTCGGTCCTGAGCCTGGCAGAACTGAAAATCCGATCAGCTGATAATAGCAAATTTGATTTCCCTTTATATGTTCCTTACAGATGTTTTCTACCCTACTTATTTTTTAAAGACTTTGTGAAGACTCTCCTCCCATAGAAAACTGGGACATGAGGTACCAAAGGCCTGAGGCATTCTTTGTAAAACAACAACCTCAAACGCCACAGGCAAGGTGAGCAACCACAGCCTTCATTATTCATTCACTCATTCATTTAGTTACTCATTAACAAATATTTATTGATGACCAGTGTATTAGTTAGGTTCCCTGGGTGATGCAAACAGTTTGTGCTTGACTACTAATCTAAAGGTTGTTGGCTCAAACCCACCCAGCAGCACAGTGGAAGGCAGGCCGAGCAATCTGCTTCCATAAGAATTCAACCCATTGTTATCAAGTCAACTCCAACTCATAGCGACCCTATAGGACTGCTCCATTAGGCTTCCAAGGCTGTAATCTTTATGGAAGCAGACTGCCACATCTTTCTCCTGCAGAGCAGCTGGTGGGTTCGAGCTGCCAACCTTTTGGTTAGCAGCCAAGCACTTAACCACTGTGCCACCAGGACTCCTTCCATAAAATTAAAAAACAAAAACAAAACAAAACAAACCCATTGCTGCCGAGTTGATTCCAACTCATGGTGACCCTATAGGACAGAGTAGAACTGCTTTATTAGGTTTCCAAGGCTGCAGTCTTTATGGAAGCAGACGGCCACATCTTTCTTCCACGGAGTGGCTGGTGGATTTGAACTGCTGACCTTTTGGTTAGCAGCCAGACTCTTAACCACTGCACCACTGGGACCCCTCGGTAAAGATTACAGCCAAGAAAACCCTACAGAGCAGTTCTGTCGTAACACATGGGGTCACCATGAGTCGGAATCAACAGCTGCAGGTTTGGTTTTTTTTTATTTTAACGTATTAGTTATCTATTGCAGCACACCTCAGAGTTTAGCAGCTTAAAATAACAGTGAACATTATCTCAGTTTCTGTGGTAGGAGTTTGAGAATGGATTAGCTAGGTAGAGCAGGTTCAGGTCTCACGGAGTTGCAGTGAAGATGTTGGCCAGAGCTGTAGTCATCTGAAGGTTTGAGTGGAACTGGAAGATCCACTTCCGAGGTGTTTTCCTGACATAGCTGACAAGTTGGTGCTGGTTGTTGGCAGGAGGCCCCAGTTCCTTGCCATGTGAACCTCCCCCCATTGGGCTGGGTGAGCGTGCTCTTGGCGTGGTGGCTGGCTTCCCCCAATGTGAGTGAACCAAGGTGGAAGGCACAAGGTATTTCATGACCTAGCCTTGCAAGTCACACACTGTCATTTCCACAGTATCATATTGGTTACATGGTCAGTCCTATTCAGGGGTGCCAGATTTAGCAAATAAAAATACAGCATGCCTGGTTAAATCTGAATTTCAAATAAATACCAAATCATATTTTAGTGTAAGTATATCCCATGCCATATTGCAAAATTCTTTGAAAAAATTCACTGTTTCTCTGAAATTTAAATTTAACTGGACATCCTTTATTTAGTCTGGTAACATCAACCCTATTCAGCATGAAAAGGGACTACATACAAAAGTGCGTGAACATCAGGAGGTAAGGATCACTGGGGGCCATCTTGGAAGCTAGTTACCACAATGCATGACAGGAATATGCTAGGCAAGATGGACTATGGGGGCTAAATGAGTAATTAAGAATAATGATTCCTGCACTATTAACATCAACATGAATCAAATCAGTACACACAAAAAAAACTGCAAAACTTTGACTATGATGAAGAGCTTTGACGAGACGTAGCTGGTGTTGAGGGCAGGGATGGGGGCTTCATAAGGGCAGCCTCTTCATATGTCGTATAGATTGAGCTTCCACATAGGACTTTATTTGGGGAAGGATGTGTATGGAGGGTCTTGCTTCTAAAACAACAGGGAAACAAGAATCCTGAGATTCATTGGTCTGGAACCTTATCAAAATCCATAAACATACACAACACATACAAATGAATGCATGAAAAAAATGGTGAAAACCAAATAATGTCTGTAGTCTCGTTGACAGTACTGTACGAATGTCACTTTCCTGGTTTTGATGTTGAACTACAATTATGTCATCACTGGGGGAAGCTGGTGAAGGAGACACGGGACTCTTATGTACTATTTTTGCAACTACCTGTGGGTCTGTAACTATTTCAACATAAAAAGTAAAAAAAGAAAAAATTAAAAAATCACTAGTGGTGATAATGGGAACAAAATTGGATCAGAATAATCCAGACTTGGGAAATGGACTTACAATTGGAGTCTTAGGGTCACTTGGTCAAGAGTATGCCTTGATAGGTGGAACTAGGGCTTTCACACAAAGGAATGGTACTTCTTGTCATCAGTCATCCTGCAGAGTGTTCATTTAGAGGAGAGAATGAGGTGGACTTTGAGGTCAGAGGGGTAAGAGATGACCTCTGCCTCTAGGCCCAGATCGGGGGCCTGGGGAGGCCTGGAGCAGCTTCACTGGTGGGAGGAGCAGTTTCTGGTCTCAAGGAGGAAGGTGAGGAAACCCTCAAAGCAGCCCGTTTTTCTCTGTTTGTAAATGATCTAGCCATTTGGGGGCTTGGAATCATTGCAACTTAAATGGTAGAGAAAAGGTGTGTCTTTTATTTTGTAGCCCAGTTGAAGCTAGGGAACATTCCGGTGATACCAGCACTTCCCTGAAATTCGCAAGTTATTTGATAGTCTGAGGGTGTGGTGATAAACTGGTCCTTATGATGACTGTGGCCAAATGTCTTTTCCAAAGATGCCTGCAACAATCTCTCTCTCCAGCATGCTCTCCTGCAGTATGACCTGGCCACTCCACCACGAAGAAGTGGACCTATTTCTCCCCTCCCTTGAATCTGGGAGGGCCTGTGACTAGTGAGGCAGAAATGACACTGTGCCAGTTCAAGGCGTATCCCTTAACTGACCAGCAGTTCTGCTTCCGGCCACCATGTAAGAAGTCCAGCCATGCCAGGACTGCCATGCTGTGAGGAAGCCCAAGGTAGCCATGTGAAGAGGCTACATGGATAGAGATGTGCAACAAGCCTCTAGAAGCTCCAGCCAACCCAGCACAGGCACCAGACATGTGAATGAAGGAGACTTCAGATGACAGAAGTCCTAGCCACCATCCAACTGCGAGAACCACCTGGTGGACTCTAGTTAACTCACAGAACTGAGAGATTTAATAATCAAGTATTTTATGCCACTAAATTTTGGGCTAGTTGGTTATGTAGCAATAGATAACTGGAACAATGACAATGGGTGTCTGAGACTTGGATGCCTTCTGCTACCCAATGAGTGGTGACCCTGAGCTTCCGGCGTCCATGACTCTCCATCAAGTATCCAACCTTTATCCTTGGAGGGGTGGAAGTTTACCCTGTGAGTAGACATAAGACATGAAAACAACAACAACAAAAACTGGAGCTCAAGAATGGAAAATTGCCAAGCCCTTTGGAGGATCTAGTGGGTCAGCCAGGTGTGTGGCTGTATTAATGAGGATGGAAACCTGTATTCCATCCATCTGGCACATGTACAGAAGACTGTTCCACAACAACAGGCCACAGGTACAGCTGGCTGGCCATCAGTTGAATAAACATAAAGCCTGATGAGAGGGTATGGATGGTCCATCACAAGTCATCCCTGATATCAGAATAGTAATAATAATTATGATTATTGTTGCTGTCAAGTCAGCTCTGACTCATGATGACCCCGTGTACAACAGAACGAAGCATTGCTGGCCTTGCCCCATCTTCACGATCACTGGTATGCTTGAGTCCATTGTTGCAGCCATTGTGTAGTGCCTTCCAACACAGGGGACTCATCTCTCAGCACTATATCCGACAATATTCTATTGTGATCCATAAGGTTTTCTTTGGCTAATTTTCGGGGTAGATCGCCAGACCCTTCTTCCTAGTCTGCCTTAGTCTAGAAGCTCTGCTTAAACTTGTCCACCATGGGTGACTTTGCTGGTATTTGAAATACTGGTGGCATAGCCTCCAGCATCATAGCAACATGCAAGCCACCACAGTATGACAAACTGACAGATGGGTGGTGGAATAATCATTGTAAAAAAACAAAGTCTTCATCATGGCGCCATTAAAAACCTCGTTGCCATCAAGTTGATTCCAACTTGGCTTTCATTATCTGGCTTCACTGAGCCAGAAAATTTGCTTATTTCGTTGATTCTTCACAAGTATCCCATGACATTGGCAGTTATTATCAATTTATCCCCATTTTACAGATTAGGAAAACTGAGGCTCAGAGAAGTCGAGCTGCTTGCCTGTGGTCACCTAATTGGTAAGTGGTGGAGTCATGGTATAAACCTAGTTCTCTCTGACTCCAAAGCTAATTGTGTATAATAAAAATAGCACCCAAGTGATGCACCGATTATAATATTTTCACAAATTCAGTAATCAGAAAAGATGACGCACGTTGCCCAAGGATGCACAAGCCAGGACATGAGTGAGGTTGACCCATTGCTCCAAGACGCCCCCAAGAAAGGCTCTAGTTTCACAATAAAGTCACTTTTCTGCCCAAGTCAGAGGACATGGGAACAGCCATTTTAGGGGTCAATGTATCAAATGGTTAGTATGTCTGCCTTTCGTGCCATCAATTCTACTTCTCATTATGGGGAAAAACACCTGCGCAGTTGCACAAAGAGCATGCAAAGGAATGCCCACTGCAGCTTCTTGGGGCGAGGTGAAAAGTGGAAACTCAAAAGGATGGTTTGCTCTGGAATCAGACAGCTGTTAGCAGGAACAGTAGATCTGTATGTATTCGCATTAAAAACCCTCCTATGCAATTTATAAAGTACATTTCAGAATGATCCATTCAGAGTGCTATTTTTTATGCATCTTTAAGACTACATATTTAAATACTTATGTGTATGTAAACATTTATATGAATGTAAATTTATAGAAAAAGGTCTGGAAGAATATGTTCCTAATGGTAGCATTACTTTTAGGGAAAGAGTAGATTTTGAGAGAAAAGTGTGAGAGGGGCCTCTTGCATCCTGACTATAAATTCTTCTGATTGTTTGATTTTTATATTCATGTAGGATTCAAATTTCCCACCCCCAGATCAAATTAGGGAGGAGGAAATGGAAGTGGACTCTGAGACTGGTGTTTCAGGGTCAAGACCCAATCCCACCACAAGGCGGCGAGGTTCCGGGCCAGAACCAGAATTGGCTTCTTCCTTCTTTTCCTGCACTTCGTTTTCTTACATTATCCTTCCCCCTGCCCCCCAAGCAGTTCTGTGAATATCCAGAGTCTTCCTGGATGGGCTTCACAAAAGGTGTGAAATCCTGGAACCAATATGTATTTTTTTTTTTGGGGGGGAGTCCACACCTATCATCAGATTCTCAAAGGGACAGCACCACACACGATAAACTGAGCAGCAGATTGATAAATGACAGTTGAACGAACACACACAAGGGGTTTCCAACCCTCCAAAGCCTAGTCATCTGTTATGGATTGAATTGTGTCCCCCAAAAAGATATGGCGAAGTCCCAATGCCTATTCCTGTGACCCCGTTTGGAAATAGAGTTTTTGAAAATATTATCAGTTAACATGAGGTCATAACTGGAGTAGGGTGGGTCCCAATCACATATGACTGGCGTCCTTATAAAAAAGGAGAGACACAGAGGCAGAGAAGCAGAGCGAGGACACCACATGGCACTGCAGCTGTGAGCCAAGGAACGCCTGGAATGACCAGAAGCTAGGAGAAAGGCATGGAACAGTTTCTCAGGACCCTCAGAAGGCATCAACATGGCCGGTAACTTGGACTTCTAGCGTCCAGAACTGTGAGACAATACATTTCTGTTGTGTAAAGCCAGTCACTTTCCGGTATTCTATCACGGCAGCTCTAGGAAATAAATACACCACCCCACTGTAGCCTCAAGAACAAGGAGACACAGGAGTTGCCTCATACTGAGGGCTCATCTCATACCAGGAAGCACTGCCAATGTCCTCCATTAACCCCTCTTCTGACCCAACAAACCCAGGAAGTTTTAACTTTCCCATTACTCAGACAAAAAAATGAAGGCTCAAGCCACACAGCTAGTAAGTGGCCTAACTCCAAAATCCACTGTGAGTCATGGCCTTTTCAAATCCTCATATATTATCATGAGATGTCAAGGCCAGGAGTATGGGTAAAACATCTTAACCCTTAAAGAGACAAGACTGTTCTGGGCCCAGTTGTTCTCTCAAGTGTTTGGGCGCTGTGCCATAAAGGGTCAACTCGACAGGCTTGGGGTGTTCCAAGTCCTGCTAATTTCAAAGAAAGGACTGGTCCTTGATAACTTCTAAGCCTGATAAATATGTCTTTGTATACCTGGGGCCACGGGCCACACCAGATAGTTTATGCCAACAATATGATTTATAGTGGAGGCCTTGGGTCATTTGGGTGAAGGCTGTGTCAGTCTGACCTCTGGTGGTGGGGGAGGAGGGGGGGAGATGGTGTAACTACAGTCAGTCTCCAAGCCTACGTGACTGATCCCTATATAAACCCTGGACACCAAGGCTCAGGTGAGCTTCCCCGGCTGGCAACACTTTGCACGTGTTGTCACACATTGTTGCTGGGAGAATTAAGCTCTGTCCATACGACTCAACTAGGACAGGATAGCTGGAAGCTTGATGTGATTTCTCCTGGACTCTGCCCATGCGCCTTTCTCCTTTGCTGATTTCCGTCTGTATCTGTTCACTGTAACAAACCATAACCATAAGCTAACAGCTCTTCTGAGTTTTGTGAGTCTTTCTAGTTAATCAGTGAATCCCGGGGGGGTGGTGTTCAGCTGTGTCTTGCATGGACCTATTCTCCAGCTTTTGCTTGTCGCCAATCCACCTGACAAAACTCAACATGGGAAAAAAAAAATCTATTCACGCTGTAAAGTAAGGCACAGACAAATGAGCTCCTGTTCATTTTATTCTGTTCCCCCCGCCACCACCCCATGAAACAAACGAAATAGAACTGAGGAGGAATCAAAGAAAACCTCATATATTAAATTTTTAAATAGAGTCTTTGAATTCAAAGTTTGGGTGAATAGGAGAGGCACAGGTTGTGGGCCTTGTCACAGCAAACAAAGCCACCAAGGCAGTCGCAAAAATTAAGGAGGATGGCAGATCCGTTTCTTAAAAAAAAGTTCTTGAGGGAAAAAATATAAAATACCTAAGTTTCAAAAGCTGGACTATTTCCCCAGCTTTGCTCTCTGACCTAGTGTGTCCAAAGATAAGAGAGCTTCAAGCTAAGTTTTCAGTGATTCAGCTTTTGCAAACATATGCAAATACATTCCTCATTAGCAGTCCCATTTTGGCGATTAACAGCAAGCAATATGCTTGGATTAGAGGTCCGATTTCCACTCAAATGCAAAGTTTCTTCTCTTCTTGGCAACAGAAAGCCATTTGCAGAGATCTGGAAGGGGGGAAGACTGCATTAGGCTCAGAGTAACAATTCTGAAATAGATCTTTTATATTTATAGGTGTGATTACCAAACGTATGGTCTTCAACTGCATAAGCATGTGAGGTTCTATATATGCATCCCAGATGGCCAGAAAGAATGTGAACAGAAAAACATTTCTTCTCACCCACATTTTAACCCGCATCAACCTGACCTCAAAACACACTGTTCTTATTTGCAAAGAGCAAATGGCAGGGATTATGTAATAAGTACCAATGGATTTCTTGCTTTAGGGGCAAGGAAAGGATTACCATTTGTTCAGGGCTAACTCTGCACCAGGGATTGTCTAAAATGTCTGCATATGGTATCTCATTTGAACAGTAAAGTGAGGGAAAAATCTGGCTGTTGTTAATGAGAAGATTCTGGATTCTAACACTTAATCTTCAGAAAGAGGGCGGCAGGGTTAGGGAGAAACATGGAGAAAGGCTGTGTTCAATGGGAAGGTTCTTTTCTTTAGAATTAAATAGAACTCCAGAATGTTGGTGCAGCTCAGGATGCAAGCCTTGGTAACGACAGAGGCTGGGTTTCTCCAGACTTACAGGTTGGTGCAAACTGGATTTAGAGAAAAACCAAAAAATATGCAGATTATTTAAAAATAAGAAGACCAAAACTAGAATGCAGGCTCGAAACTCTAAGTTCTAGTCTGAGAAAAACAGGGAAAACACCCTTGTTAGTTGGTCCTGACCTCGCTACGGGGCTTCTCACTGTGGGGCTCCCCACAGTCTCCTGATCAGAGAGGCTGGGGATATAGGAACGAGCTCGCTCACTTAGATTTTAATATCAGCACCCATGTCCACACTGAGTGCCCGGCACTTTACAGCTTACAAGCACACCCACTTGTGCCAGCCCACCTCATCCCACGACCACCCTCAGAGGGGGCATTTATGAATCGGCGTTCTCCAGATGTGGACAATGGAGGCTAAGAGATGTTAAACCTGCAGAGAGCTCTTAAATCTTTGAATTCCCAAGTTCAGAAGCCGTCTCCCTACCCCTCATCAAAATATAAAAGGATAAACATGAGCTGCAAACTGTTCATTAAAGGCAATCTCCAGGGTAGATGACTTTTGGGGGCTTCTGCCACTTGGTGGCTGTGTGGCCCTGGGCAAGTTAACGCTCTTCTCTGTGCTTTGGTTTTCTCTTCTGTAAAATGGTAAGAATGGTGCCACCTGCCCCACAGGGCCACTGGGGGTTAAATGAATATCCCATGAGGAGTACCTGGCTCACTGCCGTGAGGGTTATTCTTAGCCCAGAACTCTCTGTTATTAGGACATTAATTGCTTTGGGCCAGCCTGATGCTGTTTGTAGTCAAACTCGATGCTGTTTGTAGAAGTCAGATTGGCAGACAGCATTCTGTGCAAAAATGGTTCTAGAATTCTCTCCATCACAGTGGTCCTTCCTGTTCCCTCCCCAGTGCCAGACAAACTAAGGGTCTTTTTCTGGCTGGTTCAGCATCACCCCCACACCCATCCAGAGCCAAGATACTAAGCCTCCATTCTATAAATAGCTCCCCCAGCCTGTCGCCATGGAAACTTCTGATGGGGCTGGGTCAGCCCACCTCAGTGGACACTTCTCCCCAGGGAAGCTCTGCAAAGACAAGGATTTCAGAAAAGTGGCTCCTGGGCTCAGCGGCAGTGGGAGCCCCTAGTGAAGTCCACAGGCCTACCTGGAAATCATGAGCTTCCTAAGTGGGAGGAGGTGCTGTTCTGGTTCACCTGTAGGAAGGTAACAGATAGGAAAAGGGGTCACTTCCAGGCGTGTATAGGGGGCGGTCTTGCTGCCCTGTGGTTCACTCTTCAGCATCAACTCGTGCAGGCACTCATTCATTGAATATTTACTGTGCACCTACTATGTGCTGGGGATATCATGGGGGACATACCGGGCCCAGGCCTGTTCTCATGGAGCTTATCTTCCAGTGGGGGATGGAGGCTGCTAAACAAACACAAATGCAAGATAATGTTCAAACCAGGCACTGCAATGAGCTGACCACTCCAGAGAGCAAAAGCCTCTATGAGGCAATGACATTTAAGCCAAGATCTGTAAGAGGAGAAAGAACCTGGCCATGCAAAGCTCTGGGTGGAAAAGCATTCCAGGCCGAGGGAACAGCCAAGACCTGGAGGCAGGAAGGTGTGGCTGGAGATGAGGGACCCAGGGGGGCAGTGGAGGAGGTGAAGGGGAGAGGTCAGGGTTTGATGCAGTTTGTAGGGCAGTTCGCCTGAGGACAGGAGTGTTCACCAGGACAGGAATATGTTATCCATTCATAACTTGCTCCTGGTGTTCACTGTCGTCAAGCTGGCCCCGGGCTCATGGTGACCCCATGCACAACGGAACAGAACACTGCCTGCTGCTGCGCTATCCTCATGATTGGTTGCCAATTGGGCTGTTGTGATCCATAGGGTTTTCACTGGCTGATTTTTGAAAGTAGGTAGCCAGGTCTTTCTTCCTAGTCTGTCTTAGTCTGGGACCTCTGCGGAAACCTGTTCAGCATCATAGCAACATGCAAGCCTCCACTGACAGAAGGGGTGGTAGCTGCACATAAAGTGTACCAGCCGGGAACTGAAACCAGGTCTCCTGCACAGAAGGTGAGAATTCTACCACCGAACCACCACTGCCTCATGATTTTGCTCCTTACAATACAAAAAACCAGTCCTGGGCTACCCTAGACATCTGGTGTATGCCATACACTGCAGGAGGATATAAGCTAGTCCAACTCTTTTACAAAGCAATTTTAGCCTTGTCCTCCAAGAGCCTTTAAAAGATCCAGACCCTTCCACTCACTGACTCCACTCTTAAAAAAAAGTATTCTAAGGGAATAATTCAACAGAGGCCCCTAGCCTGCCAAAGAGAGGCGAAATCGGTGATATGGGCATGCCGTCATTCACAACAGTGAAAAAACTAGAAACAATCTTAGGGAAGCAGTTAAATAAACGGTGGCATAGGAGTACAATGTAAGTATCCAAAACGGTAATAGGGAAACTCGAATGATGGTAAAACATTAAGAAAGCAAATCGAGGCAGCTCACACATCAGAACTGCAACTAATGCAAAATGGATATTCAGGTGGGCAAAAGGCAAACACAAACAAGTGCAAACAGTTTTGATTGTGGATAATCCCCCCCACCCTCAATTCTGTTTCTAATTCTTGTTACATCATCTTTTTGGTTAAAAACAAGTAATAGAGTAGCACTCACTGGTTTTGGCAATGCTTTTTCACAGTGGGAAGACATAGGGACAGGCACACACAGGGTCTCTGATTCCCACAAAGAGAGCACGGGCCCCTCCTCAAACTATGAAATGCTTGAAAGCTGTGGCCCTGGGCGCTCAGAGTTCATTAATTTGATAATTAAACTGGGGACGGGTATAGGGTGGCCCACTCCTTATTTTCCCAAATTAAATAAAATACACACATGAACTAAAACTACTAATTTTAGCACCACCATTTCATTTAGCAGGGGGGATTTTAATACCAAAAAAAAAAAAAAAAAAGATGGCTATCCTGTCAGCCCACCACCCGTCTGTCGGTTTCTCCTACTGTAGTGTCTTGCATGTTGCTGTGATGCTAGAAGCTATGCCACCGGTATTGCAAATACCAGCAGGGTCACTCATGGTGGACAGCTCTCAGTGGAGCTTCCAGACTAAGACAGGCTAGGAAGAAAGGCTTGGCGATCTACTTCCAAAAAATCAGCCAATGAAAACCTTAGGGATCATAACAGAATATTGGAAACATCATCAGAGGGGATCAATCACTGGAGGAGGACATCATGTTTGGTGAACCAGAAGGCCGGTGATGGCAAGAGTGACTTTGGTGAGATGGATTGGCACAACAGCCAAATGGGTGGATCTGAACATGCTACGGATTGTGAGGAAGACGTACGACTGGCCAGCATTTCATTCTGTTGTACATAAGGGTCACCATGAGTCGAAGCTGACTCAACGGCAGCTATCCATCTATAATCGCAGTAAAAGGCAGTCCTACTGGACATGGAGCATCGCCCACCTCTCAGGGACATACATGGGAGGCTCAGCGGGCAGAGCCAGGGGATGCACATGGGGGCGCAGGTGCCAATGTTTATCTGTACCCGCACACGTATACACACCGTAGGTCCCTCTGTGGTTCTCATTTTTTGGTAGACGGGTGAAAATGTTGCACTGGGTGGTATTTAGGAACTGCTGCTTAAATAAAACTGAATGTAAGTCTAGACAGAAAGCATGACAGAAAGGCCCTTCCAACTGCTCTCAAGCCAGGAGACAAAATGAAGGAAGAGGGTCAGGCTGAAGGGCTGGTGAGATTTGGCCACTTGGAGATCCTGTGCCCCCCTCCCCGCAACTTTACGAAGGGGAAACTGTGACAGACTGGAGAAGTAGAGCATCCAAGGGCATACAGGAAGCTAGTGCACAGCCAGGACAACCAGAATTCTGAATTCCCATTGGGGTTTCTAACCTGAAAATACCCTTTCAGATTGGCTGGTGTTTTGTAGTCCCCTTTTAAGACCTAGGAAAGAGAAAAAAAAAATATCACTCTTAAGCAAATTAAAAAAAAATAAAATTTAGTCCGTCACCCTCCCTACATCCATCCAACAAATATTTATTGAGCTCACTTATTCCGGCATTATTCCAAGCACTGGGTGTACAACTTTAACAAGACAAATAAAATTCCTGTTCTTCTAGAACTTCCAGTTCTACAGGCAGAGTCAGACAATACACAAGTAGTAACAAACACAAATAAACAAGCACATATCAAGCACTGGGAAGTGCTATGAAGAAAGGCAGTCAAAGGGATGTGATCAGGAATAACCAGGGGGCTTCTTTTGGTTGGATGCTCAAGAAGGGCCTCTTGGAACATGTGACCTTTGAGCTGAGCCCTGAATGACAAGGGAAACCAGGCAGGCTAAGCTCTGAAGAGGATGTTCCAGGCACAGGAGACGGCTAGGGCAAAGGTTCTGAGACGGGAACCAAAAATTCTGGGCCTTTTCACTATCTCTTGGTATGGAAGGCACCGTGTAGACCAACCCACACTGTCCAACAGAAAATACAATAGGAACTACAGATACAATTTGAAATTTTCTAGTAACCATATTAAAAAAATAAAAAGAAACGTGAAATTAAAATTTAATAATATTAACAATATATTTTATTTAACCTAATGTCAATATAAAAACTACTGGGATAATTTACATATATATATATATATTTTAGCCACAAGGGCTTGTTTTTTGCCTAAGTCTTTGAAATCCCGTGTGTACTTTTTACACTTACAGCAGCTTTCAATTTAGACCAGCCACATTTCACGGGCTCAAGAGCCACATGTCGCTAGTGGCTACCAGAATGGACATTGCAGGTATATACAATTTCATTAGTGTACTCATAAAGGAAAACAGAAGCAGAAAACAAGATGAGATTCGTGCACGACTGGGTCTGCTATTAGATGCTGTAGTGTCTGACAGATAGGCCACCAGTTGGCTTTAAGCGTCCTTGCAGCCCAAGGGAAAATGGAAATACAAGCAGTTGTATGATTCGCCCTGTCCATCAGATAGAAGCAAACCAGTGGCTCAGGAATCAAGAGATTGTTTTCTCAGGCAGCACCTGCCGAAGCCCGAGAGCCCATCTTCATGTGTGCACGCGCACTTACCCGGTGTGTATTGTTGATGACGATGGGGTCAGGGTTGCCGTAGTTGGGTGGGTTTGCATAGGGGTCATAGCCGAGCCGAGCCAGCATGGGGGCGATCTGGGCCATGTCTCTCACCACATCCCCAGGGATGTGGCCGATCCACTTGGAGAGTGCTTCCAGGTTCACGGGCTTGATGACCTGGTCTGTGGACCGCTCTATCCTGGGGAGACAGGACAGGCTGGACTGGGCAAGGCAAACCCAGACAGAGCCTTGGAGGCCTTCCCTGCTCAGTGTTCTGGGGCAGCAGCAAAGGTTAGGGAGACCCGGCCCCCAGCCTAGTGCTGCCACCATCAGATGTGAGACGGTAGGCGAGTCAATTTGCCTTATCATACCTCCTCTGTACAATGGGGATAAGAGTATGTGGTGGGAAGCTGGAAGAAAGTACTAGGCAGTGCACACTGCTGGTTGGCGAATAAATTCTGCTCCCTTGACTTCCCTGATTTTGTGCAAATAACTTTGTATTTATACAACTAACATGAAGATTTTGTCAAAAAAAGATTATAAAGCTAGAATTAACCATTCCTAGTCCATAACTCCGTACGGTACCCAGTCTTAGCATTTTAGGAGCCCCTCGGTGGCGCAAACAGTTAAGTGCAAAGCTACTAACCAAAAGGTTGGTAGTTCGAACCCAACCAGAGGTGCCTCAGAAGAAAGGCCTGGTGATCTTCTGAAAAATCGCAGCCATGAAAATCCTTCAGAGCACAGTTCTACTCTGACACACACGGGGTCACCATGAGTTGGAACTGACTTGATGACAACTTGTTTTTCTTTGCATTTTGGAGTACATCTCACCTTTTCAATCCTCATGTCTGCGCCTTAAATAGTAGAATGGTTAAAAGCAGACTCTGGAGCCAGACTGCCTAGGTTCACATGCCTGCTGTACCACCACTAGTTGGGTGGCCATGGGCGAGTTACTTCACCTTTCTGAGCCTCACTTTCCTCATCTATAAAATAGGACTAACAGTACCTACCTCACTGGGCTGTCACAAAGATTAAATGAGTTAATACAAGGAAAGAGTTTAGAAGAGTATACGGCATATTATAAGCTCTCGCACACACAGGAAAAATCTATAAATCTATTGTCTTATTTGCAGGTTTTAAAACAGAAATTACATGCTATATGTATTATTCTGTATTTTCTTTTTTTTACTCAGTAATATCTCTCTTTTTTTTCTTCAGCCATGTAGCATTCTACAGCATGAATACAGGATAGCTTACTTTTCCATTCCCCTAGAAACCTGCATTTAGGTTATTTCCAGCCTTTTACTGCTACAAAGTAACAACCATCATCACGTGGGTGCCTCCTTGCACTCCCCTGTAACAGACCTCCCAAGTCACCCAAATCCTGAAGATCTTACCACTTACAGTTCAGACACCTTGTAGAATAAGAGGGTGGGGATCAAGGACATATTTCTAGATGCGTCCATCGCAACGAAGACATGACTTGGGGAAGAAGAACAGAAACAGAAAGATGTAGCAAAAGGAAGACAGGCCTGGCAATAAGGAGAACTGGGGAAGGTGAAAGGGTATGGAGTGGTAAAAGGAGTGTGGATCTGAAGTCTGGAGACGCGGATTTAAACTCAGCTCTTCCTAATGTGCCCAAAATCTCAAGTGTGTTCATGGCCTTTGGCACACGCTTGTATCTCCAGGGCTTTAATGATACAGAATAAAGTGACCGTATTCCAGAACATTCCTGGGAACAATGCTTGATAAGTGTCAATGAAACTAGAAATAACCTAAGTGCCCAACAATACGAGATGTTAAATAGAACATAGTAATCATGTACTGGAATAGTATACAGCCATTCAAAATGACGTCACAGCAGCATGCTGGATGCCATGGGTGCGTGGTCCCACAGGCAAAGCGAATAAAGGTTACGAAGTCCTAAGTTCAGTAGAACTCCAGTTTTATCAATATGTGCTGACAGAGGACCAGAAGGCCATATATCAAAATATGGATGGTGGGATGATGGGTTGTACTTCCATTCTTTTTTGTGTACCCAAAACCCACTACCGTGAAGTCGATTCTGACTCATAGCGACCCTACAGGACAGAGTAGAACTGCCCCATAGGGTTTCCAAGGAGCGGCTGGTGGATTCAAACTGCTGACCTTTTGGTTAACAACCAAATGCTTAATCACTGCGCCACACCAGGGCTCCTCTTTTTTGTATATTCCCCAATTTTCTACAATAAAGATATATCCCTTTGGTAATCTGATTTTTTGTCACGACAATTTACAAAACCCCAGCTCCAGCACTAACAGTATCTCATTCTTTTTTTCCAACTGTGTAGCATTTCATATTATGAATGGATGTGTGGTGAAATGAGTTCCTTTGTGTGGCCTTTTGCCTTGGTCTGGGAAAATATCTACACAGATTTTTCTCCTAAACCCTGAGGAGTTACATTTGCCCTAGTTTTCTACCCTAGAGGGTTTGCTACTTTTGTCCAGGTTGATTAACATTTCCTGGGCAAGCTGTAAACAATCTAACTTTTTGTCGGGCCCTGGGCTGCAGCCTGCACTGTGATTGGTATGCACCTTGCAGGGATTAGTCAATACACTATGTAAATGAAGTGACTATGGACTATGCAAGTAAAATAAAAACAAAAATATGGAGTACTGCCTACTATGCAGATGAAGTGTCTGGGGCTACCGTGACGGGATTAGTCAGTTTGTGGCCCTCACTGGAAGAGGTCATGCCTTGAAATTGGAATTGACAAGGATTTGTGTATATATATATGCAGCCAGCCCCACAGAAAGAAGCAGAAGAAGAGAGAAGAAACAGAGAGGAGGCAAGGAACCTCCTAAAACAGCTGTAACAAAGGTCAAGGGCTGTAACACTGAAGGCGGGGACAGCCTCAGAAGTGGCCCTGAGGCAGAATCAATGGATACAGATGGCAGAGCCAAGAGATGCCTATCCTGAGGGGGGCCGAGGGGAGGCCTATCCTGAGGGGGCTGAGAGGAAGGCTGCACAGATGACAGGAGCAGAAGAGAGCTGTCCTGTGCTGAAGAAGGGGGACTTTGCCTACACGCTCCCTGATCGTGATCCTGAGTTGTAGCCTGTTGGTTCTGATCCCTAGTTGTACCCTGTTACTTCCTTAATAAACCACCCAACTGTAAGTACGGTCTAGGAGTTCACTGTGGCCAATGCAATAGATTATCAAACCCAGAAGAGATGTGGAGAAGGCCTAGGGAAGGACAGTGTCAGAACTGGTAAAAAGGTTAGATGGTGGAGGTATGTCTGACCTCCACCTCATGGGAGTCAGCTTTGGGTTGATCCTGGTCATTATCCCCCCTGAAGTTAGACAGGCTCTGATGTTACTACTACCACTGTTATACAATATGATAGCTTATTTTTGCATACCCCTAGAAATGGATAGCACCAACTGGCTGGGATGCCCAGCATGTGGGCACTCTACTGCCAGTGGGAGAGCTGCTTCAAGCCTCCAGCTCTGCTCATGGCCCAGACCTCTTGGGGATGGAGCCTAACAGGCACCAGCCATGGAAGAAAGGGTGTTATGGATCAAATTGTCTCCCTAAAATAAGTGTTGGAATCCCATAACCTCTATTAAAAAAAACAACAACTCTGTTGCCATCAAGTTGATTCCAACTCATGGCAACCCCATGTGTTACAGAGTAGAACTGACTTCTATAGGGTTTTCTTGGCTATAATCTTTACAGAAGCAGATTACCAGGCCTTTCTTCCATGGAGCTGCTGGGTGGGTTCGTATTGTCAATCTTTAGGTTAGCAACCAATCATAAACCACTTGCGCCACCCAGACTCCTTATAACTCCTATACCTGTGAATGTAACGTAATTATCTTACATCTAATGTAATATAATGTAATTATCTTCTATAACATAATCTAATGTAATATAATCCATCAATCAGTTAAGGTCATACCAGTGGATCCTAAACCTAATCACTTCAGAGTTATATAAAGAGCAGCACAGACACAGAGACACACAAATACACGCACACACACACAGGGGAAGACAGATGCCAGGTGAGGATCACCTATAAGCCAAGGAACCCAGGAATGCCTGGGGCTACCGACAAGGAAGGAATCGACACAGCCAGGACCTTGATTTGGACCTTGTTTAGCCTCCAGAACCGTGAGAAAGCAAATTCCTGATCTTTAAAGCCACCCACTTGTGGTGGCAGCATTAGGTAACTGAGACAAAGGGGAGGACCGCCCTTGTGCTGGGCGCTCAAGGATACCCCAGTCTGATCGGGGTAGAGACGTGCGGGAACAGCACGCTCCACTCCTAGCTCCACTCCTACATCCTTCGTGTGCTCTGGGTCTCAGGTGAAGGATGGCCTCTCAACAGGATGAAGGCTGAGGGCAAAGGTCAGAGGGAAAGAGAGAGGAAGGAAGGCGGGGTCCAGGACACAGAGAGCTTAAGCGCATACACTTTGGGATCTGACAGACCTGGGTTTAAATCCCAGTGCCACACTTTGCTATCTGGGTGGCCTTAGGCCAGTGACTTCTCTCTGAGATGCAGATTCCTCATCTGTAAAATAGGGATAAGAATAGTTCCTACATCCTCAGATTGCTGTGAGGATTAAAGATGATGTTTGTTGGGTTTAACCCAGTGCTTGGCACCTAGCAGGCGCTCAAGAAATGGTAATGATGGTGAGGCTGATGAAGTGTTCCAGGAACAGCAGTATCAACACTGAAATAATAATAACCAGCACCATAAGAGCAGCAGTAATAATAGCAGCACTTAAAATGTATTAGGAGTCCCTGGGTGGTACAAATGGTTAATGCGCTTGGCTGCTAATCAAAAGGTTGGCAGTTCGAGGCCAACCGGGGTGCCTTAGAAGAAAGGCCTGGTGATCTACTTCCAAAAAACCAGCCACTGAAAACCCTATGGAGCACAGTTCTGACACACAAGGTTGCCATGAGTTGGCGTCAACTTGACAACAAATGGTTAACATGTATTAACTTATGTAATGCTCACAGGTACCTATGAGGTAGGCAGATTACATCTCCATGTTACTGATGAGAAAACGGAGGCACAGAGAGGTTGTCACCTGCCCAAGGACACACAGTTAGGAAGTGGTGTTGCTGGGATTCAAATCCAGACAGCCTGGTTCCAGAATGTGTGCTCTGAACCTGTCCCCACCTCTGCCTTACTACAGAGCACGTTCAAATGTTTGCTGATTCTCCTGGAAAAGACAGGAGTGACTGTCCCCCTTTTTTGGATACTGAAACTGAGGCTCAGAGAGGAACAGTGACTTGTCCAATCCCGTAGAGCTAAGAGGTAGGCGATCCAGTTGGAGGCTCTGCTCTTAATCGGCCCCTTCACAGATCTACCGAGAAGGCGGAGGCTCAGAGAGGTACAGTAACTTGCCCCAGGCCACACAGCTTGGGGAGGCAGCAGAGCCAAGCTTCCTACCAGGTCCCTCCAACCCCAGGACCAGGCAGGGGGTGGGCAGAGGCATTAGGGTACCACTCACTTGGACAGGGAGACGCCACCCGGCTTGCCAATGAGGTCCTCGTGGTGCAGGACAGCGTCACTCCAGGTGATGCCAAGGAAGTCGAGGATGAGCTTGAGGGATCGCCGGGGGTGCAGCACCAGCTGCTCGTAGTACACAGGCAGGCACTTGTCCTTGCCAACCTCCAGGCACTGGGTGTACATCACCTCGATGGCCTTGTTCCACTTGGTGAGGCAGTCGCGGTAGCTGCTGAGGTCGAAGCCGGCGATGGTGACCTTGCGCGTGATCATGGAATGCACAGAGGCCCGGCCATCCCGCACCATCAGCAGAAACTTAGAGTTGGGGAACAGGCGCGACAGGTAGACGGAGGACTTGAGCGTGAAGGGGTCCTTGTTGCACAGCACGCGGGCCGGCTCGCCGTGCTTGGCAATCACCTCCAGGATGAAGGCCTGCATGGCAGCGTCCAGCACTTCATCTGTCACACCCGCCTCGTCCAGCCGCAGCTTCTCGCGGCCTGACTTGGACCAGGCCTGGCGCATGGCCAGCACGCGGGGGATGATGCGGGTCTCCTCGCCACAGCGCACCTCAGGGTGGGCGTCCAGCATGGCGCGCATCAGCGTGGTGCCGCTGCGGGGCACACCGCCCACGAAGATGAGCGGCATGGCCTTGCCATAGCGGTACTCCACGTGGTTCGTGCCCACTATCACCAGCTCCTCCTGCTCCGGCCGCATGACCCGCCGGGGGCTCCGCGGGCCCGCAAGTACCGCCCGGCACTCCAGCACCTGCTGGCCCAGCTGGACCGCCAGCACCAAGGCCAAGGCACAGCCAGCCACCAGCAGCAGCCTCCGCACTGACAGGCGCATGCTGGGCCGGGGGTGGGGCAGGCCCAGCCTGGGGGCCTGCTTCAGCGACTGGTCAGCGGGCTGCTGGCCAGGTTCACATCTGGGGAAAGAGACACACACAACATCAGAGAAGTGTGCGGGTTACAGGCCCTTCACAATACAAACCCCAGTGAGAACGAGCATACAAGGCTGACATTAACAGCAGATGTGTTTCATGAGCACTCACTAGGGTACTGTACCCATCTGAGCTCGTGGCATTCTCTGACAACCCTGGGGAGAGGGTATGATTACCACCCCAGAGGACTCTGAGGCTGGATTCAAATCCCATCTCGCCACTTTCTACTGGGGGACCGTGGCCAGTTCCTTATCATCTCACTGCACCAGTTTCCTCATCTGATAGATGAAAAGTGATTATTGTTGTTGTGTGCCATTGGAAAAATGGTGTGGTGGCAGCATCTGACCTCCTCATCTATCTTCACAAGCAGGGAGAAGGTCACTGTCAGCATCAATAGCCCAAGGCTGCTTGCTGAGGTGGAGATCAGACATACTCCACCTTCCAACCTTTTTACCAACTCTGACACCAGCTGTCCCTCCCCCGACACTCTCGACTTCTCTGCTGGGTTCCATAATTCGTTGCAATGGCCACAAAGAACTCACAAACCATACTCACAGTTATGGGGTTTATTAGGGAGGTGACAGGTTATGATTCAGGATCAGGAACAGCTCAGGATACAGTTCTGTGATCAGGATACCCTCTTCTCAGCCGTGTCCACAGGCAGACCTCTCCCTGGCCCTTGGCCCCTCGGCCCGGCCTCTGCCCTGCTTGGGCAAGTAATCTTTAGCTCCACTAATAAGTGCCTGGGGATGCCCCACTCTGCCAGTAAGCCTTGGCCCGAAGGAGCTCAATTCTCTCGCTCCGTGGGTTGGCAAGCCTAGCTCTGCCAACAGATGCCCGGAGGCACCCTGCTCTGCCAGGAAGCCTCCTGCTCAAAGGCGCTGTCATGGATTGTGTCCCCCCAGAATATCTGTCAACTTGGCTAGGTCATGATTCCCAGTATTGTATGATTGTCTACCATTCCGTCATCTGATGTGATTTCCCTATGTGTTATATATTCTGTCACTGTGATGTAATAAGATGGATTAATGGCAGTTATACTGATGAGGTCTGCAAGATTAGATAGTGTCTTAAGCCAATCTCTTTTGAGACATAAAAGAGAGAAGCAAGCAGAGAGACAGGGGGACTTCATACCACGAAGAAAGCAGTGCCAGGAGCAGAGCACGTCCTTTGGACCTGAGGTTCCTGTGCTGAGATGCTCCTAGACCAAGGGAAGACTGATGACACAGACCTTCCTCCAGAGCAGACAGAGAAAGCCTTCCCCTGGAACTGACGTCCTGAATTTGGACTTGTAACCTACTAGACTGTGAGAGAATAAATTTCTCTTTGTTGAAGCTATCCACTTGTGTTATTTCTGTTATAGCAGGACTAGGTGACTAAGACAGGCGCTCAGCTCTCTTGATCTGTAGGTTGGCACATCCACTGTAACCACCGGGAAGCCCACCGCGCCATCTCATGTTGGTTTCCTGGTTCTGCTGCTGCTGTTTCTCTACCACTGCTTCTTGCCATCTTGCACTATCTCCGGTGTTACAGCCCTGGCTCCTGGGTCTAGGAGGTTCTCAGTGCAGGGACCCCAGGTCCAAAGGACACGCTCCACTCCAGTCTCTTCTTCTTGGTGGTAGTGAGGTCCTCCCCTTGCTCTGGGATTGACTCTCTTTTATAAGCACAGCAGGATGGGAAAACTGACCAATCCCCTCGTTAGCGTTCCATACACTTTATTTGCATGGTCCCACCCCACAACAGGGGTTCCACGCACCTCACTTGCATTCTTAGCAGGCTGTCCAAGCCCCTTGTTGGGCCACAAACACCGTATTTGCCTAGTCCCACTCAATCATTTTGTGGGAGTCACAAAGACTATGGACAGAAGGGCCATATGAAGTAATTCAGTGCGCCGCAGTCACCGAACCTATTCTGACTCACAGTGACCCCATGTGTCAGAGCAGAACTGCCCCACAGGGTTTCCCAGGCTGTGATATTTATGGGAGCAGATCACCAGGTCTTTCCCCTGTGAAGCTGTTGGGTGGGTTAGAACTGCTAACCTTTCAGTTAGCAGCTGAGTGCTTAACCACTGTGCTACCAGAGCTCCTTTGGAGAAAGTGATAGTTATTATAAACTTTACTATCAAAATGGGGCAAATACTAATCCACTAGAATCAGATTCCAACAGTATGTCCATTCCATAAGGGTAAGGCCTTTTGTTTGTCTTGCTCACTGCTGTCTCCCCAGCTCCTAGCACAGAGGCTGGTGCTGAAAGTGCTCAGTAAAAAAATTATGGAATCTCCTAGATTGAATGAGCAGGGTCTGGCACAGAGTAAGTGCTGGGAAATTATCACCGTAGAGACAGAAGAAGAAACAGAGGCACAGAGAGGTTGTATAACTTGTTCAGCTACCCGGCTGGTAAGCAGTCAAGCCAGTACCCAGGGTTCGAACACAGGCCACCCAGGTACAGTGTCTGAAGACTCAGAATATCCTGGTCTGGATTTCTTCCAGAATCACCACTCATTCACCCTCTCTCTCTTTTTTAAATTGTGATAAAATATATATAACATTTGAACCATTTTTAAGTGTACATTACAGTGGCATTAATTACAATCACAATGCTGTGCAACATCACCACCATTTATTTCCAACACTTTTTTTTCTCACCTCCAATAGAAACTCTACCAATTAAGCAATGCATGCATTCATTCTTCACTCAGTAAATGTTTATTAAGCACTAAAAAGTGCCAGGCACTGTCCTTGGTGCTAGAGATAGGACAGTGGGCAAGGCCTCTGACCTCAAGAGGAGGAAGCAGATAACATATAAGCCGTGCACAGACTGTGAGAACCAGAGGGGCCGGTGTGTGAAGATGTGTTGGAAGGGCGTTCCAGGCAGAGGGAGCAGAAGGTGCAAAGGCCCTGAGGTAGGAGAGGGCTTGGGGTGTTCGAGAACCTGAGAGGAGGCTGCTGGGGCTCGAGGGGGAGAGGAGAGATGGTGGCAGCAGCCAGGCAGGGCCTTGGAGACAGGAGAAGGAGCTTGCTTACTCTATGGGCCACTCCTGGGGGACTGTGGCTGGCTGCTATGGGAAGCAGGCCCACAGGGGCGAGAATAGAGGCCCAGAGAGAAGATAGGAGGCTCCTGCAGGCGTCCTGGAGGGACTCAGGGACTGTGGGGATGATGGTGGGGACTGGAGGATTTAGGGCATGAACTATGACCCCAAGCCTACACTCTTCACCCCTTTCCAGTGCTACAAAGAAAGAGGACTGACTTCAGTGGCAATTCCTCAGGGGCTTATTTGAAAAGCAGGGGCCCACCCAGCCCAGGCACCTCAAGTGACAAATCTGTCCTCTTCCCCAGTTCACTCTGAGGACCCTCAATTTTGTAACTCTGAGCTCAAAGCAGAAGGTGTAGACTTGGACGCTGAACAGATACTCAGCTGATCTCAGGCCACCCCTAGCCCTTCTCAGCCTCACTCTTGCTGTGTCTCTGAGCCTTAGTTTTCTCCACTTGCCCCTTGAGGGCTTGAGGTCTCTGATGGAGTCAGGCAAGTCTGAGTTCAAATCCCAGCTCTGCCACTTTTGGGCTGTGTGAGCTTGGGCAACAGACTTAACTTCTCTGAGCCTTATCTGTAACGTGGGCCTATAAGTGTCAACCTGAATGGGTTTTTGTGAACATTAAACAACTGGGTGGTGAAAATGGTTAACATGCTTGGCTGCTAACCAAAAGGTTGGAGATTCGAGTCCACTCAGAGGCACCTTAGAAGAAAGGCCTGGCGATCTACTTTTGAAAAATCAGCCATTGAAAACTCTATGGAGCACAGTTCTACCCTGACACACAAGGTCATCACGAGTTAGAATTCACTCGAAGGCAACTGCTTTTTTGTTAATATGGAAAGTACTTAAGAACACACCCAGCACACAACAGTGACCATTCTAAAAAATTTTAGTGGTTTCTACTATTATTGGTTATTTATTTCTTCTGACATTTAATGGAGCCCTGGTGGCGTAGTGGTTAAGAGGCTCGGCTGCTAACCAAAAGGTTAGCAGTTCAAATCCACCAGCCACTCCTTGGAAACCCCATGGGACAGTTCTACTCTGTCCTACAGGATCGCTATGAGTCAGACTCGACTCAGTGGCAACAGGTTTGGTTTTGATTTCGTATGCTGGGAGTTGGGCTCTGGAGTTAAGCCTCCAGGTCTAATCACCTATTTGTGGACCCACACCTAGGAGGGAGTGAGGAGTTCTGCCTGAGTAGGTGAGGGAAGACTTCCTGTAGGAGGTGGTCTTCATCCTTAGTTTTGAACAGTGGATAGGAAACAGCCAGGTGGAGATGGGAGAAGGGTGTTCTCGGCAAGGGGATCAGCCAGTAGAAAGGCACAGAGGCACAAAAGGACCCAGAATGACTGCACCAAAGGACCTGGTTCATAGCTGGGCCAATTTACCCATGGGCTTGGACTCCGTGGGCCCCTTGTGGAAAATAAATGGCAAAGCCGAGGGGATGGACTGTCTCTGACGAGGGTGGAAACTGCGGAGGCTCTGGCACTTCCTGGCCTTGAGGCTTTGGGAGAGTCACTTCCTCCTCTAAGCCACAGTTTCCTTAGCAGAAAAATAGGGGTGGGGCCACTGACCTCAAAAAGCTTCTGTGGAGTTTTGCGGGACAAAGATAAAGCAGAGATGGGTAGCACCTTGGGGTCACTGACCTCTCTGAGCATCAGTTAACAGCTGGGGAAATGCACTGTTAACATTTTCTGATGATGTTGGGGGTTTCGTACCAAAAAAAAAAAAACAACCCAGTTTCCGTACAGTTGATTCCAACTCATGGTGACTCCATGTGTGTCAGAGTAGAACTGTGCTCCATAGGGCTCTCAAGGTTGTGACCTTTTGGAAGTAGATCACCAGGCCTTTCTTCTGAAGTGCCTCTGGGTGGGCTCAAACGGCCAACCTTTGGGTTAGCAATCAAGTGCTTAATTGTTTGCTGCCACCCAGGGCCTTGGGGGGTTCACAGGTGCCCTCAATCAGGGACTGGGATAGAGAAATCTCATTCCAGGACTACTCTACGGGGAGCTAGACAGGCCATAAAGCCACCCAGAAACCCTTCTGAGGACCCCTGCCTGCTTCAAGCACTCACTGAGATTCTCCCCTGGGACCAGACTCATTATCATCTTGGTGTCAGTGTCCTGGAGGACTGTCAATCACATTGTAGTTTAAATTAGTGTATTCAGCCTATCTGTCTGACACTCAGGGGTGAGTGAGGGAATGGAGATTTTGGGGAACTGACAGGGGTAGAGGTGCAGAGAAGGGGAGGAAGGGGAGTAATCTGGAAAGCTGCTTCCAGAAAGGGGAGGTGTGGGATGCATGCCACTGTGTGTGTTGTGTTTGGGAGCTGCGGGGAGAAAGTACAGGGGATGTGTGTGTGGCTGTGTGTAGGTCTGTGGGTGGGATCTGCGTGTATGTGTGTATGTGTGTGTGGTGGGTGTGTGGAAGAAGGATGAGCATGGGGGGATCTGTAGGTATGGCCGAGACTGTGTTTGTTGGGCTATATGTGTATGAGTGTCGGGGTGGGTGTCTGGGGTCTGTGTTTTTGTGTGTGTGGATATATGTGTGTGGGGTGTGTAGGTGTGGGGGGTAGGTATGACGGGAGGGTGTGGGAGGTCTGTGGGTGTGAGTCTCTGTGGATGTGGATGTGTGTGTATTATCAAAATTAATAGAGGGTGGAGTTAAATTTTAAGAAAATGATTGCAGTTTACTCTTATCATGATTTGCAAACTAGGGAAGCACTCTCCACTCAAAGCTGACAATGTCCCTGAAGAGAGGGTTTTGCACAGGTGTTTAGCACAGCAACAACCGTGAGGATGGCGCAGGACCAGGCACTGTTTCGTTCTGTTGTACATAGGGTCGCTGGGAATCAGAACTGTCTTGACCACCGGCTCCCAACAACAACAACAATACAGATGTAGGTTAGAAATAATTAGGTACAGAACACACGTTATTTATCTCTCTTGGAGCTCAATCATGTTTGATCAAGTGAACTAGGTACAGAACAAAAAGTTACATATTTCTCTGGGGAGAGCAATTCACGTTTGATCAAGGTGAATCAAGGCAAACCCTTCTATGCCATTAAAATGATTATCTTTGTCAGAAAGAACTGCTTCTTCTATCGGAAATATTTTACTAATCAACCACCGAAGACAAGGTCCTATGTGATTTGGTTATGGAAAATTTTTGCGGTTTTGAGTCCTAAGGCGAAGACAAGTCAGGGTAATGATTCGTGGACTATTGCTCTCAGAGTTCCAGCAAGTCTGAAATCTGTGAGAAGTTTAATTTTGCTCTTACAGTATGTACACGTGTGAGATGTGTGTGTGTCTGTGTGTAAGCATGTGTGTGGGGAGGGTGTGTGTGTTTGTATATGTATGTGTGTTGGTATGTGTCTGTGTTTCTGTGTGTGAAATGTGCGTGTGTCTATATGTGTGTCTCTGTGTGGGATGTGTGTATGTCTGTGTGTGTGTCTGTGTGTATGTATATGTGTTGGTATGTGTCTGTGTTTCTGTGTGTCAAATGTGTGTGTCTGTGTGGGAGGTGTGTGTATGGGGTGGCTGCATGTGTATATGTGTGTGGTATGTGTCTGTGTTTCTGTATGTGTGTTTGTGGGAGGTGTGTGTGTGTATGTACGTGTGTGGGAGGTATGCATGTGTGTGGTATGTGTCTGTTTTTCCGTGTGTGTACGTATGTGTGTGGGAGATGTGTGTGTATGTATGTGTGGGGGAGGTGTGTGTATGTGTATGCACATGTGTGGGATGTCGTGCGTGTCTGTGTGTGGGAGGTGTGTGTGCATAGACAAGCTTGTGTTTGGGGTTGGAGGTAATTTTGGACACTGAATACCTGGGGGAAAGGCCTAGAAGAAGGAATAAACAAAATTAGGAAAACGTTATCAAAAGACCATTTTTGCTTAATATGGACCATTCATTTGACAAAAGCACTTAAGTGTTTAATAAAACGTCTGAGTTTTGTGTTTTTACATTTATTGGGCACTTACTCCGCTAAAGCATTTTCCATGCATCATCTGCCAAGATCCTCATCACCCCCTTTGGGATAGGAAAGCCTCACCCTAGCAGCTCAGAGTGATACAGCAACTTGCCCAAGGTCACACAGCAGAAGCAGGAGGCCTGGACCAGCCCAGGCAAGGTGGAGCTGTTCATCAGAAGAAAACAGCTCAAAGTGGGCAGGTCAGAGGTGGACAGAAGACACAAGGACACGGAGGACGGCTTCAGAAGAAAAAGCAAGGCAAGCCGGCAGAGAAGGCAGCTGGGAATCTACAAAGCAGAAGGCCGTTTCCTGGCCAACCAGAGCCAGGGACCCTCTCCTGGAGGGACCAGAGGGGCCCAGCATTCAAATCCTGCCTCTGACAGCTGGTGACCTGGACAAGGGATTTCAACTCTCTGAGCTTCTGTCTTCTCCTCTAAAAAAAGAGATCATGACAGTCTTTCCTCAGGGAGCTACTGTGAGGTTCGGGGAACTTCTGTGGGAAGCACTGAGCAAGGGCTCCAAAACCACTAGTGTTGGCAAGATGGGAGGCTGGGCCCTGAATCTGTTCCGTGACGTGGGCACGTCCCCTGCCCTCTCTGGGCCTCAGCCTTGCCTACCCTATCAAACGGAGAATCCATCTTCCTAAGAGACAGAGAGGAGTAGAAGCCTGCCCCTCCATGCTGCTGGGACCCAGCTGTTTCTGGTACGAAGTCTCCAACCTACTGGCTGAATAGAGAGGAGAGAGCCAGCCAGGGAGTTTGCTCAGTTGCCCAAGAACAGAGGCCAGGGGCCGGGAGGCAGCTAAGCCAGGGCCATCTCAGGAGGAGCCGATATTCTGCTGGGCCTTCTAGATGCACTTACCTCCCCTGGACGTTCTCATCCCTGGGCTCCAGCCCTCGACCCTGATCGCCAAGGCTGTCCGCTGGCAGACCCCTGCAGAGGCGAAAGAGACACTGTGTCAGGGGTGGGCTCCCAGAAGGGGTGGGCCCCCTCAGAGGGCAGAGTCCCTGTGTGGTGCAAACAATGCGCTCAGCTGCTAACTAAAATACTGGAGGTTCAAGTGCACCCAGAGGTGCCTTGGAAGAAAGGCCTGGCGATCTAGTGCCACAAAATCAGCCCTTGAAAGCCCTATGGAGCATAGTTCTCCTCTGACACACACGAGGTCGCCATCAGTTGGAGCTGACTTGACAGCAACTGGTAAAACCCAGATTTCTGCAGAGCTTCCCGACTAAGACAGACTAGGAAGAAAAGCCTGGCGATCTATTTCTGAAAAATCAGTCAATGAAAACCCTGTGGACCATGGCGGCCTCTCCACAACCCACTATGGGGATGGCACAGGACCAGGCAGCATTTCTTTCCATTGCGCATGGGGTCACCATGAGTGGGGGCCAACTAGACAGCAGCTAACAACAACGACAACAAGCCCCAGACGGAGAGGGTTCCCAGGTGTAACCACAGCACCCAGCCCCTTCCTCCCACAAACTACAGAACACATAGGTCTGGCACTCCCAGGGTACGGGCAGTGGCGATGGGGGTAAAGGGCTGCCCTCTTGGGCTTCGGGTCTGCTTTCAGAACAAGTGAAACCAATTAGGGACAGGGCACTTGAAGCTTTTCTGGAGGTGGGATGGCTCAGGCCCAGCTGAAACCAGGCGGCCCTTGAAATGCCAGCGCACTTGAGAGGCCTGCCAACTGGGCAGCTCCCACGCCCACAGGCCTGGCCTCTGTTCCTCCAGGGAACACAGGCCCCTTCAGGGTGACGGCACGGAGCTGCCAGGGCCTTTGGTGACTGAGAACTGCCCGTGCAACATGAAGACACTAGCTGCATGGTGCAGCTTAAATTTATACTAAGTAAAATGAACTAAAATTTAAAATTTAGTCCTTAATTGCACTAACCACATTTCAAATGCCCAAACCTACATGGCCACTGTACTGGACAGTGCAGATCTACAACGGGCTGGCAAACTACGGTCCTCAAGCCAAATCCCACCCATGGCCTGGTTTTGCATGGCCAGCAAGCGAAGAATGGTTTTGATATACATTTTTAAGTCTGTTAAAAAGAAGAATATGTAACAAAGACCATACACCGTATGTTCTCTGCAAAACCTAAAATATTTACTATCTTACCCTTTGCTCAGCATACATGAGCAAATAATATAATAGTATGTTGAGCAAATTGTCCAAGAAGCTGGACTATATGAAGAAAAACGTGGCGTCAGGATTGGAGGAAGACTCATTAACAACCTGCGATATGCGGATAACACAACCTTGCTTGCCGAAAGCGAAGAGGACTTGAAGCACTTACTGATGAAGATCAAAGACCACAGCCTTCAGTATGGATTACACCTCAACATAAAGAAAACAAAAATCCTCACAACGGAACCAATAAGCAACATCATGATAAACACAGAAAATACTGAAGTTGTCAAGGGTTTCATTTTACCTAGATTCATAATTAATGCCCATGGAAGCAGCAGTCAAGAAATCAAACAATGCATTGCATTGGGCAAATGTGCTGCAAAAGACCTCTTTAAAGTGTTAAAAAGGAAAGATGTCACTTTAAGGACTAAGGTGCACCTGACCCAAGCCATGGTGTTTTCAATCACCTCATACGCATGTGAAAGCTGGACAATGAATATAAAAGACTGAAGGAGACTGATGCCTTTGAATTACGGTGTTGGCGAAGAATATAGAATATACTATGGACTGTCAGAAGAACGAACAAATCTGTCTTGGAAGAAGTACAGCCAGAATGCTCATTAGAAGCAAAGATGGTGAGACTTTGTCTCACGTAGTCTGGACATGTTGACAGCAGGGACCAGTCCCTGGAGAAGGACATCATGCTTGGTAAAGTAGAGGGTTAGTGAAAAAGAGGTAGACCTTCAATGAGATGGACCGACACAGTGGCTGCAACAATGGGCTCAAGCATAACGATTGTGAGGGTGGCACAGGACCGGGCAAAACTGTTCTGTTGTACACAGTGTCGCCATGAGCAGGAAGCAACTCAACAGCACCTAACAACAATATCTTGCCCTTTATGGAAAAAGTCTGCTGATCTCTGCTGTGGAACATTTCCACCATTGCAGAAAGTTCTATTGGGCAGCACTGACCAAAAAGATAAGTGAGAGGCACAGGGTGGGGGCTGCAGAATCCTCCTTTGCTCGTAGGAGACACATTACTAATTGTTAGCTGCCATCAAGTCAGCCCTCGACTCATGGGGACCCCACGCACAACAGCACAAAATACTGCCCCATCCTGCATCATCCCCGTGATTCGTTGTGGATCAGACTGTTGTGATTCATAGGGTATTCAGTGACTGATTTCTGGAAGTAGATCAGCAGGCCTTTCTTCCTAGTGTTTTAGTCTGGAAGCTCTGCTGAAATCTGTTTAGCATCATAGCAACACACAAGTCTCCGTGGACAGACGAGTAGTGGCTGTGCATGAGGTGCACTGGCTGGGAATTGAACCTGGGTCTCCCACACGGAAGGTGACAATTCTACTACTGAACCACCACTGCCTCCATAATACTAGTAACTGTTGTTGTTATTAGGTGCTGTCGAGTTGGTTCTGACTCCTAGCGACCCTGTGTACATCAGTACATATGCATATCAGTAATAGTGGCTGGCATTTATTAAGTGCATTTATTCAGGCATTTATTAAGCACCTACTATGTGTTTAGACTAGGGTGGGCCTGACCCAAGTCATAGTGTTTTCTATCGCCTCATATGCATGCAAAAGGTAGACGAGGAGTAAGGAAGATCGAAGAATTGATGCGTTTGAATTGTGGTGTTGGCAAAGAATACTGAATGTACCATGGACTGCCAAAAGAATGAACAAATCTGTCTTGAAAGAAGTTCAACCAGAATGTAAAGATGGCGAGACTACGTCTCACATACTTTGGACATGTAATCAGGAGGGATCAGTCCCTGGAGAAGGACATCATGCTTGGTAGAGTCAGAGAAAAAGAGGAAGACCCTCAATGAAATGGATGGACACAGTGGCTGCAACAATGGGCTCAAGCATAACAACATCTGTGAGGGTGGTGCAGGACCAGGCAGTGTTTCGTTCTGTTGCACAGAGGGTCGCTATGAGTCGGAGCCAACTTGAAGGCACTTAACAACAACGTGTGTTCAGTACAAAACCAAGGGCTTTTCATGCGCTGCCTTATATCATCCTCACAACATTCCAGTGGGGTGGCACCCTGTTCTCCATTTTATGGATAAGAAGTCTCTGTGGGAGCAGGGTAAGCATGAATATGACACAAAGCAAAACCACCAAATCAACCTAACCAACCAGCAAGCCAAAAAACATAGATGAGGCAAAAAGACGAGAAGAAAAGGCATTCAAACTGCTACCAGGCATGCTGTTCAAGTGGTAGGTGATAATATCTTTCTCCTAAAAACACACTCTAAATATTATTGTTAAATTGACTTTCTATATCATAACAAAATGACCAGTATTTTTTGAATTGTATGACAAGCATAGTATGGGGCCAGACTGCCCTAGGTTCAAATCCTGGCTCCCTCAGCTACCAGCTGTGTGACCTCAGCAAGTTGCTTCACCTCCTGAGCCTCAGCTGCCTCATCTGTAGAATGGGGATGATGATAATACCTGCCTCCTAGGAGTGTTGGGAAGTGTAAGTAAGCCCTGGTGGCACAGTGGTTAAGCACTCGGATGCTAACCGAAAGGTTGGCGGTTCGAACCCACCAGGCTCTCCACGGGAGAAAGACCTGTTTCCGTAAAATTTACAGCCTTGGAAACCCTATGGGGCAAGTTCTACTCTGTCCTATAGGGTCACTGTGAGTCAGAATCGACTCGACGGCAATGGGTAAGCAGACAGCAAGCACCATGAAAGTGATGCTCTCATTTTCTAATTTCATCCTCAGCAGAACCTCATAAGGTGGGGATTTTGATCCCCACGGGCAGGTGAGGAAATCGAAGCTCCAAGAGATGAAGTGACTAACAGACGCCAAGCAACTCATAAGAGGGAGAGCCAGTTTTCAAATCTGGCTCTGTACCAAGATGCTGTCCTTGACACGGTGCCATGTGGCTGATAGAGGGGTGGCAGCAGGGAAGGAGGGAGGGGACTTTGCCCTCTCCTTCCACTGACACATTTGTTGTTAGTTACAGTCGAGTTGGCCCAACTCTTGGCAACCCCATGAATAGCAGAACAAAACACTGCCCGGTCCTGTGGCATCCCCATGATTGGTTGCAGATCCATGTGCCATTGTCAGCCATAGGGTTTTCATTGGCTGATTTTCAGAAGGAGATCACCAGGCCTTTCTTCCTAGTCTGTCTGAGTCTGGAAGCTCAAAAACAGGGGCGCTTGGAAGGGCCTGGAGTGGGCAGTGCACCCAGAGCAGGCAAGATATGCGGCCGACAGACGGCGTGGCCTCAAAGGCCAGTTTAAGGACCCACAGGCTACACTAAATGGCCACTGGAAGGAGGATGGCTGTTCAATCTAACAGATGCCCTTATAGCCAGACTCATTCCATCCACAAACGTTTACTGAGCACCTACTATGTGCCAGACACTGTTAAAGATGCTGGGGTTACTGGGGCCACAACAGATGGTACTGGCTAGAATGGGAGAAAATTGTAGAACAAAACTCAAATTCTTAAAAAAAATGCCACACATACTGGACCAGCAGAGACTAGAGGAACCCCCAAGACTATTGCCCTGAGATACTCTTTCAACTTTGAACTGAAACTGTTCCCAGAGGTCACCTTTCAGCTAAATAACAGAACAGCTCATAAAATAAACAACATCACCAGTAAGTACTGTGCTCCTTTTAATTAAAAAAAAAAAAAAAATCATCTATTTGGGACCAAATAGGCAACATTTATCCTAACGCAAAGATGAGAAGGTCAGAACGGGGGGTGGGCAGGGAAGCAAGAATAATTGAAATGGAACAACTAGAATGGAAATAATAAGAATGTTGACACACGTGGAAAATGTAACTAATGTCACTGAACAATATGTATAGAAATTGTTAAATGAGAACCTAATTTGCTGTGTAAACTTTCCCCAAGAACTCATTACAAAATTTTTTTTTAAAATAATAAAAAAAAAAAGATGCTGGGGATACATCAAGGGCAACCGACAAAGCCCACACGCTCCTAGAGCTGACATTCTGGCGGGTAAACAAGGAAACCTGCATGCGAGATTGTCACACCTTGTCATAAATGCTTGGAAAGAAATGTCCACGGTGGGAGGGGAGACATTCAGTAAGTGGTCAAGGAAGGAGTTGACATTTACAGAGACCCACACTGATTTTTCATGCGAACTCCTTTGAGCTTTCCAGACCAGCATCACTTCTCCAGGCTCAGCAGATCTCGAGGTTCCCAAGGAAAAAGTGCCTGGGGGAAGAGGGGACTGGCAGCACAGAGCAGGTCATGGCACTTACAGTGATACTAAGGTCTCCAAGGGGGGCCAGGTACCCACACGCCCAAGCTCAGCCATCAGCCCAGCCAGCCCTCACCGTGGGAATCAGGTCCCAAACATTCCATCGCCGTGGCTACCGCCCACCCCGCTGGGCCGCCCTGCACACCCCAACCCTCCCATGCGGAGTTGGGGAGACTGTTGCTCTCTCTGGGAATCAGAGCCCTCTGACCTGTTCTGGAGGGAAGCCAGCGAAGAAAAGCCTGCCAGATCACAACGGGGTGAGAGGAAGGGGAAACACAGGAATCCAAGGCTCTGGACACTGAGCAGAAAAGCACTTGGAATGGTTGATGAGGGAAAAAAGGACAGGCAGGCTGGCATGCGGCCTTAAATATTAGCTCACACTCATTGACCACTTAACTGTGTGCCAAGGAGTGAAAGGTTTTACATATATCTTCACGTTCTGTCCTCACAACCCCTACGTGAGGTGGAAACTATTTGGAAGCCCATCTGACCTTCCCTTATTAACTGTCGATTTCTTGGCGCTCAAAGAGGTGAGGCTACCTGCCCAAAGCCACCAAGCTGGCATGGCAGGCAGCCAGGAGGAAAACCGAATCTCCTTGACTATACAACCCGTGCTCCTGGCACTGCCGGTGCCACGTCCCTAGTTCTCGGTGTTCTCTCCCCAACTTACTTTGCATTTTTCACCCCAAACTTCCAAAGCAGGGTCCCTACATGCTGCCCCAGCCTCCCCCGGGGGGCACAGTTCAGCACTCTTAGGCACAAGCTGGGGGCAGGAGTGATGAGGCTGGGGGCCAAATGCTACCGCCCCCCACTCTGTGGCCGGGTGTCCTGGGTGAGCCTGCTGTAGCCCTCTGAGAAGTAGGAATATCCCCTGCAGCGAAGAGTGTTGTGAAACACTGCGTAACATCCATAAATCCCGGCACAGAGTCAACATGTGAAAAGTGTTAGCGTTTACTATTAGGATTACTGTCATTACAGCATATGGACGAAGACTGGAAGGAACACACACACATTTAAAATCATGAGATGGCAGCAGGGTAATTTCGATTCCCTGCAACTATTCCCCAAGCTTTCTGTGACTTTCGTTATTATTATCATTATTGTAATAAATATATATGTAACAAAACATTTGACATTTCAACCATCTTCCCGTGTACCGTTCAGTGGCATTGTGTTCATCATGTTCACCCATCACCCTTATTTGTTGCCAAATTATATTATCACCCTAACAGAAGCTTAGTGTCCCCTAAGCAATGACTTTCCCCCTTCCCACCTACCCCTGGTAACCACTAATACACTTTAGTCTCTATATATGTGCCTATTCTAGATATTTCATCTAAGGAGGATCATGTAATATTTCTCTTGTTGTGATTGACTTATTTCACTCAGCTGAATGTTTTCAAGGTTCATCCATGTTGTAGCATGCATCAGAATTTCATTTCTCTTTATGGTTGAGTAATATTCCATTGTATGGATATACCACATTTTGTTTATGCATTCATCTGTTGTTAAGACATTTAGGCTGTTTCCATGTTTTGGCTACAAAGTAACCCTCTTTTGTGGTCTATATCAGGGGTTGACAAACTTTTTCTGCAAAGGGCCAGAGAGTCAATGTTTTTGGCTTTGTAGGCCAGGTGGGTGACCTCTGTCGTAACTACTCAACCCTGCCATTGTAGAGCAAAAGTAGCCACAGACAACACATAAATGCGCGGGGCTGAGGTCTAATAAAACTATTTACAAAAACAGGCAGCGCAAACTAGACTTGGCCCGCAGGTCTATATGATGGTCTATGGGATGAAAAGACAATTTCAGTAAGACATGGCTCCCGTAGAACTGGACAAACCTACAAATGCAAAGACAGCCTGCCAGTGGGAAGAGGGGTGGTGATGCATATCTTGGTTCTGGGCTCCATATCTCACTCAGAAGGACTGGAGGGAGAATTCAGGTGGCCAGCCTTTTTACCCAGGTTGCAATGGGTGAGGGAAAAAACGTACAGTTTGAAAATAAACTGTCGATTTTTTTTTTTTTTTAAAAGAAGCACATGTGTATGCACCCATGGAGTCATTTCGGCACCACATCTGTGGCCAGGTAAGGACTTAAGGGGAGAGACTGTGCATTAGGCACTTCTACATACACGCTGGTTCCAAAACAACACTGTACGGTGGTTGCTGCTGTGTGCTGTCGAGTTGATTCTGACTCACAGCAACCCTATATGACAGAGCAGAAATGCCCCATAGGGTGTCCTACGCTTTAATCTTTATGGGAGCAGATCACGACGTCTCTTCTCTTGTGGAGTCACTGATGGATCTGAACTACCAAACTTTCAGCTAGCTAGCAGCCAAGTGCTTAACCATTGTGCCACCAGGGCTCCTTAACCCTGCAGGGTAAGCACTGTTATTAGCCCCAACTTATAGAAGAGGAAACTGAGGCTCAGAGGGATGAAGTGCCTGGAACTCAGGTCTGTCTGACACTGGAACCCGAGTTCTTGACCACCTCCCCAAATCCTTGCCTACCCAATTGGGGAAGCCATTTGCCTGAGGTCAGGCAGCTGCTCAGGGCAGTGCCCAGCTGGGATTCCTGGCCACATCTTCCAGCCTGACCTGGAGCGGACCCAGCTCTGTGCTTCCTGCTCAGGATACATGGGGCTCCTGCCAGGTAAACAACAGGAACAGCCAAGGTGACCTTGTGCGGGCTGGGACTTCCTGTACGTGCCCCCTGCCCCCCAACAACCCATCTGCAGTCCTCTGCTGAGAAGATGCTGGGTGGAGGGGGGTAGGGTGATGAGCACTGGATTAGGAGC
The DNA here is from genome assembly GCF_000243295.1 of Trichechus manatus latirostris. Classification (NCBI taxonomy): domain Eukaryota; kingdom Metazoa; phylum Chordata; class Mammalia; order Sirenia; family Trichechidae; genus Trichechus; species Trichechus manatus. Next base: position 3,156,470 of record NW_004444126.1, on the reverse strand, counting down.
ACCTACAGGCCTGCTGGTTCTGCTGATTACTTGCAATGTTGCCCGGTGTTGGCGGAGAATATTGAACATATCATGGGCTGCCAGAAGAACGAACAAATCTGTGTTGGAGGAAGTACAGACAGAATGCTCCTTAGAAGCGAGGATGGCAAGACTTCATCTCGTGTACTCTGTACACGTTATCAGGAACGACCAGTCTCTGGAGAAGGACAGCATGCTTGGTAAAGTAGAGGGTCAGCGAAAAAGAGTAAGACCCTTAATGAGATGGACTGGCACAGTGGCTTCAACAATGGGCTCAAACACAGCAACGATTGTGAGGATGGCATGGGACCAGGCAGTGTTTCATTCTGTTATACATAAGGTCAATATGAGTCAGAACCAACTCGACAGCACTTAACAACAAGAAGCTCGGAAGGAAGGGGGTGGTCACTTAACCTCTCTGTGTCTCAGTTTCCTTATCTGTGAAATGGGGGCAATAACAGCACTTAGCCCACAGGGCTATTGTGAGGATTAAATAAATGAACCCACTTCATGCACAGACACCACCCGTCTGTCATTGAAGGCTTGCATGTGGCTATGATTCTGACCAGGCTTCAGTGGAACTTCTAGACTAAGACAGACTAGGAAGAAAGGCCTGGCCATCTACTTTGGAAAATCAGTCAATGAAAACTCTACGGATTGCAACGGTCCGATTCCATTGTGCATGGGGGCTGACTCAACGGCAGCTGACAACAATAACACGGTTTAAGGAAGCAGGACACACACAGAGCTCCCCAGGAAGCCCTGGCCACCCTCCTGATTGTCCTGAGAGGCAGTGGGCACACCTTAACCCCACCTTTGTCCAAACACCATGCCCCTTCCAAATAAAGTCCAGTTACTGAGTCTGTGGCATTGGGGAAAAGGAAGAGGACAGTCAGCCTAGAAAAACAGGGCAGAGAGGAGAGTCCTCAGCCAAGGACCCAGGGAAAGTAGGTTCTAATCCCAGCACCATGTAACCCAAGACACGCCCTTTCCTCTCTGGGTCTCAGTTTCCCCATCACTGATTTCCAGGGGGAAGCTGAACTCTGTCTCCGCTTCCCCACCCACACCCAGCTTCAATGGTTGTAGCCCAGCTTTGATTTGATACCTGCCTGGTGCTCAGTGTAAGATTTCACCTGAAGAAGGGGTTCGTGGCTATCATTTTAAGAAGGCGTTAGTTTCCTCATTTGTAAAATGAGGACAATAACTGCATTCACCTCCTCGGGCTGCTGAGGATGGAATAAGAGAATACACCCAAAGTGTTTAGGGGAGCACCTGACTCATGCTAAGCACTCAGTAATGCTAGCCAGGAGTCCAGGACACTCCCAACTCTCTGTGGCTCCCACTGTGGAGGTGACCTTGGGCGAGTCTCCAAACCTCTCAGAACCTCAGTATCCCCACTTGAAATGGGACCCACTTCAGTAGGCTGTGGAGAGGGCTCGATGGCTCAGGGTGGCTGAAGCAGGCAGCCCAGTGCCTGGCACATCGGAAACACTTAAGAAACGGAAGTCACTGTGTCCAGCGTCTCCACAGAATGCACAGGAAGCAGCTTCAGCCACACACACTCCCAAGGTTCAGGGAAAACATCCAACTGAGCCAAGTCCAGACTTCACCCCAGACGGTTCTGGCAAATTTCCCACAGGCCCCTGCTTGTCAAGTCAGCCCCCAACTCATGGTGACCCCATGCACAACAGAACAAAATGCTGCCCAGTGTCCTGTGCCATCCCCATGATTGGTTGCTGACTGGACCGTTGTGATCCATAGGGTTTTTCAGTGGTTGATTTTAGGAAGCAGATCTCCAGGCCTTTCTTCCTAGTCTGTCTCTGTCTGCAAGCTCTGCTGAAACCTGTTCAGCATCAGAGCAACACACAAGCCTCTACTGAGGGATGGGTGGTAGCTATGCGTGAGGTACCTTGGCTGGGAATCAAACCCGGGTCTCCGGGACTGAAGATGAGAATTCTACCACTGAACCACCACTGCAGCTTCTCCTAACTGGTCTTCCTTCCTCCGCCAGCACCCAGTTCAGTCTGCCCGCCTCAAACACACACGGAATAATGAGACACAGAGACAAGGAAGAGCAGCACAATGGTTAAGGGCATGGGCGGAGGGGCCAGGTGGAGCTGGGGACACATCCAGCTCTGCCACAGATGGGCCGTGGGACCTGGGGCAGGTTAAGTTCAACAGCCTCGGTTTCCTCATCTGTAAAAAGGGGCTGAAGTGCCCGTCTCAGGGGGTTGCTGTGATGACTGAAAAAGTCAAGGGCTCAGAGCAGGACCTGGCAGGAAAAGGATTTCAGTAAATGTCTGCCACTAATTTATCACCATCTATAAGTAGGGAGAGGTGCCCTGGTGGCACAATGGTTAAGCATTCGGCTGCTAACCGAAATCCACCCAGTAACTCCGTAAGAGAAGAGACCTGGTGATCTGCTCCCCTAAAGATTAAAACCTAGGAAATCCTATGGGGCAGTTCTACTCTGTCCTATAGGGTCGCTATGAGTCAGAATCGACTCGACAGCACACAACAACAACATCACTAAGGAATGGTTAAATATTCCACAGCATAACCATAACAAAACTGGTTACAACCATGGAAAAGAAGGATTCATTACCCTGCAAGATATCTGGGATAAGATGATAGGTGATAAGAAGGCTCTAGGATCCCATTTTCATAAACTTGTATGTTGGAAAAATCTCTGGAAACATACATCCTAATATGTTCACTGGGGCTTCCCCTTTTTAACCTTATTTCAAAATTATTCCTCAGTGGCGTGATGCAACATGGAAGAAACGAAAAATGAAACCTGGGTGACTTCTAGGTTTACTGCTCAACTTCAGGACCTTGAGTCTAAAGTAGAGACCAACAGTTGGCAGTGGCCTTGGAGAAAGCCCAGTGAAACCCAGAGAGGAATGGACGTGGGCCAAGGTCACACAGGAAGGTTAACGGTACAGCCAGGCCTGGGCTCGACACCCAGGGGCCCTCTCTGGCAGCATCACGTCGGTTCGCTCTCCAAACAAGATTAGGTAAGATGGTCTCTTGGTTAAAAGTCTGGCTCTGGAGGCAGACCGGATTCAGATCCTGGCTGGGCCACTAGCTATGTGACCTGGGCAAGATACTTAACCTCTGTGAAGATGTTTCCCCGTCTATAAAATGAGAATCATATTGGTACCAGTACCATATGGCTTTTGTAGGGATTACATAAGATAATGCATATTAAGGAGTCGCTGGGCGACACAAACGGTCAAGGGCTCAACTACTAACTGACAGGTTGGTGGTTCAAACTCACCCAGCATCTCCGCAGGAGAGAAGACCTGGTGATCTGCTCCTGTGAAGACAGTCAAGAAAATCCTACGGGGCAGTTCGTCACATGGGGTTGCTATGAGTCACAACTGACTCGATGGCACACAACAATAACAATATATATAGATGTATATACGTTTGTGTGTGTATGTATATATATATAGATGTATATATATATATACATACACACACAAACACACACACACACACACCACCTGTTAGTATGTCATACTGTGGTAGCTTGTATGTGGCTATGATGCTGGAAGCTATGCCACTGGTATTTCAAATACCAGCAGAGTCACGTGTAGTTGAACAGGTTTCAGTGGAGCTTCCAGACTAAGACAGACTAGGAAGAAAGGCCTGGCAATCTACTTCCAAAAATTAGCCAACGGAAACCTCATGGATCACAACAGAACACCGTCCAACTAGCTTGCTTTGGACACGTCATCAGGAGGGATCAATCGCTGGAGGAGGACATCATGTTTGGTGAAGCAGAAAGCCAGTGAGGGGGAGGGAGACCCTCGGGAAGATGGACTGGCACAATAGCCACAAGACTGGAACATGCTGACAATTGTGAGGATGATGCAGGACGGGGCAACATTTTGTTCTGTTGTACATAAGGTCGCCATGACACGGAGTCGACTCAGCAGCAGCTAACACACAAAACACACGCAAACACCCCACAATAAAACGACAATGGCTTCCTTGGGCTGCACTCCCACTGTGCGCCAGGCACTGTACTAAGCACTTCAAGTGCATACTCTAGAAATGGGTACTTGTGCTATTTCTATTTTAAAAATGCATTTAATTACTCAATTCATAGTTACAATGTGCATATTTAAAAGAGAGAGAGAGCAAGAGAAGTCCTAAGACTCTTTGGAGTAAAATCTTCAATCCTGTCTTCTTTCCCCACTGTTGATCAGTTTGGGGAGGAGTCACCTGCACCTTCTTTCTAGGAGGTTATAGCACATATAGATCTGAACTGAAATTACAAAGGGTCTCCCTCTCCCATCCATTCATCTTTCCCTCCTTCCTTCCTTCCCTACATCCATCCATCCATCTATCCACATGCTATCATATTTATAGTGGTTCTCAATCAGGGGCAATGTTGCCTGTCAAGGGACATTTGGCAATGTCTGGAGACAGTCTGGGTTGACACAAGTAGGGAACATTGAGTGGGTAGAGACCAGGGATGCTGCTCAGCATCAGCAACGCCCAGGACACTCCTCACCTCAAAGAACTCTCCGGCCCCATATGTCAGTAGTGCCGAAGTTGAGAAGTCCTGAATTATATGTATCCTCTTGAAACTTCCTTTGTTCACTCAACACTATGTCATGGAGATCTTTCCACATCAGCATATTTGTTCCATCATTCAGTAAGCACTGCGTGAGCACCTACTGTGTGCTAGGCCCTATTCTAGCACAGGGGCCACATCAGTTAACAACACAGGCAGAGCACGAGCTCTTGGAGGACACTGCCACCCTGGTGGAAGACATGTCAATATGCAAATCCCGATGGATCCCCCTCCCTCTTTTTAATTACTTCACAGCTTCCCCTACAGGGAAGGAGCCCTGGTGGCGCAACGGTTAAGCTCTAGGGTGCTAACTGAAAGGTCAGCTGTTCAAACCCACCCAGCGGCTCCTTAGGAGAAAGACCTGGTGATCTGCTCCCATAAAAATTATAGCCTAGAAAACCCTATGGGGTAGTTCTACTCTGTCACACGGGGTTGCTATGAGTTGGTATCAACTCAATGACACACAACAACAATTCTGGCATAGAGGGTCCACTGTTCATTTAGCCAAGTTCCCACTGATGGACATTAAGCTGCTTTCAGCTTTGACGCTATGACATGCACGTCACAAAGAACCACATCTTACGCCCGCGAGTGAGAGGTCCCCTAGGGCTTTGCTAACTGCACCAGCAGGGTCACCTGGAGCCTGTCAGCCCCATCCCCATACTGAATCAGGATTTGCATTTTAACCACCCCTCTATGACATGAAAGTTTGAGAAGCGCTGCTCTAGGGTACTAACTAAATGGGCCCACTGGTTCAGGCACCATGCACTGTTTTTATTTCAACAGATACTACCAAAGTGCCCTTCAAAAGACCCACCCACCAGCTGTCTGCAAACTCCCGTTCTGCACACCTTCCCCTACTTCGTATTGTCAGATGTTGCCATTTCTGTCCAGCTGATGATTCCCATTTTCCAGATGAGGAGACTGAGGCTGCCGAGGCATCCAGATAACCGGAGGCCGACAATTCTGCCCTGGCCCAGGGAGCCAATGTGCCAGCTTCCTGTCCAGCTAATGTGGCTGCCAGGAGGCAGCTCAGAACAGAAAGGCTGAAAGGTTACCACTCACCTGGCAAAGGAAGGATTCCCAAGGGAGGGGTAGGCTCTGAGGGCCAGGTATCTGTAAAGTACCTTGGTTAGGCTGCCCTGTGCCCATTCGTGTCCATCCATCCAGGACAGGAGAACCAGGCTGGGGCACAGGTCAAGCCTGCCTATGTTGTCCACAAGAGGTCATGCAAGGGCTCTCGAGGGAGAGCGAGGATAGGGGTCGTGCAGGGGAGGGAAAGGGCTCCGGAGCCAAGGAGCCAGTGCAGGTGAGGACCCAGCTCTACCACCTGCCTATGCTATCCACAAGAGGTCATGCCAGGGCTTTGGGGTGAGAGCAAGGATAGGGGTCGTGCAGGGGAAGGAAAGGGCTCCGGAACCAAGGAGGCAGTGCAGGTGAGGACCCAGTGCAGGTGAGGACCCAGCTCTACCTCCTATCAGTTCCATGTACTTAGCTCAGCTCCCTCCCCTGAAAACCAAGCTCAGCCCACTTCCTGCAGAGGGCTGCATTGAGAGATATTGTGCACGGATCAGCCAACAGCAGCTGCCAAGTGGGGCCCTGCCTGGTGCAATGGTTAAGCGCTTGACTGCTAACCAAAAGGTCAGTGATTCAAGCCCAGCAGCTTCTTTGTGAGATGCGGCAGCCTGCTTCTGGGAAGATTACAACCTTGGAAACCCTATGGGGCAGTTCTACTCTGTCCTACAGGGTTGCTTCTTGGGCCAGGCTGTGCTGCTTCCCTCAACTCACTACACCCTCTCAGCAACAGGTCCTGTCCTGGATGGCTAGACACGAACAGCACTGTTAGGTACCCACTTGACAGATGAGGGAATCGAGGCTCAGAGAGGTATAGGGCCCTGTCCTTTGTTGCACACCGAGAAATGGCCTTGGAGCTCCAAGGTCAGCATTCCCCATTTGAATTCTGCACTGGACGAGCTGTGTGACCCTGGCCAAGCTGCTTCACCTCTCTGAGGCTTAGCTTCCTCATCAAGGAAATGGGACACAACATGGAGATAAGAGACAGGAAGTCATACTGCAAAATGGAGAATACTGTGTGCCTCCCCACTCCCAGGAGACCATACTGCCACCACCCAAACACCCAGCCCAGGAAGACCTGTTACCTGCGGGCATCTCTGAACGACATGGGCAAGGCTGTGCAAAGCTGGCGGTCCCCAGAGAGAGAAAGCCACTTGCTTGAGGTCACACAGCTTGGAAGCAGTGAAGAGCAGAGCCAGGAGGCAAGAGATGGGGTGTCTGACCTGAGTCGGGTGCGGGTGGCAGCCAGTGTGGGGGGGAGGGCGAGGCTTAAGTCAGGAGGTGTCTCAGAACTGGGCAGACCTGTGCTGGCCGATCTCTGCTCTTGGCTGTGATGCCTCTTTGAAGCAGGAGTCTGCCCTGGGGATGAGCCTGCCTCTACACCCAAGGCTCCTCTGCCCTATGGGCCCAGCCTGGTCACTCGCCTGTGGACTGGCAGCAGGCACCACCTCTCTGGGCAGCAGGTCATCTCTCTGTGAGTTCAGGCTGCCATTAGCACAGTCTCCCTCCCACCAGCCCTGCCCTGTCCTCTGCAAGTAACCCTCTCCCCCCTCAGCCAAAGGATCCAGCTACCATGAAACCTGACCACGCTGCCCCCTGTCCCAAACCCTTCCAGGACCCCCTGGCCCCAGCAAGACATCCCAGCTCCTCCCACAGTTTGTCACAGCGTCGTCCAACAGAAATCTAACACAGCCACACGTGGGACTGCCCGCGTTCCAGCAGCCACATGAAGAAATTAAAAAGAAACAAGTGAAAATGAATTCAGTAGATTTTATTTAACCTAACATATGCCAAATATTATCATTTCAACATGTAACCAATATAAAAAATATTGAGATATTCTACATTTATATTTTTTAATTTTTTGTAAGAAGTTGTCAAAATCTGAAAATATCTGATATAGCACATGTCCATTTGGACATGAAATTTTCATTGGACATATTTGATCTGTATTTAGATTTCATAAATCTCACACTGCATTTCTAGAAGTTTTATAAAACTTACTGTTGAGAAAAAGTACATTCACATACCCAAATCGTTCCAAACATACTTATAACATTTCCAAGAACAGAATCGAGTATTCGTTTTTAAATTTAAATTAATTTAAATGAAAAAATCAGTTCCTCAGCCGCACTAGCCACATTTCGAGGGCTCAACAGCCTCGGGTGGCTTGTGGCCCAGTATCAGACATGCAGGGTCATAAACTCCTTGTCTGGTCCCTACTGCCCTCTCATGCCACATTTCTAGAACTTTCCTTGACACCTTAGTGAAACCTTGGAGCACACCCTGCACTTCTCACCTCCAAGCTTTTACCCATGTTATTCTGTGCCTTTCCCCCTTCCTGCCAACTCCTACTCATTTCTCCAAGATTCAGCTCCGGCCCATCAGCTCTGCAAATCCTTCTCTGACGGTCTCCCGGTGGGATAACACTCCAGTCCCTCTGCTCACACTGTGTCTTAACTGTCCATCTCAGGGTTTCTCAGCCTCAGCACTGACAATGGGCCAGATCGTTCTTTGTGGTGGGGGCTGTCCTGTGCATTCAGGATGTTGAGCAGCACCCCTGACCTCTCCCTACTGGGTGCCAGTAGTATCTCCCCCTCCTTTCATGACTAAGGGTCCCCTGGGGGCACAATCGCCCCTGGTGGACAACCACTGGTCCATCTAGGTACCTGTCATCACTAGAGGGCAGGGCGTTCCAGGGGGAGGGGGCAACACTAAGTCAATTCTGTTCTGTCCCCTGGGTGCCTGTCCAGTGCTTGGCACACAGAAGGCGCCTAAGCCTGCTGCCTGAATAGAAGAGATTTGCACAAGTAGGTTCTACTCTACCGTGAACCACTGTGAGGCTCACCTCCTCCAGGAAGCCCTCAGGGATGCCTTAGCCCTATCAGTGCTTCCCCTAGTGTCATGGATTGAATTATGTTCCCCCAAAAATCTGTGTATCAATTTGGCTGGGCCATGATTCCTGGTATTGTGTGATTTTCCTATATGTTGTAAATCCTGCCTCTATGATGTTAATGAGGGAGGATGGGTGGCAGTTGTGTTAGTAAGGCAGGACCTGATCTACAAGACTGGATTGTGTCCTGAGGCAATGTCTCGAGATATAAAAGAGAGAAGTGAGCAGAGAGACAGGGGGACCTCATACCATCAAGAAAGCAGTGCCAGGAGCAAAGCGTGTCCTTTGGACCGGGGTCCCTGTGCAGAGAAGCTCCTAGTCCAGGGCAACACTGAAGAGAAGAAAGCTGACAAGAGAGAAAAAGCCTTCCCCTGGAGCTGATGCCCTGAATTTGGACTTTTAGCTTACTTTAACTGTGAGAAAATAAACTTCTCTTCATTAACAATCCACTTGTGGTATTTCTGTTAGAGTAGCACTAGATGACTAAGACACCTAGGCTCCCACGGCATCCCCTGCACTGACCCTAGGTATAGCCCCCTCTAGCCAGAAACTGAGTCTTATTCACTGCTGCACTCTTAATGCCTAGCCGGAGACTGATATATAGTAGGCACTGTATATCACTGTCTGTGGAACTGACCTGCAAAATAGGGATGACTTAAGTTGAAAACTCCCACAGGGGCAGTTCCGTCTGTTCTAGTTCAGGGCTTTCTCATCCCACAAAGGGGCTAATGACAGTCACAGCTCCGTTTACACACCAGTCACTGAGTTGAACATTCAAACTCCTGGTTCCTCTTCCTACTGATCAAAGAAACCACACACGGAAGAAGACAATTGTAATACACATATCAGACAAGATACTGGTATCCAGAATATATAAAGAGCTCTGAGAAATCAATAAGAAAAGGGCCGGCAACCCAACAGAAAATGGGCAAAAGTCTTGGGCAGGTATTTCATAAAAGAGGTTATCGATAAGCATATGAAAGGGTACTCAACTTCATTATCCATCAAGGAAACAAATGCAAATTAAAAGCACAAATGGACCACGTACGCCCACCAGAACAGCTCAAGAATAGAAAATACCAAGGGTTGGCAAGGATGTGATGCAACCAGAACTTTCAGACTCTGCCGGTAGGAGGTAACCTGGCACAATCACTTTGGAAAAGTATTTGGAATAACTGAGACAGATGCTGAATACATACCTTCTCTATGACCCAGCAATTCTACTAAGTATATATCCATCAGGAAGGCATCCCACTGTTCACAAAAGATGCATATGCAGATGTTCCCAGCAGCACTATGCTTAATAGCCCCCAACTAGAAACTACTCAAACTCCAATTAATGACAGAATGGATCAACAAGTAATTACAAACAGATAGGTAGATAGACAGACAGACAGATACACTAGACAGCCAAGTGGAAGAACAAGCCAGAACTTCACACAACAATATGGACTAACCTCACAGTTATTATGCTGACCCAAAAAAAACCAACACAAAGGAGAACATACTGCATGGGTCCATGTACGTAAAGTACAAAATCAACACTTGTGCATCAGTTTATGGTACTGTGGTAGCTTGCGTGTTGTTATGACGCTGGAAGCCATGCCACCAATATGTCAAACACTAGCAGGATCGGCCATGGTAGACAGGTTTCAGCAAAGCTTCCAGATGACAGACTAGGAAGAAAGGCCTGGCAATCTACTTTCAAAAATTAACCAATGAAAACCCTGTGCATCACAACGGAACATTGTCCAATATAGTGCTGGAAGAGAAACCCCTTAGGTTGGAAGGCACTCAAAATACAGTGGCTCCAACAATAGACTCAAGCATATCGATGATTGTGAAGATGGCAAAGGACTGGGCAATGTTTCATTCTGTTATACACAAGGTCACCATGAATCAGAGCCAACTCAGTGGCAACTAACAACAACAACAAAGTATAAAAACAGACAAAACTAAACTCTGATGGGAGATGTCAAGATGGTGGTTACCCTTGGAGGGGGGTGTGACTGTACAGGGCAGAAGGTGACTTTGGGAGGGGGTGGTGGGCATACTCTTTTTGATCAGGGTACTGGTCCCATGGGCACAGTTATCTTTGGAAAATTCACGGAGCTGTACACTTCTGATGTGTGCACCTTTCTGTATACATGTTAGACTTCAAAAAAAAGTTTTAAAAACTCTCACTCACAAGTGAGTTTTTAAAACTATTTTTACTGAAATAAAATAAATGGAATGGTGTTGCTTGCTGACCACCCTCCCACTCACACACCCTTCCCACCTGTCCCAGGAAAACACAAGACCCCACTCATTCCATCAACACTCACCAGCAGGCACTCTCCCAGGGCCAGGCTCCATGCCAGGCACCGGGAACATGGAGGTGAGCTGAGCTATGGCCTCTGATCATGCCACCCACACCCAGGCTCCTGGCACAGACACCCTCAAACCCACACTCAACAAACAAGCAACCAGTTCAGAACAGCTTTTGATCAGACGCCAATGAGGTGATGTCTGCTTGTCTTCCTCTCTCTGCCACCCCAAAGTGTAAGAAAGTTTTCGGGCTTTTTCCTTAGACTGGGCCAACCCCAGCCATCCTGGCCCAGGTACCATGAGTTTCTTACTCTGTTACCGGTCTGTGCTGCCATCTCCCCTCCTTCTCGCCCATAAGATGTTGGCGTCCCCTCAGGGCTTGCACCCAGGGTCTTTGTTCCTCTCCCTGCAGGCTGACGACCCCCAGGTTTTCATCTCCAGCACAAGTATCTCTCAGGTATCAACTGTGTAACAAAGATATCACTTTAATGACGAAAGTGTGGCTGACCCAAGCCATGGTCTTTTTAATCACCTCATACACATGCAAAAGCTAGACAATGAAAAAGGAAAAAGGAAGACAGAAGAAGAACTGGTGCACGTGAATGGTGTTGGTGAAAATTCTGACTATACCACGGACTGCCAGAAGAACAAACAGGTCAGTCTTAGAAGAAACACAACCGGAATGCTCTTTAGAAGCAAGGATGGTGAGACTTCATCTTGCTGACTTCGGACACGTCTTCAGGAAAGATCAAGCACTAGAAAAGGACATCATGGTTGGCAAAGCAGAGGGCCAGCAAAAAGGAGGGAAACCCTCAGTGAGATGGACTGACACAATATGGACCCAAACATACCAACGATCATGAAGATGGTGCAGGTCTGGGCAACATTTTATTCTGTTACATGTAAGCTTGCCGTGAGTTGGAGCCGACTCGATGGAACATAACAACAACAAATCAATTGTGTACTCGTCACCTCTACTTAGGTGCCCAGTCGGCACTCCAGGTCTTTTCTCCAACATATTCCACCCGCAGTTAAAGGCAGTTAACCCCTTTTATAAGCAGGCCAAAACCTCAAAGGCAGTCTTGACCCCTTCTCTCTCTCCTATCCCAATCCAGCCTAGCAGCAAACCTCATTTGCTTCAACTTCAAAACAGATCCAGAATCCACCCACTTCTCACTACCCTGGTCCAAGCCATCCTTGTCTCTTCCTGGATAACTCCTACTGGTCTCCCTGATTCAGCCCTGTCTCCTCAGTCAATTTTTAATAAGCAGCCAGAGTGAACTTATGAAAATGTAAGTTGGGTGATGGCTCTGTTCCAAACCCTCCCGTGGCTCCAACTTCACTCTGGGGAACAGCCAAGTCCCATGAGAACATGCAGGCCCTGACCCCCTGACCCTGCCCCTACCTGGATGCCCTCCTCTCTCCTCCAACCACACTGGCCCCCTCGCTATTCCTCAACCACACAAGCACGCTCCCAGCGCATAGCCTTGGCTCCAGCTGTCCCCACCGCCTGGACACCCTTTCCCTAGACACCCAGTGGGTCCTTCATCCTCCTGTCCTTGCTCATGTCCTGCTCCTTCAAAGAGGCCTCCCATGATCACCTGTTTAATACTGCCACCTGCCCCCACCCACACGGTGTTCTAAACCCCCTTACCTGAACAGTTTTTCTTTTTCCCTAGCACTTACCATCTTCTAAGACACCACATAGTTGACTTATGACATGTAGTATTTATGAACTGGAGTCCTTGAATGTTTTGTCCACTCAAGTAGAGCGTGGCACACGGCTGTTGTTCTTAGCTGCGTCGAGCTGTTCCCCGACTCATGGAGACCCCACGCACAACAGAACAAAATGTTGCCCCGTCCTATGCCACCTCCATGATCGGTTGTGGATCGGACTGTTGTGATCCATAGGGTTTTCACCTGCTGATTTTCAGAAGTAGATCACCAGGCCTTTCTTCCTACTGTATCTTAGTCTGGGAGCGCTGCTGAAATCTGTTCAGCATCAGAGAAACATACAAGCCTCCACTGATAGATGGGTGGTGGCTGCACATGAGGTGCATTGGCTGAGACTCGAACCCAAGCCTCTCACATGGAAGGCGAGAATTCTACCACTGAACCATCACTGCCCCCTGGCACACAGGCACCACAGGGTGATAGAGAGAGAACAGGTTTTGCAGGAAGATGGACCTGATTTTGAATTCCCTAGCTATTGGCTGGGTGGCCTTAGGCAAGTCACTGAACCTCTCTGAGCCTCATTTCCTCATCTGTGAAATAGAGACAGCAGCTACACATACATAAAGGCCCGAATGCCATACTGGAGCAGAGTAAACGCTCAACTAATAGCAGTTCCCTTCTCCACTTTCTCCTTCAGGGCAGAAATCCCGCCTTTCCCTTTCATCTCTGCTCCACCTTGCCAGGCACCGGAGTGGGCATGTGTTACTCCGCCTACCCCAAACCCATCTCCTGTCTGTCTTCTGAGTCACAGTCCTTGTGACTGGGAGGGGGCTGACTCCATGCCCAGGGTCAGCGACTCAGGCCTGGCCAGTGAGATGGCACAGATGTTCATGGATGGGCACAAGACCCCAGGCGGGCAAATATTAATCAAGCCCAGGATCCGCAAGAATTAGTGGGGAAACGATAATCCTTTAGTTGAGGTTGCTAAGTTAGTAGCACGTATGCATGGAACTGTTATTGGAGAAGGCAGGCCTAAGAATGAGGCAACAAAAGAGGAAAACATATTTGAGAGAGAGTGAAAGAGGTAGTGCCCCAACATGTTGGAGCACCTGGATACAGCTGAACCTGAAAGCAATATGCCCTGGACTTTCCATTTACCTAAGCCAATAAATTCCTTTTCTCCCCCACCTTAATTTATTTTGAATTAGGATTCGACTACTCACAGTCTAACTGATACAGACACATAGCAGGCTTTTTGGTCTCAGTATGCTTACCACTCAGAGTCTTCTCCCAGCCCACCAGCACAATTTTTAAAAAGGCTATTTTGAGAACTAACAGTCTACATGAATCATGGCCTCATCCACCCTGTGAAAAGAAGAACTAGGTGGTTCTGGGCTACTACTACCAACTGTTCTGATCAGGGCCACAACAGATGGACCCTGATAGAACAGGAGAAAAACGTGGAACAGAACCTAAATCCTCACCGCAAAAACACCAGACTTACTGGACCTGTAAAGACTGGGCGAGTCCCCAAGACTACTGCCCTGTGACACTCTTCAAATCTTGAACTGAAACCCCTGAGGTCACCTTGTAGTTAACTAACAGACTGGCTCACCAAATAATGAACATCACCCGTAAGTACTGTGCTCCTTTAAAAAATCACCTACATGAGATCAAACCCAGCATAAAGTAAGCAAGTATTCATTACTTGCTGGATACAGTGTTCCCAAACACAATGACCTAAACTTTTTTTTGTGGTTTATCCAACAAGCATTCGAATTTCATCCTGAGGATATCTGGAGTGTATTACTGGGGCCGGGGGTGGGATTTAGGTGAGGGTTTTAAGAGCATAATTTGCTGGCCCCAGTTCTGAGGAAGCATATACCTAGGAATCCAGTTCCAAGGGCATTAACCTGTCCTTCTACCTCCCTCTTGTACAAACACAGCCCAGCAGGCAGCAGGCAGACCCTCCTCCTTCTCAAGTGCTCCTGGAAGCAAGTAGAAGAGGAAGAATTTCCAAGGCTTCCAGTACACTTAAAAAATCACAGGCAGAAACCCCTGAGGGAGAAGAGCATCTCCCCACAGCTCACTTCCAGATTCAGGGTGGGTGAACAGCCCTTTCCTAAAGGGAAATAGCTCAGGACTCTGGGAGGACCTGGGAGGGAACCTGTTGGAAACTCTTTCTGAATCTTTCTTGTTCCACCTGCACACTTCCCTGGATATCACTGGAAACAGGGGCTGGGAAGTGCTTTAACTTCTTGGAGCCTCAGTTTTCTCATCTGTAAAATGAGTGAAGAACAAGATTGTCATTGATGCTACGAATTATTGGGCACCTCTACGCATCAAGCAACAATGGGCTCAAACGCAGCAATGATTATAAGGATGGTGCAGGACCAGGCAGTGTTTCGTTCTGTTGTACAAAGGGTTGCTACGAGTCGGAACCAACAAACGCCACTCAGTTGCTAACCTAAAGGTTGGTGATTCAAGTCCACCCAGAAGATTCTCAGAAGAAAGGCCTGGCAACCTATTTCCAAAAAATAAGTTACTAAAAACCCTAAGGAGCACAGTTCTACTCTGATAAACATGGGTTCGCCATAAGTTGGAACTGACTTCATGTTAACTGGTAATTAGTATACAACAAGAGCCACATAACTATTATCTGTAATCCTCCAGCAACCCATGAGATGGTCACTATTATGATCCCCATTTTACAGGAAGGCAACTGAGGCCTAGAGAGAAGTGCCTGGAGCAAGACAGCTGGTGATCCGGCGCAAGGGTGTTTGACTCAAAAGCCCCTATCTTTCCATGCTAGGCCCCTCTCGCTGCCTGCCTCACAGCTCACCTTGATGTTTCAATGACATTACACACAAAAAGATAAGAACACTCCTCAAGGCACCTGTTTGCTCAGGGCCAGCAAGTCATCGATATTTCTGAAATGAATAGCTAGAGCGAGATGCCAGTCCCTCAGGTCCTCATTACCCCATCTGTCTGGGCCCTCCCTGTGCCCAGTACTAAGTGGAAAAGTTCCCAGAGAGCAGAGTTGGGACAAAGGCAACAGTGAAAAAATGCCTCCTTTCAATGAGAGAGTGGGCACCTGGGCATCCTCGACTCCAAATGTGGGCTCCCAACCACAGGTCTAGCTGTCCCATCACTTCCTGTGACAAGCCCACCCCCGCAGGGACCTTGTCACCCACCAGCTGACCAGACTGGAAGGAGCTCAGAGGAGGAGCCAGCCTTTCCCACTCACACAGGTCATGTGATCAGAGAGGTCAGAGAAGGAGCCATGGCTGATGCAGTAGGGAAGGCTGGGTGGGTGGATGGGTGAGGGTCAGGGGAGAAACTGATCTGAGTCTGAAAGGGTAGGCAGCGTATTAACAGGTGCAGACGTCTGAGGAAGCATCCCAGGTAGAGGAAACAGCTTGAGCAAAGGCCCAGAAGCGTGAAAACAAAAAAAAATCCATTCTCATCAAGTCGATTCCGACTCATGATGACCCAATGTGTCACAGAGTAGAACTGCTCCATCGGGTTTCCTTTGGCTGTAATCTTTATGGAAGCAGATCATAAGGCCTTTCTCCCGTGGTGCCACTGGGTGGGTTCGAACCACCAACTTTTATGTTAGCAGCCGAGTGCTTAACGGTTTGCACCACCCAGGGACCTTAGAAGTGTAAAAGAGCACTGGAAATTAGGGGACTGGCAAAGGACTCACTGTTAGTAGAACAGCCCGTGGGGGAGGGGATGGCAAATCATAACACTAACAATGACAATAACAGCAGCACATGTATATAAAGTATTAACTCTGCATTCAGGTACTGTTCTAAACACTTCACGCGTTTTAGCTTATTTAATCCCCACAACTAGTCTATGACGATGGTGCTGTTATTATTCCATTTTATAGATGAGGAAACTGAGGCACAGAGAGGTGAAATCACTTGCCTGAGACCTCACAGCAAGTACGTGGTAGAGCGAGGTCTTCAACCTATGGTGTCTGCTTTTAGAGTCTATGCTCTTAACCTCCACTACGGTGGTTCTCAAAGTGGGTCCCAGGAGCAGCGGCAGCCACAGCACCTGGGAACTTACTAGAAATGCAAATTCCAGGGGCCCACCCAGACTTGCTGATGGAAATCAGAGTGGAGAGTAGCAGTCTGTGTGGTAATGAGCCCTCCAGGGGGTGAGGGGCAGGAGAGGATGGCAGGGGCCAGATCACTGAGAAGGAAACCCCCACACTTTGGAGGCTGGGAGCTGCATCTCCTACTTCCAGATCTGCTCAGCTGGTTTGCAGAAGGCCCCTGTAGGGCAGATGAGGGAGCCCTCTCCCTACATGATGAGTAATATGAACCAGCCAGAGAACTGAGGTTGCCCAGGCCGCAGCTGCAACTCTGCCTCAGAACACACCATCCAGCTGCTGTGAGGGCGGCGACCTCTGACACCTCTGCAGTCCTCAGGATCCTGCTGTGCTGAAGAGACCCTGAGGACCTCGGGGAGGAAGACTTGTCCCCAGTACCCCACAGGTGGGTGAGGTGAGCCAGGCCTTGAATGGGATATCCCGTGCCCTGGGTGGGGGTTCTCACATGACACTGCAGAGGGCCATCAGGGCACCCACCAGTCAGATGACCTCCCCACACTGCTGAATTTCCAGAAGGTGGGGGACCTTGACCCCACTCTTTACTCCAAAACTGTCTGTGTGACCTTGAGCAAGTCACTTTGACTCTCTGGGCCTCAGTTTTCCCATCTGTGAAGTGAAGAGATTAGACCTAATTTCTATCTTGCTTTTCTTCTCAAAGCCCTCAGCCAACAATATTCACTGCTGGCTTCCTGTGCGCCACAGGAAAGCAGTAAGAAGTCACGGCTTCTGTGGCCAACTGAAACCCCAATGACCACTGAGCTGCGCACCTACTGCACACTGGGTGGATGGCAGACTGGCGCTGGGCGGACCTCAGAGGCAGGCCAACTCCCCGCCCCAGGCTGGTGACGGAGGCCCGTGCAGGGCACCACACCAAATCAGACCCAGGCTTCCTCTTCCTCCTGGCAGCCTGGGGTTGGGTAGGGTGGGCAGGGGCCTGAAGGTGGTGGGCTGGGCACGGGTGGACAGAACCATGGCCATGCTGGGTGGCCTCCAGCTCTTTGCCTGAGAAATGGCCACGCCACCTGCTCCCACACCCCTGGGAGGGCTGTTTGGTTGAGTTCTTGGGGCTCCGTGAGGGCCCAGTGCTTCTCAGACAGGATGTCGCTCAGGAGCTGAAGGAAGTGGGACAGAAAGTTTCTAATGAGCGAAAGGAAAGGCTGTGCTGGCTGAGTGTGTGTGTAAGGGCGGGTGAAGGGGAGGGAGGGGAAGTGGTGGGGAATGAGGTGTGTGTAGTGGGGGGGGAGACAGACAAATAGAGACACAGAAATGGACAGAGCCAGACAGAGAGAGAGAGGGAGAGACAGGGGAGAGACAGAGACGGGGGAAAGACAGAGAGACAGACTTACAGAGATGGACAAAGCCAGACAGTGAAAGAGGGAGAGATGGAGATGAGGAGAAACAGGGAAAACGAGATGGGAGAGACAGGGAGAGACAGAGATGGGGAGATACAGAGATGGGGAGAGAGAAAGATGGGAGAGACAGAGATGGGGAGAAACAGGGAGAAACAGAGATGGGCAGAGACAGGGAGAGACAGAGATGGGGAGAGACAAAAATAGAGATCGAGACAGAAACACTGAGTACACGCGTGGCAGGGAGCAGGAGCAGCCCGGAGCAGGAAGCACAGCTCCCCGCACGCGTCAACCCTACACCCACATGGTATCTCCTGGGAATTCAGGGAAGGAGCAGAGGAGCGAACCATTAAGAACAAAGGTCACTGCTGGCCTGGCCCCTCCAACATCCCCCACCCAGCACAGGGCTCCCCAATTTCCTCTCTGCAAAAGATCATCTTACTCTTAGTTATTTAATCTTTTCTTTAAATGAATTCAAGAATTTTAAAATACATTTTAAAAGGAAACTATAACCCACCACTTAAATGAAAAAACCATGCCCTCATTAGAAAGTAACTGCAAAATAAATGCAAAAGGAACAACCCTTGTGTCAGGCTAGATGGAGGGAGGGCTGAAGGATGCCAGCATCCCAGCCCGGTCTGCTCGTTGTTAAACAAGCGAGTCTGGGGAGAAGCGTTAAAGACCAGTTAGCACCAAGTACAGACTTTCTCCTGGAAGTCATCAGAGGGCAGAAGAGAACTTGGAGAGGAAAACCCTTTTTCACTCTCATGATTTAATAGTCCAGGTTGTCCACACTGGGTCAGCCAGGGTCAAACTGATGTTCTCTGGCCTGACACTGGAGGGCATGGTGTGACTTAACCACAGATGACCACTGTAGTCATCTGTCACTTCCCAATTTTAATGCCCCCTTAGCACCCACAGACACACACACACACACACACACACACACACACACTACAAACACACTATACTCTTCATACCATAAACTCTACCAAACCTACCAGGCCAGTGTCTCACACCTCCAATCTTTGGTGGTTCCCTCCTGCTGGAAAACCTTTCCTGCCTCTCTCTATCCAGCTAACTCCTACTAGTACAACTCACACTCCTCCTCCAGGAAGCCTTTCCTGATTGCTTCCCATAGCTATACCAGTATCTACCAAGGCACCATCACCCCAAAGGCCTCCAGTGTTGACTCACCTGACCCCCCTGAAATGTGCAGGGGCTGAGAACTCATCCTAGTCCCCACATCTTCTCAGGACCCAGCACGGCACCCAGCTCCCACGGCGGACTGCAAAGATATTTGTTGACTAAATGGGAGAGCAAATGAATAAAGAAATGAGGGCACCTGAACGCCTCCAAACAGGCTGGAATCAAAACAAAACCCTCTCTGTGATCTGTGAAAAGGTCCCAGGCAGAAGCTCCTGTTCAACAAGAATCAAACAACCTGGCTCAAACTGGGCTGGCAGACTGAGTGACCCAGCCTCTGTGAGCTTCATTTTTCTCACCTATAAACTGGGAGACCAGAGTGTTACCTATGATAGGGCTGAGCTGAGAAAAACACATGTAAAGAGCTAGGTATCCATTCAGCACTGAAATATTAACTGTTATTGCTACTGCTGGAATTCCTGGGTAATGCAAACGGTTAATGCACTCGGCAGCTAATCGGAAGGTTGGAGGTTCGAGGTTCAAGTCCACCCAGAGGCGCATCAGAAGAAAAGGCCTGGCAATCTACTTCTGAAAAATCAGTAATTGAAAACCCTTTGGAGCACAGTTCTACTCTAACACACGTGGAGTTGCCCTGAGTTGGAACTGACACAACAGCATCTGATATGGTATTATTATTGCTGTTACCACCCTACATTCACCAAACCACCAAATATTAGAACTTGAAGGGACCCAAGACATGATCTAGGCCAGGGGTGGGCAGACTTTTTCTGGAAAGGGCTAGGTAATAAATATTTTCAGCTCTGTGGGCCAGGCAGTCTCTGTCATAACTATTCAACCCTGCCGTTGCAGCATGAAAGCAGCCATAGACAAAATATAAAGAAACGGAGCATGGCTGTGTTCCAATAAAACTTTATTTATAAAAAAGAAAAGGCAGTGGGCCAGATTTGGCCCACGGGCCATAGTTTGCTGACCTCTGATCTAGGCTACTACTCCAAGCGTGGTCTTTAGATGAACAGCATCCGGGTCTCCTGAGCGCTGGCTGGAAATGTAGTCCTGGGTCCTGCTGAATCAGAATCTGCACTTTAACAAGATCCCCAGGAGATTCGTGTGTACATTAAGGTTTGAGAGGCATTGGTACCCAGCTTCCTTGGTCCATATCTCGAGGTCAGAGATATGGCTTACTCTTTCTTACCTGATGCCTCCGCCACAAGGAAAACAGGGAGCTTGTCTCTTGTGAAATCCTGTACCCTAGCATCTAGCCAAGAACCTGCTACATGTCCTCATTCAACACTGAGCACCTATTATGTGCTTACTGGTTCGTAGGTGGCACAAACGGTTTACCCTTGACTACTAACCTATAGGTTGGCAGTAGGAACCCACCCAGTGGTGTTGCAGAAGAAAGGCCTGGTGATCTGCTTCTGTAAAGATTACATCCAAGAAAACTCCATGGAGCAGTTTTACTCTGTAACACATGGGGTTGTCATGAATCGCAATCAACTCGATTGCAATGGGTTTGGTTTTGGATTATCTGCCTGGCCCAGTGCCAGGTGCCTGGACACAGCAGTGAACATACATGCTAGTGGCGCTGCCACTTGGTGGATATGCGTGCAGTGATGGGATCAATGCGTGATGGCAGGCAGCACTGGGAGTGGAGCAGACCCAGGTTCGAATCCCAGTGCTGCCACGTCTAGCCTGCATGACCTGAGGAAAGTGATTTACCGTCTCCAAGCCTCAGTTCCTAGAAAACGGGAGTGGGGGGTGGGGCACGCAGTGGGGGAGTACGAACGTGTCCTTGTGAGGACAGAGATGGGCAGAGATGTGGTATACGATGGTGTCCCAGCAGCCATGAGGCGTGTTGGGATCACAGATACACACCCACCAGTACTCACAACAGGGGGCCTCGGCTGGCCCCAAATAGCCCATGTGGGTTGGGTGGGGACCTGAGCCAGGGGAGGTGGGACACTGGGGCACAGAGATGGGTGTCCCTTACCTGGGGAATGTGGAATGAGGATAAGCTCCAGATGTGTTAAAAACTTTGCGGTGGAACCCAGACTTCCTGGAACCACGGCGGCTGGATGAACCACCGAAACTACGCCCTGAGATAATCTTTAAACCTTAAATCAAATATATCCCTTGAAGTCTTCTTCAAACCAAACAACACTTTAGATTAATTAGTATAGAATGTCTGCCTTGAGTATTGTACTCGTTTAAAGAACTGTCTGTATGGGATCAAACTGACAACAGCAACTCGAAGGGTTAGATAGGAAGCTTAGGGGGCAGAGGGTTTATGTCAATAGGGGAGGAACAACTTGGACAAGGAGGGTGAGAACAGTTGTACAACTTGAAGAATATAATCAATGTCACTGAATTATACATGTAGAAATTGTTGAATTGGTATATGTCCTGCTGTGCATATTCTCAACAACAAAAAATAATTAAAAAAAAAAATTTGCAGGCTTATAATGGCAAAAAAGGCACTAGAAAATCTCAGAAAGCCTCCCATGCCCTAGAAAAGCAGAACTGGAAGGACTCCTGAAGAGCACTGAAACCAGTGGTTTAAAAAAGACATTGTTTTTAAAGTTACAAAACTGCTTGCTCATGTGACGCCATGACAGTCCCACGGTGTCCTCAGAGCCCTGAACACCTGCACCAGGCCGGAGGGCTCCCGGGCCAGGCACATCACACACACAATGATGGGGAACGGTGGAGAGCAGTGATCCGGAGGTCCCAGGCCATCGAAGGAGCAGCTTCTGGCCACCCCAGCAGCAATGTGTGGCTCCTGAGTTTCCAAGAGAAGTGAGAAATCCTCTAAAAATGTTTGAATATTGGTCAATTTTAAAAAATTCTGCGGGAGCAAAACAAACACCATCCTGAGGGCCAAATGGAGCCCATCCGTCATCAACTGGCAGCCTGTGTTACAGCCCAACCCACCCACTTAACAGGTGGGAAAACTGAGGCCCAAGGAGGGGAAGCACCTTGCCCAATGTCACAGTGATTTGGAATGAGGGCTGAGACTCAGTTGCCTCCAAGCGCTTGCCCACCTCCAACTGTTCATGAGGGTGGGGGGTGTAAGAGCAGCTGGCGGGGAGGGAAACTGTGCTTCAAAAGCCAAGAGTCCTGCTTGTTCTGGCCATCCAAGAAGAACAGCTAACAGAGGGGCAGGGAATGGATGCTTATTCAGAACATTTATAATAACCCACCACCTATCTGTCGGTTTGTTGTGCTGTGGTGGCTTTCATGTTGCTATGATGCTGGAAGCTATGCCATGGGTATTTCAAATACCAGTAGGCTCACACATAGTGGACAGAGTTTTAGAGGAGCTTCCAGACAAAGACAGGCTAAGAAGAAAGGCCTGGCAATCTATTTACAAAAACTGGCCAGTGAAAACCCTATGGATCACAACAGAACACTGTTTGATATAGTGCTGTAAGATGAGCCCCCTAGGTCGAAAGGCACTCAAAATACACAGTGGCTGCAACAATGGACTTGAGCAGAGTAAAGATCGTGACAATAGTTTAAGACTAGGCAATGTCTCGTTCTGTTGTACATGGGGTCACTACGAGTCGGAGCCAACTTAACAGCAACTAACAACAACATTTATAATAACAATGGACATTTTTTGAGTGTTTTCTATGTGTTAGGCATTAAGATGGGGTATGGGTGGCACAAACGGTTAAGCACTCAACTACTAGTCGAAAGGCTGGCGATTTGAACCCACTCAGAGGCACTCGGAAGACAAGCCCGGTGATCTGCTTCCAAAAATTCACAGCCTTGAAAACCCTATGGAGCAGCTCTACTCTGCACACACAGAGCTGGCGTGAGTTGCAATCAACTCCAGGCAACTAACAACAAGGATGGTGATTAGGAGTGTGGACTCTGGATTCAAATCCTGTCTCTCCCATTTCTTAGCTGGGTGACCTAAGTAAGGTACTGGCCTTGTACAAATTACCTCACCTCTCTATGTCTCAAGTTTGCTCATCTGTAAAACAGACTAATAGTTGCCCCTACCTCATAGAGCTCTTAAGAGAATTAAATGAGTTTAAGTACATAAAGTACCTAGAACAGTGCCTGGTGCCTAGTAAGCCCTTGTTAATATCAGTCAAATTGATAATTAAACATCCCTGGTGGTAAAACAGTTAAGCGCTCAGATGCTAACTGAAAGGTTGCGGGTTCAAACGCACCCAGCAGCTCTGTGGAAGAAAGACCTGGTGATCTGCTTCCGTAAAGATTACAGCCTAGGAAACTCTATGGGGCCGTTCTACTCTGTCACATGGGGTCTCTCTTAGTGGGAATCGACTCCATGGCACACAACGACAACAAGATATTAATTAATTGCCTTTTGACAGATGAGGAAGTTGAGGCTCACCAAGGGAAATGCTTTGGATTCCCAAGAGCATTCTGACCCCAAGGCCTCACCTCCTGCCCAGCCCCGCTGCGAGGTAGGTCCTCCTTGTACTTGTATTCCGCGGATGAAGACATCGAAACAGCCAAAGACCAAGATCATAGGGTCCTGAGGGAGCAGCTGGACTCTACCACAGGCCTGGACCCTTGGGCAATCCACCACCCTGCGGGCTGGCTGGCTGCCGCCCATTTCTGGGCCACAGCAGCCTGGGTCAGAAGTCTGGTTAATGCAAGAGCTTGGCTGGCAGCCAGGCCGGCCACCCTCCCCTCGGAGCCTGCCATCTGAGCCTGTAAGAAAAGATAACCCCCTCCCCCACACCAGTGGCCCCGGGTACACAGGCACTGCCCTCTGCGTCCTCCCCTACAATTTCTGGGGCTTGGCCAGCTCTCAGGCTGCTCTGAGTGAATCATTCCCACGGAGTGGGGGAGACTCAAGAAGGAGCATGCATTCCAGAACCTTCTCTGAAGCAGCCCCAGGCAGGGTGGATGTGGGTCGGCAGAGAGTAAGGGGCCTTGAAGGCAGTAGGAATAGACGGCAAGTGGGGAGGCCAGGAGCTGCTACCCAGAGAAGTTTCCACGATGTCACATGAAGAATCAAAGCCACTAGGCCACACCCAAGCTTTCAAAAAAGGCCTGTCCTGGCCACCAACCCCTAGGCTGCAAAGAAGCCACACCTGACCTGCCACCCTCACTACAAATTCATCCACAGAGTCGCATTGATAACACACTCAGACAGCCCTACTATAGCAAGGTGGCATCTGTATCTGAGATCTGATTTGGTCCCCACCCATTCCATAGGAGGGCACACTGAGGTCCAGAGAAGGGCAGTGCCTTGCCTAGGGAAGCGTCTCACTCTGACTGCACACCTGTTTCCATTTCCTCCAGGCTGCTTCCTTAATGCACAGGAATTCAGGTTCCTAAAAGAAGCCCTGGTGGCGCAGTGGTTAAGTCCTCGGCTGCTAACTGAAAAATCAGCAGTTGGAACCTACCAGCAGCTATGCAGGAGAAAAGACCTGATGATCTGCTCCCATAAAGATTATAGCCTAGCAAACCCTATGGGGCAGTTCTACTCAGTCACCTGGGTTGCTATGACTTGAAAATCAACTTGACATCACCTAACAACAGCAACTTAAGTCTAAGGACCTCCCACCTCACAGAGCCACCTGGGGAGGTCACCTTCAGAGTGAGCATCGGGGTCACAGGGGGGCATGGGCAGGACCAGACTGGATTTCAGGGCAGAGGGGTCCCCTTTGGGTTGAGATGTAGGAGACCCACAAAGGGTCTCCCTGGCTTCTGCGGAAGCTCAGCTGTCAAGGGGGCCCCCGGCCTGGGGCTGGAAGGTCTGAGCTGTTCCACTTTTCCATCATCCAACCCACAGGCTCTTAATAAGCGCCTACTGTGTGCCAGGCTCTGGAATGGGTGCCGTGAACTCCCGGGTTCCTCACTGCCTCCACCCTGCCCTGTGCAGCGCCTGGCAGGAGAAGGTGGTGTGGAGGATACTCACTCTATTACAAAGAACGTAAGTGCACAGATACCAAGGCTAAGTGCTCTACCAGCCTGACCAGTTTCCCTGACTGATAGTTCAGGAGATGCTCCTCAGTCTGTTAACGAGGCACTTAATTTAATGTATATTAGAAAATAACATAACCGGCATATCAAAGTCAGTGACTTCACAGATTATGATTGCTTTAAGAGGAGACTAAATTTATGTAAGATTATTGGAACCCTTGTACGCTGCTAAGGAGCCCTGGTGGCACAGTGATTAAGCATTCGGCTGCTAACTGAAAGGTTTGCAATTCAAACTCATCAGTCGCTCTGCAGGAGAAAGATGTGGCAGTCTGCCCCCGTAAAGATTTACAGCCTTGGAAACCCTATGGGGTAGCTCTACTCTGTCCTATAGGGTCACTGAGTCACAATCAACTCAACAGCAATGGGTTTGGTTTTTTTGGTTTGTATACTGCTGGTGGGAATATAAAACGATGCACAGCTGCTTTCGAACACAGTGTGGCCATTTCTCAAAAGGTTAAACATGAAGTTACTATATGACTCAGCAACTGCACTCCTAGGTATATACCCAAGAGACTTAAAACACATGTCCACACAAAGACTTGAACACAAATGTTCATTGAAGCATTATTTATAACAGCCATAACAGCCATAAGGAGGAGAAACAATCCAAATGTCCATTAACTGATGATGACATGTACTACATTCATACCAAACCGAAAACCAAACCCATTGCCGTCAAGTCGACTCTGACTCCTAGTGACCATATACGACAGAGTAGAACGGCACCACAGAGTTTCCAAGGAGCGCCTGGTGGATTTGAAACTGCCAACCTTCTGGTTAGCAGTCATAGCATTTAACCACTTTTCCTACATCCATGCAATAAAATAGTATTCAACCATTAAAAAAGAATGAAGTAGGTACATGTCACAGTGTGGATGAACCTTGAAATCATCATTCTAAGTGAAAGCCACCAGTCACAAAAGGCCACATAGTTTATGAAATTTACACATTTATATGAAATGCCCAGCATAGGCAAAGCCATAGAGACGGAAAGTAGTTTAGTGGTTGCCAGGGAGTGGAGAATGACTGCTAATGGTATCGGGTTTCTTTTTGGGGTGATCAAAACGTGTTAAAATTAGATAGTGTTAATTTATGGCATAAACAGAATATCAAGCATAACTGAAAATGCAGACTCCAGAAGACAAACTAGATAACTGGGACCTCCTAAAATTTAAATACTTATACTCATCAAAAGCCTTTTCCAAGGAGTATAAAGAGAGTCTACAGACTGGGAAAAAATCTTTGACAATGACATATCTGATAAAGGTTTAATCTCTAAAATATACAGAAAACTTTAACAACTCAATAATAAAAAGACAAGCAACCCAATCACAAAATGGGCAAAGGACATGAACAGACACTTCACCAAAGACGACATCCAGGCGGCCAACAAATACATTAATAGATGCTCGTGATCATTAGCCATTAGAGAGTTGCAAACCAAAACCATGATGAGATACCATCTCACCCCAACATTACTGGCACAAATCAAAAAAACAGAAAAAAAAAACGCTGGGGAGGTTGTGGGGAGATTAGAAGTCTTATACACTGCTGGTGGGAATATAAAATGGTACAACCACTATGGAGGACAATGATATGGCGCTTCCTTAAAAAACCAGAAATAGAAATATCAAATGATCCAACAATCCCACTCCTAGGTATATACCTTAGAGAAATACGAGCTGTCACATGAATAGACATTTGCACACCCATGTTCACTGCAGCATTATTCACAATAGCGAAACGATGGAAACAACCTAAGTGCCCATCAACAGATGAATGGATAAACAAACTATGGTACATACACACAATGGAGTACTTACACAACAATAAAGAACAATGATGAATCTGCAAAACACCTCACAATATGGATGAATCTAGAAGGCATTATGCTGAGTGAAATAAGTCAGTCACAAAAGGACAAATACTGTATGAGCCCACTATTACAAAAACTCAAGAAAAGGTTTACACACAGAAAGAAAGAATCTTTGATGGTTACAAGGGAGGGGACGGGTGGGGAAGAGAAATTACTAACTAGATATAGACAAGTGTTAACTATGGTGAAAGGTAAGACGATACACAATACACGGGAAGTCAGCACAAATTGACCATCACAAAGGAAGACACTTAGAGGAACAGAAGGAAAAAAAAAGGCAACCACAGTAAATACTATAACATATACAACCCTATAACAACTGTAAAAAACAATAACTTACAAATAGATATACAGGCAGATACGTACGCTAAACAGGAGAAGGAGAGCATATAGGAGCATACCCACATACATGTATATAGGTTAGACTGTGGATGTTTTTACATACATATTTGTATGTACAGCATATATATTCATATATACAAAAGAATACAAAGGGGGCAGTCACAGAAGCTTCCTAGACACAACCGAATACCTTGAGGAGCCGAGTTACTGAGGCTGAGGACAGCGGACCACGGTCTCAGGTGATACCTAGGTCAACTGGCATAATACAGTCCATAAAGAAAATGTTCTACATCCTACTTTGGTGAATAGAGTATGAGGTCTTAAAACCTTGTGAGCGGCCATCTAAGATACATCTATTGGTCCCATCCCATCCCGAGCAAAGGAGAATAAAGAAAACCAAAGACACAGGGAAGATATCAGCTGAAGGGCTAAAGGACCAATGAACCGCCACCAGCCTTAGCCCAGAAGGAAGAGATGGTGCCTGGGTACCACCACCAACTGCTCTGATCACAACAAAGGGTCCAAGACAGAGCAGGAGAAAAATGTAGAACAAAATTCAAACGCACAAAAAAGACTAGACTTACTAAGCAGACAGAGACTGGAGGAATCCCCAAGACTATGGCCCCCCAGACACCCTGCTAACTTAGAACTGAAGCCACTCCTGAAGTTCGCTTTTCAGCTAAAGATTAAAAATCAAACCGAACCTGTTGCTATCGAGTCGATTCCGACTCATAGCAACCCTACAGGACAGAGTAGAACTGCCTCATAGGGTTTCCAAGGAGCGGCTAAAGCTGCTGATCTTTTGGTTAGCAGCCAAGCTCTTAACCACTGCACCACCAGGGCTCCAGATTAGACAGGCCTATAAAACAAACAACTCATGAGAGGAATGTGCTTCTAGGATCAATCAAGTACACGAGACTAAATGGGCAACACCTGCCCAAAAGCAAGACGAGACGGCAAGAAGGGACCAGAAATCCGGGGATGGGGAACCCAGGGTGGAAAGCGGCAGAGTGCTGACACATTGCACGGATTGCAACCAATGACGGGAAGAAATTTCTGTATGAATTTCTGAATGAGAAACTAATTTGCGCTGTAAACTATCACCTAAAGCGCAATTTAAAAGAAACCAACCAACCTACTCGGCAGTTACCATTGTATTCATTTCCCAGGGCTGCCACAACAAATAACTACAAAAGTGGTGACTTAAAATAACAGAAATTTATTCTCTCACGACCCTGGAGGCTAAAAGTCTGAAATCAAGGTGTCAGGAGGGCAAAACTCTCTCTGGAGCCTGTAGGGAAGAATCCCTCCTTGCCTCTTCCTAGTTTCTGGTGGCTCTGGGTAATTCCCAGGCGTTCCTTGGTTTGTAGCTGCATCACTCCAATCTCTGCCTCAGTCTTCACATAGTCTTCTCCCGAGAGTCTCTGTCCACATTTTCCTCCCTTAATAAGAGCATCAGTCATTGGATTAGGAGCCCTGGTGGCGCAGTGGCTAAGAGCTTGGCTGCTAACCAAAAGGTCAGCAGTTCAAATCCCCCAGCCACTCCTTGGAAACCCTATGGGGCAGTTCTACTCTGTCCTATAGGGTTGCTATGAGTTGGAATCGACTCGATGGCAACAGATTTGGTTGTTTTTCGTTTTTCTTTTAATCCAGTATGGGAGTCCCCAGATGGTATGAATGATTAACACACTTGGCTGCTAACCGAAAGGTTGGAGGTTCGAGTCCACCCAGAGGCTCCTGGGAGGAAACGTCTGACAATCTATGTCTGAAAAATCAGCCACTGAAAAACCTATAGAGCACAGTTCTACTCTGACACTCACGGAGTCTTCACGAGTCAGAGTCGACTTGAGGGCAACTGGTTAATCCAATATGACCTCATCTTAACTTGATTACATCTGCAAAGTTCCTATCAAACAGTTATCTAACACAAACGTTTGTACATACAAAGCCTATGAAATAAATATTACTGAGTAAACAACAACAAAAAATTAGATAGTGGTGATGGTTGCACAACCCTGTGAATACCCTAAAAACCACTGAATTGTATACTTTAAAAGGCTGAATTGCATGGTATGTGAATTATATTTAATAAACCTCTTATAAAAATTTATATAAGATTTTAAAAAATAAGATGGCATAAGGATATATTAATAATAGCACAACCAGAGTTCAATGGGGTAAAATGATTCACACATGGCACAATAACCCCTTGAGGACAATGCCACAAACCCAATTTTACAGTCATGAAAACTGAGGTGGGGGAGGGGGGTGATTCGCCCAGGCCACATCACTACTAAACCAGTGAGTCATACTAAAGATTTGTCAAATCCAGAAGCCTGTCCTTAACCATTAGGGCACAAAAGATAGCCCTGGTGGCACAATGGACAATGCTTAAATGCTCGGCTGCTAATCGAAAGGTTGGCAGTTTGAACTCACAAGTGGCTCTGCGGGAGAAAGACCTGGCAATCTGTTCCCCTAAAAATCACAGAGTAGGAAATCCTACGGGACAGTTCTCCTCTGTCACATGGGGTCGCTATGAGTCAGAATAGACTGGACAACACCTAACAACAACCACCAAACAAACAAACAAAAAAACAACCTTATTGCCAAAGAGTCGAATGCAACTCATAGGACAAAGCAGAACTGTCCCACAGGGTTTCCAAGGTTGTAATCTTTATGGAAGCTAACTGCCACATCTTTCCTGAAGAGCAGTTAGTGAGTTCCAACCGCCAAGCTTTCAGTTAGCAGCTAGTGCTTAACCACTGTGCCACCAGGGCTCCTACAACCACAACAGGCCATAAAAGGAGTGTAATGGAGCGTGGGATGACACGGCATGGGGAGATCACAGCCCAGTCCAGGAAACAGACCCAATAGGGGGTTGTTAAGAGAGGGAAAGGGTGAGCTACCTCTGTGGAGTTCAAAACAGGAAGCACCCACCAAGAGGAGGTGCTGCCCAGGTGGCTTCTGAAGGATGCGTAGGAGTTCACTAACCACCCGCCCACCCCAACCCCACACACATACACATACACACACCTCTACAGGACAAGAAGTCAGGAGGCCAGATGGTGAATTTCAGCTCTGCTGCTTCCTAGCTGTGGGGACGAAGACCACTGGCACCTGACCTCTCCGAGCCTCAGCTTCTCCATTTGTAAAAGGACAAGGGAGCAAGGTGATAGGCAAAGTGCTTTATAAAAATCAACCTGTTAAAGGATGATTCCCATGCCCCGATCCCAAAGGGGTGGAACTTTAGTGGTAAAGCCAGACTGTGACCTCTGTCCCACATGATAATGAGTTTGCCAGATCAGGGCAAACTTTACCAGTTCCGAGGCACCACCTCCTGCCCTGCTCACACTGCGAGAAGGAAGCTGCGGGGTGGGAGGGAGGACGCAGTGACTGTAGTCAAATTCCGTCCCTTTCTCGCGGGTGGCCCCCAAGTACACCAGGGGTCGCCCCACCCAGTGCTCTCGGCGCCCCCCGCGCCTCCACTTTCGACGTGCCTCGCAACTCCACAGCGGCTGCAAAGTTAACTTCCACGTGCCCCCCGCGTGTTGTCCGAGCGTTCGCAGGGGGGTCTCCGAGCACCAGGGAGGGGTCTGGGCTACGAAGGTGGTGACACGCCGCCCCAACCACACACACACAGATACACAGACGCGGACCGCCTCCCCGGGCGCAGAGTCCCGGGCTGAGAACGCGGTAATGGAAGCCCGGTCCCTGCCGCATCCCGCGGAGAGCGCTCGGGGCGCCAGGCGGGTGCGGATCCTCGAACCGCCCTCCCGCCCGCGCCGCCTCCCTCCCAGCTCCCCGCCCAGGAGCCCGAGCACCGCGCTGGGCCCGGGAGGAAGCCGCTAGGGCAGAGGCCCCTCCGGCGCCCGAGGCCGACCCCAGGTGCCCCTTGCGCCGCCGGCTGCAGCCCGAGATCCCCGCGCCGCCCCAGACTACCTACCGAGCCAGGCACTGCAAGACGACCGCATACACCAGCTACTCCCAGCTCCCAAGCCTCCCCGGCCGGGGGAGGGGGAGGGGCCCGCGCGGGGGGCGGTACCGCGGCGCCGTGACGTCATGTAGGGGCGGGTCCACGTCGCGGCCCCGCCCCTGACCGCCCACGCCGCTGCCGGTCGCTTGCAGCCCGCCCCCTGGCCCCGGGACTGGGAGGGGCGGCCTGGGCAGCTGACAGAGACTCCTTTGAGCTCAGGGAACCCCAGCCCTACAGCCCTTGAAGCTCTTCTTTTACATGACGGGCAGCTCACCCCTTTGCCTCCCTGGACAGCTCTGTTTTAGAGAAGTTCCTGTATCTACAAGTAGTAAAGTGGAATGATGGCCAAAAAGAGGTGTAAGAGAAGAAAACTAGGTTCAGAACCGGTATATTTAAGCTACTTTTGTGTAAAGCAAAGCAAAGAGGAGGGAGAAGCTATTTTCATATACATACTCGTATATATCAAAGGTTCTCAACGTGAGGGAAGACAGACAAAATTGCTCATCAGGGGACACTTGGCAATGTCTGGACACTTCTTGGGTTATCACACCTGCGGAGGGGCAGGGGGATGGTACTGGCATCTAGTGGGTAAAGGCCAGGGTAAAGGGTGTTCAGTATCCTACAAGGCACGGCAAAGAACCGTCCAGCCCAAAATGTCTGCGTGCAGAGGTTGAGAACTTCTGATATACAGTACATGAATAAAATAAAACTCTTGGCTGGTAATCTCACCTCAGTCTAAGATATTTAACCTCTCTGTAACTGTTTCTTCATTTGTAAAATGGACCAATCTATGATTCTATGCGTATGAAATAAATATCTGAAGGGAAGGGAAAGGAAGCGATGCAGGCTTTTCTTTTTTTCACTGTGACCCTTTTGTTCTGTTTGAAACATTTTTGTTTTACAATATGCATACATTACCTGTTTAAAATAAATTTCATAGTATTAATAACTTTAACACAGGAGAAAGACATGGCAGTCTGCTTCTGTAAAGATTTACAGCCTTGAAAATCCTGTGAGGCAGTTCTACTCTGTCCTATAGGGCCACTATGAATCGAAATCAACTCGATGGCAACAGGTTTGGGTTGGTTTGGGTTAACAACTATAACAGCAAATGTGTGTGTGTGTGTGTGTGTGGTGCAAATGGTTAAGTACTTGGCTATTAACCAAAAGGTTGGCGGTTTGAATCCACCAGAGATGCCTTGGAAAAAAGGCCTGACAGTCTACTTCTATAAGATTACAGCAACCGTAAACTCTCTGGAGCACAGTTCTACTCTGACATTCGTGGGGTTGCCATGAGTTAGAATCAACTTGATGGCAACTGGTAAACTGGTAATATATAAATCCACCACCTGTCAATCCGTTTGTTATACTGTGGTGACTTGCATATTGCTATGATGCTGGAAGCTATGCCACTGATACTTCAAATACCAGCAGGCTAACCCATGGTGGACAGGTTTCAGCAGAGCTTCCAGACTGAGACAGATTAGGAAGAAAGGCCTGGTGATCTACTTCCAAAAATTAGCCAAGGACAACCTTATGATCACAACAGAACATTGTCTGACTCACTTGCTTTGGACATGACATCAGGAGGGATCCATTGTGAGAGGAAGACATCATGAAGCAAAGGGCCAATGAGGGCATGGGAGACCCTCGGTGAGGTGGATTGGCATAGTTGCTGCAACAACTCAAACATGCTGGGGATTGTGAGAACGACACCAGACCAGGCAACATTTCATTCTGTTGTACATAGGTCACTATGAGTTGTAACTGACTTGACAACTGTACATATACATGTACATATACAGTCGTTATATATATAGAGAGAGAGACACAGAGAGAAAGAGAGAGAGAGAGAGCGTGCCCTGGTGTCTCAACAGTTAAGCATGCTTGGCTGCAAACCGAAAGGTTGGTGGTTTGAACCCACCCAGTGGCTCCGGAGGAGGAAGGCCTGGCGATCTGCTCCCATAAAAATTACAGCCTTGTAAATTCTGTGAGGCAGTTCTACTCTGTCATGTGGGGTAGCTATGAGTCAGAATCGACTCACCAGCACCCAACAAAGTATATATATGTGTATGTGTATACACATGTATGTAGATATGTATGTACGTGTATATGTGTATATACATATACGTATACATACATATATGTGCGTATACGTATACATATATTGTTGTTGTTAAGATACCGTCAAGTTGGTTCCAACTCATAGAGACACTATGTGCAACAGAATGAAACACTGCCTGGTCCCGCACCATCTTCACAATCATTGTTATGCTTGAGTCCATTGTTGCAGCCACAGTATCAATCCATCCCTTTGAGGGTCTTCCTCTTTTTTACTGACCCTCTACTTTACCAAGCATGATGTCCTTCTCCAGGAACTGGTCCCTCCTGATAACAAGTCCAAAGTACATGAGACGAAGCCTCGCCATCCTTGCTTCCAAGGAGCACTCTGGCTGTATGTCTTCCAAGACAGACTTGTTCGTTCTTCTGGCAGTCCGTGCTGTATTTAATATTCTTGACCAACACTCTGATTCAAAGGCATCAATTCTTCTTTGGTCTTCCTGATTCATTGTCCAGATCTCATATCACCTACTAAGTGCCAGGCATTGCTCTAAATACTTTACATATATAATATCATATATTTATATATTTAAACCTTTAAGAACCTTGTGCTAGGTCTATTATCATCCCCATCTTACAGATGAAGAAACCAAGGCACACAGATATTAGGTCATTTGTCCAAGGTCAGCCATGTGTTAACATAACTCATTCATTAATTTATTCATGTATCCAGTAAATAGTTATTTAGTGCTGACACGTGGACGCGGCTGGGACTGATAAAATGAAATCATCTGTCTCTGGAGATGACCGGTCTGCAAACCATATAACAATATCATATAGTGTTGACTGAGTGCATAGTAGACGCTTGGTATGCCTAATCCGAGCAATAATCCTGCAGCGTGTTTTATGATGACCCTTTAGTGGGTGGAGAAATGGAGATCAAGGGAAGTGGCCTGCATGCAGGCATTTGTTTAGTCGCATTTTAACCACAGCATTTCCTGAGCAACCTGCTCTGGGCACTGGGATTCAGCAGACAACAGGACGACAAGAGCCCTGCTCCCAAGTAGGAAAAGCCAGACCCTCCAACAAGCGTTCACAGTACACTGAGCCCTGTAAGCGGAGAGGAAGGAGCACGCCATCTTAGCCTGGTCCAGGGAAGGCAAGCCAAGGGTGACCTCCAGTGTGTTTAAGCTGAGCCCTGAGACATGGGTGGGAGTCTGTACCGGGCACAGGGAACTGTAGGTGCAAAGGCCCAGCAGAAAGGGGGCAAGTGTGGGGCCCTGCCTGCTGTGTGCTAAGCATTTTATAAACATTATATTCAAGCTGATCATTTTTTCGTTCCATCAGCCTTCTGAGGTTTTATTATCATCTCTCCCATTTTACTGATGAGGAAACAGAGGCTTCATCAGGTCATTAGACTTGCCCAGGGGTGACAGCTGGTAAGTGGCAGAGCTGGGATGCACACCCAGGCTTCTCTCACACTTTTTTTCCAGTACGCTGGGGGAGGGGCGTGCCCAGCAGTGGGCAGGGAGCCAGGTGAGGACAGATGGGGCAGGTGCAAGCTCCAGGCATTTTCTCTTCTCCTGCTGGAAGGATGTGGGGAGACTATTCCTGGCTGAGTAGCGAGGCTTCACAAAGCACTCTTTGATCTCGGGTATCTGACCCAGGTGTCTGGCTGTCATGGCAACACAGCTCTAAAGATGATGCCCACCTCCTTAGAACCTCCTCGGGGCATCCTGGTACCACGCCCTCTCCACAGAACCAGTGACTCAGTTGCTACGTGCCCATCAACATCCCACGCAGGCACCAGCAGCAACACGCCTCTTCATTGCTTCACCCACTGCCTCTGGGTGGCCCTGCCGCCCCCTACACTGCTGACTTTGTGCCCTGTGCTCCAGGGGAGGAGAGATGGTGTTCTGGAACCAAAGTGCTTTATCTTCCCAAAGACCTGCGGCTCAGCGACTCATGAGCTAGGGTCTAGTGTTGAAAGGAGATAATGCAGGATGTCGTTGTTGTTTTGTGCCATCTGTTCTGATTCATGGCAACCCCATGTGTTACAGAGTAGAACCTGCTCCACAGGGTTTTCTTGGAGGAGCCCTGGTGGTGCAACAGTTAAGTGCTTGGCGACTTATTGAACATTTGGCAGTTTGAACCCCCTCAGCGGCTCTGAGGGAAGAAGACCTGGCTATCTGCTCCCGTAAAGATTACAGCAAAAGAAAACCCTATGGGGCAGTTCTGCTCTGTTACATGGGGTCACTATGAGTGGGAATCAACTCCATGGTCCCCAACAACAACAATCTTTATGGAAACAGATTACCAGGCCTTTTCTTCCATGGTATTGCTGGTTGGGATTGAACCACCAACTTTTCATTTGCCAGCTGAATGCAAACCGATTGTACCACGCAGGCACCTCAATGCTGGATTGGTCTGGCACTTCACGGGCACCTGTCTGAGTTATCTAGTACTGCCCAGACAGAAGTACCACAAGTGGATGGCTTTAACAAACAGAAATTTATTCTCTCACAGTTTAGGAGGCTAGAAGTCCAAATTCAGGGCGCCAGCTCCAGGCGAAGGCTTTCTCTCTCTGGAGGAAGGTCCTTGTCATCAGTCTTCCCCTAGTCTAGGAGTTTCTCCGCACAAGGACCCCAGGTCCAAAGGACATGATCCACTCTTGGTTCTTCTTGCTTGGTGGTAATGAGGTCCCTCTCCTCTCTGCTCACATCTCTCTTTTATATCTCAAAAGACATTGTACTCAAGATACAACCTAATCCTGTAGATTGTGTCCTGCCTCATTAACATAATTGCCTCTAATCCTGCCTCATTAACATCATAAAGGTTAGGATTTACAACATATAGTATACTAACATCAGACCACAAAATAGAGGACAACCACACAATACTGGGAATTATGGCCTAGCCAAGTTGACACACATTTTTAGGGGACACAACTCAATCCATAACAGCACCCAAACATGGCAGGTCACTAGGATGATTCTTTCCCTCCCTATTACCCTGTGAGTTTAACGAAGTCACCCTGGGCTGGGCTAGCCAGGCATTGAATTCTAAATTCAGTGTTTAGGGCAAAACTCATGCAGAGTCAGAATCACCCCTGAGAAGCCCAGGAGAAGGCTTGTGGACCCCCTGGCCACTCGGAGAGTCCAGCTCCCCAGGCTTCTTCCAGCATCCATGCACATGGTTATTACTTTGATTGACCACCCGATGAAGTCGAAACTCAAAGTTTCAGTTTCAAGGCACAAAAGTGACTTATCTTTAAACTCTGAATTTCTGCTCTGGGGTTCAGATGTTCACATTGCAAATAGCATGTCGAAACTGGGACCCACAGAACAAACACTGGGTTATAACAACGATGACATACTCACTGCTGGCCTTTTTATATGTTACTTTCTTTTAATCTTTCGTATTTGTTTCTGCTTGCAATTTTTATTTTTTGTTAATTACAAAATGTATTGTTTATTTATTTAAAAATTCATTGTTGTTTTTGTTAGCAGCTGTTGAGTCGACCCGGACTCGTGGTGACCTTATGTACAGCAGAACAAAACATTACTAGGTCCTATGCCATCCTCACAACTACCAGCACGTTTGAGTCTATTGATGAGGCTATTGTGCCAACCCATCTCATCAAAGGTCTCCTTTGCCCTCGCTGGCCTTCTGCTTCACCAGACATGATGTTCTCCTCCAGCCTCCTAATAACATATCCAAAGCAAGTGAGTCAGACAGTGTGTTGTTGTGATCCATAAGGTTCTTCTTCCATTGGCTAATTTTCAGAAGTAGATTTCCAGGTCTTTCTTCCTAGTCTGTCTTAGTCTGGAAGCTCCACTGAAGCCTCTCCACCATAGGTGACCCTGCTGGTATTTGGAATTCCAGTGGCATAGCTTCCAGCATCATAACACATAAGCTACCACAGTACAACAAACTGGCAGATGGTGGTGGATAAATTCCTTACCATATATTAAATAAATTTATTGATAAAATAACAAGCTAAATATAAAGTAACTACTTTAATTGTGATTCTTCCCCAGTTTTTCTTTTTTTGTTTTGTCACTGGTATATATCATATTTCGGCAATGTTAATATATACTTCTTTTTATATGTCGACACTTGGGAGACAATAAGGATATTGTAGTCATTAAGGTTGTGTGTCAACTTGGCTGGGCCATGATTCTCAGTGGTTTGGCAGTTGTTACGTAGTTTGGCAGTCGTATAATGATATGATCATCTCCATGATGAGATTTGATATAATGTGATAACCTCCATGATGGGATCTGCTGTGAGTAGCCCTTCTAGAGAATGGGAGTTTCCTTGGGAGTGTGGCCTGCTTCCCGTATGGGTGGACATTCTGGCAAGGCTCGTGGGCTTTTGCTCACTCTGGATCCTGCAGCTGGCTCCTGTTTGTCTCACCTCCAGTTCTTGTGACTTGAGCTAGCAGCTTACCTCCTGTCTTGCCTGCTGATCTTGGGATTTGACGGTGTTCGCAACCTGTGAGCCAGAGCCCTGCTGTCTGACCTTGGGTTCTTGGGTTTGCCAGCCCCCGCAGCTACGTAAATCAGGAGAAACCTCTAGCCTGACCCATGGACTTGGGACGTTCCAGCCTCTACAACCACAAGAGCCATTTCCTTGATATAAATCTCTCTCTATATATGTATATATATCTATATGCTTTACTGGTTTTGCTTCTCTGGAGATCCCAGCCTGAGACAGATATCGACAACTCTGAGTTGAAATCATTCCAAGAATACTAGCCAAGAATACTTATTTTAGATTATGAACGCAAAGAAGCTTTATAACTTAATGAATATCTACTGTTTTCCCCTTTTATAGTACTCCCAAGATTGATACAGAGAAAAAAAAAGTTATGCCTAAATAAGTGCAGACTAGTTCTTTCAACAAGTATAAAATAAAAATTCCAAGTGATCAGAAGGCAACTGTGCTATACTTTAATAGTATCTCTTCATAAAATAATGGTGCACCATACAGTCAATGGAGTCTTGAGTTGATGAAATGTGAGAGTTGAATTCATGTGGCTCACCTGATTGGAAGGCTTGACTTCACACAGTCGAATTTTATTTAAAGCCATACTCACAGAATCTTAGGAACTGAGAATCGGAGTCTTGGTATCTTGACTTTGGGATTAGAGAATCATAGAATCTTAGAGATGAATTACAGACTCTTAGAGAACTGTGGAACTTTGGAATCATAGAATTTCAGTGTTAGAACCTTGGAGCTGGAATGGACAATTGAGCTGTCATTTTACAGAAGGGAAGAACGAGTCCCAGGGAATGGAAGTGATTTGCCCAACATTTTAGAGCTTCTAACAGCAGAGGAGGACTCCTGATTCCTGCTCAGTAATCCTGGTCCAAGGAGTCCCTGGGTGGCGCAAATGGTTAAGTGCTCGACTACTAACCAAAAGGTTGACAGTTCGAACCCACCCCAGAAACGCCTGGCGATCTACTTCTGAAAGTTCACAGCCTTGAAAACACTATGGATCAGTTCTGCTCTGCACACATGGGGTCACCGTGAGTCAGAATAGACTGGGCAGCAACTAGCAATGACAACAACAACCTTAGCCCATAGGGTTTTCAGGAACCAGGATGGTCTTTTTAATCACCTCATATGCACGGGAAAGTGGGACAATGAAAAAGAAAGACTAAACTAGATTTATTGGACTGGTTGAGACTGGAGGACTCCCCCAGACTATGGCCCTGAGATACTCTTCAAACCTTGAACCAAAACTAACCCCTGAGGCCACCTTGTAGCTAAATAACAGACTGGCTCACAAGATAATGAATATCACACCTAAGTACTGTGCTTCTTTGAAAAATCACCTATATGAAACCAAACGGTCAGCAATTACTTTAAAACAAAGATGAAAAGGGTAACAGAGAGGTCTTCTAGTCCAAGATGCTGGTCATATTGGACGGTGGAGGTGGGGAGAACTAGGGTGGAAGGGAGAAGGAGGGTATGCATGCCAGAAGGTAAAGCGCTATGAGGTAGTACTTCAACTTCGAAGCTCAGAGTAGACGTTGATGAAGCCCCACCTTTCTTGCCAGCTTCATCTCCTGCCACGTCAGCACTTCCTTCCCACCCCCTACTTCTGCCCACCCAACCACCAAGCTACTGCTCCCAGCCCACAAGTTCTCTTAACCTCTGCTCCTTTGCCCATGGTGCTCCACGGCTGCCAAGTACAGCTGTCCAAGTTGGGCACATCACAAGGATGCTGCATTCACATCGTAGGCACCATAGATTTATATCAGCGATGTCTGGCAGATGGCAGTAAAATTTACACAAAGGTGCCATATGGACTAGCAGAGACCATGCTGTTTGTTCTGCCTGGAATAGCGCCTCCCCGCCACCCTTCTCCACCAAACAAGCTTCTGGTCTATCCTCGAGGGCCCCTTCAAATACCGCCTCCTCCAGGAAAATTTCCACCCCTCCCTCCCACCACGTTCCCTGAATGGATTAAAGATTAATAACATCAATCAATATTAACTATTGATATGGGAGGCGAGATTTCCTGCTACAGATTTCTAAAGGGCAAGACGCGTACCATTTGTAATACAAGAGATGATTCCAGGTGGAACCTGGACCCGGGATTAAACAACAGTGAATCAGATATGAAAAAACAATGCTCTTGTCAATCTTCTTTGATCGCATGGGGCAGGGAGAGGAAATCCCAGTTTGGTGCAAGTGTGTCTTTCACACTTCTTTCCAACACTTGCTAATGACCCATTTTGCCAAGGAGAAAGCAGATCCCAGGATAAGAGCCTTCCATAGGTAGTAGCTTGTGCTGGGAGTTAGATACCTGGACTTCTTTAAACTGTATTTATTTTTAGGATTGCTTTCTATCTATGATATATGATGCTGATTTTCCACTTCCTGTAGCGTTATAAAGTTTTATTTCAAACACAAAGTAGTGAGTTGATTTAAATGAAATTATTAAGTAAATAACAGAACAGGTGGTGTGCAGGTAGGGAAAGAAATCCTGAGGGTGGTGCATGAAGGACTAGAGTTTGAAAACAGATTTGTTGAAGAGTGCAGGCTCTGGAGGCAGCCTGCCTGGGGTTAAATCTCCACTCACTAGCTGTGTGACCTTGGGCAAGTCACTTCCCCTCCCCAATCCTCAATTTCCTCACTTGTTAAACGGGAATACTTATAATACCCAGGTCCCTGGGTGAAGATAACAGTTTGCTCTCTGCCACTAACCCAAAGATTGGTGGTTCGAATCCACCCAACAGTACCTTGGAAGAAACACTTGGCAATCTGCTTCCATAAAATTACAGCCAAGAAAACCTTGTGAAGCACAGCTCTCCATGAAGCACATGGGGTCCCCATGAGTCGGAACTGACTCAATGACAACAGATTTTTTTTAACACCTACTTGCTGTTGTTGTTGTTAGGTGCCATCAAGTTGATTTCGACTCAGCAGCCCCACATGACAGAGCAGAACTGCCCCATATGGTTTTCTTGGCTGCAGTCTATAGGGAACTAGATCGCCAGATCTTTCTCCCACAGAGCCACTGGGTGGATTCGAACCGCCAACCTTTCCGTTAGCAGCTAAGTGCTTAACCATTGCACAACCCAGGGCTCCTACCAGCTTCCTAGAGGAGATATTTCCTTACAAGGAAATGCTAAGATAATGTGTGTGACGAACTCCACAGTGCTTGCTATTTTTGTTACTGTAACTGAGAAAGTCACATCTCACAGTAATGGGAGACCTCGAGGCATACCCTTGTTCACAGACGCAGGAGACATTTTGGCCTTAGAACTTTTATTTGCATGGGAAAGAAGGGAAAATGGGGCCTGAAGAAGGGGTAGGGCATGAGAGCAGAGTGGAGTAGGGGCTCACTTGGGGAGCTCAGTGGCCGGGGCAGGGAAGCTGCCCTCCCGGTGCCACTGCCTGTCACGCAGGCGACGCACGGCCTGCATCTGTGGCTGGAAGGCCCCCCACTCGTTCCAGTGCTTGAAGTTGCCGGGCTCCAGGAGATACTGGTACCCACGGTAGCCAGGATACTGATAGCCTACCCAGCTGGAGGGAAGCAAGAAGGACAGCGTGGAGACGCAGACAGCTACCCTGACCTGCACCCAGACCTCGCCCAGCCCATGCCAGTTTTCCATCTCTCCCTGTGGTCTGCTCTCCATCTTTCCCCTCTGGGGTTCGGGCATGGATCACACAGGGCTCCTCTACCCTGGCTTTACCCCTGCCTGCTGTGTGCCCCTGCTGCGTTCCAACTGTGGCGTTAGCCAAGAATACCGAATAAACTGCGGACTGCCAGAAGAACGAGCACATCAGTCTTAGAAGAGATACAACAGGAATCTTAGAAGCGAAGATGGCAAGACTTTGGCTTGCTTACTTCGGCTATGGCATCAGGAAAGACCAATTGCTAGAAAGAACATCATGTCTGGTAAAAGCAGAGGGCCAACAAAATGAGGGAAACCTCAAACATACCAATGATCATGAAAATGGTGCAGGACCAGACAGCGTTTTGCTCTGTCATACATTAAAGTCACTGTGAGTCGGAGCCGACTTGACGGCAACAAACAACAATCCTGGTCCACAGACAATCCTGGGCAATGAGTTCGTTTCTCTGACAGGCCTCAGTTTCCACTTCTGGAAAATGGGAATGCTCATGGTAGCAGGTTTAGTAGGGTGTTGCAGGAGCCGAATGGGAAAATGTACCTAAAGAGCTCGCTCGGCATGTTGCCTGCTGGAGGTAGGCAGATTAATACATATCCCACTGCAAGTGATGAGTTAGGGGTCGGATAAACAACACTAAGGCATAGAGAGGGGAGTGGGGCTCACCCAGGCTTCACAGGTCATCAGTAACAGTCTTTCATTATACAGATTCACCTCTCAGAAGCCATTCTGCTGATGTCCCCCCAACCCTCTGGATTTCTGTGAATATTATCTTTCCCTAGACACATCCAGAATCATCTATCCACATCAACCCT
Organism: Trichechus manatus latirostris; assembly: GCF_000243295.1. Classification (NCBI taxonomy): domain Eukaryota; kingdom Metazoa; phylum Chordata; class Mammalia; order Sirenia; family Trichechidae; genus Trichechus; species Trichechus manatus. Next base: position 3,114,089 of record NW_004444126.1, on the reverse strand, counting down.
AGCTCCTTGCTTATCTATTCCCCCATCCCAGTCTGAGTTTAGCAGCTGCCTATTCTCCCCACCTTCCAGCTTTCTAGAACCAATTGGCAGATTTGTCTACACTGACATGTAATTAGTGTGACTCCACGCCCCAGAACCATCACGCTCTATTGGTGGAGTCCCAGGCACGGGCACTGGGAGGATCTGGGAGGGGCATGGCCTTTCCTACGCCTCTGATAAGATATCTCATGAGGGCACAGCCTCCAGCCTGTCTGTGCTTGAAGCAGGGGACGAGGGCAAGACTGTAGGGACGCTTACGTCCCACTGGAGACTCGCACACTGCCCACGCGGTCACAGAAGCCGTAGACCCAGAGACTGGGCACATCATCTCCCTGGATCTCCAAGGCGTTACCCTTGAAGTTGGCACCTTCAAACAGGCAGATCTTGTGCTCCTGGGAGTCCTGGGGAGCGAGAGGGAGGGTCAGGCATGCCGAGTATGGACAGGGGAAAGAGAAGTAACTTCGTGGGGTCTCCTGGGTGTTGGCCAGAGATAAGAAGTGAGAGAGAGTTAAGTGCGGTCAGAACACCGTGGTACTCTCCTGGGATCTTAGCTGTCCGGCCTGAAAGGGACTTCCTCATCTTTGAAAAGAGGGACAACGATCCCACTTCAAGAGCCCCAGTGGCACAATGGTTAAGCACTCGGCTGCTAACCAAAAGGTTGGTGGTTCAAACCCAGCAGCCGCTCCGTCGGAGAAAAGATGTGGCAGTTGAGGGGCAGTTCTACTCTGTCATATAGGGTCGCTATGAGTCGGGAAAGGACCACTGGTTGTGCAATGGTTAAGTGCTCTCCTGCTAACCAGAAATCAGTGGTTCAAACCCACTAGCCACTTTGCAGGAGAAAGATGTGGCAGTCTACTTCCATAAAGATTATAGCTTTGGAAACCCTATGGGGCAGTTCTACTCTGTCCTACAGGGTTGCTGTGAGTTGGAGTTGACTTGACAGCAACAGGTTATGAGTTGGAATCGACATAAAAGTGCCTAACAACAATAACAACGATCTCTGCTTCATAAGGATGTCATGAGGCTTAAATGAGTTACTCCCTCTAGAGCTCTTAGCACTGTGCTTGGCATACACCAGGTGCTCCAAAAAAGTTACTCATATGTTTACTATTATGGTCAGGGACAGAGAGGTTCAAAGAGGTCAAGGTTCTTGACCAATATCACACAGCAGAAAAATATTTCTGTGTGCCATTGGTCAGTTGTGTGTTTCTTATGAATTGGATGAAAGTGAGGAATTGATCCTGAGGACACCATGGGGCACTGGGGGAACACAGATATGGGTTCAAATTCTGCCTCTGACACTTCTGTGCTGGTGACTTTGGACATTTTATCCTGCCCACCCTCGAGCCTCAGTTTGCTCATCTGTAGAATGAGATTGTCCTTGCCTCACGCGGTTCAGAGTAACAGCTAGCCCAGTTGCTACACTTCCCTGTCTACTATTCCCGCCTTCCACCCCCTACCCCATTTCCTCACTCAGTGTCAGATCTCAGACTTGCCCCTGCCCTGCCGCACTGGTCACCCAGCCCTGGCCCAAGAGCCACTTACCATCTTGACTGGCCGGAAGGAAACAAGCCGATCGCTGCGGTAGCTGCTCGACCATGTATCCCAGCGTGGGTACTCGCCCTTCTCCAGGACAAACATCTCCCCCCGGAAGTTGGACTGCTCAAAGGCGACCCAACTGGACGTGAGAGGGACCGTGGGGATGGAGAAGGCCCAGAGGGGAAGAGGCAGAGAGGAGAGAAATCATTAGCTGAAGCCACCCCCCCTTGCCTTCCCACCTCCCCCTTGTAAGGCAGCCCCAAGGCCAGTGGGAACGTCCAAAGGGGGCCTGACACCAATGGGTTTGATTCTCGGCTATGCCACTTACTGTCTGTGTGACCATGGGTACATGGCTTCACCTCTCTGAGCCTCAGTTTCCTCATCTACACTAGTATGCCTATTTTCTTGGAGTTGGTGAAGGATCAAATGAGATAATATGTGTAATTATCTCAGCAAAGAGGCATTGGTAGTGCAATGACAAAATTCTTGCCTCCCATATGCAGGAGACTCGGCTGCAGTTCCTGGCCAGTGCACCTCATGCACAGCCACCACCCATCTATCAGTGGAGGCTTGTGTGTTGCTATGATGCTGAACAGGTTTCAGCAGAGCTTCCAGACTAAGATAGACTAGGAGGAAAGTTCTGGCGATGTGCTTCCAAAAAATCAGCCAATGATCACAATGATCCTATCCAAAACCAATGATAGGGATGACGCAAGACCGTTGTGCACGGGGTTGCCATGAGTCAGGGTCACCATGAGTCAGGGCCAACTCAGAAGCTAACAACAACATCTGAGCAAAGTATTTCCCCAAATGTAGGAGTCACACTGTCATTTTAAGTACTACGAGGACCTGGTGTCAAATAACAGAGAAGGAGAAAGTCATTTTCTTATGATCCTGGTTACAGCTGGGAGAGGGTCAGCAAAAATGAGGGAAACTCTCAATGAGGTGGATTGACACTGTAGCCACAACAATGGGCTTAAATGTATCAAAGATCATTAAGATGGCACAGGACCAAGGAACTTTGTGTTCTGTTAGCCATAAAGTGGCCATGAGTAGGAGCAGACTAAATGGCAACTAACAACAGCCAGGGGAAAGTCTCTGTTTGATGGTAATGCAACTTTGGGTGGTGTTGCGTGCCTTCAAGTCTATTCGGAATCATAGTGAGCCTATAGGACAGAGGAGAACTGCAGTAATCTTTACAGGAGCAGATTGCCAGGTCTTTTCTCCCACAGAGCTGCTGGTGGGTTCAAACTGCTGAGCTCTTAACACCTGGTAATCTTTCTCTTTGTCCCAGAGGAAGAGCAGGCCTCAGGCTCAGATGCTCCAGCAGGCAACTGTGTAACAACAATGCTTTGTGTTCATTGCATTAATTTTTTAGGGATGCCTTTTACTTAGAGCAAGTGATACTAGCTTTCCATTTATAAAAGTGATATAAAATTTCTTTTTAAATATATTTGTCTGTGTAAAAAAAGGGTCAATTTAAATGAAACATATTAAATAAATAGTAGTCCTGGAGGTGCTGGGATAAGAACAAATCACAATAGAGGCTTGAGTCAAATGTTGAGTAAATACAAGCCTGGCACCCCCCAAAACTATTGCCCTGAGATAATCTTTAAATTTTAAACCAAAACTATCCCCTGAAGTCTGCTCTGAACCAAAAAATAGTTTATCTTAATAAGTATCTCTGCCCTGAGCGTTGTGCTCTTTCAAAGAATTATCTATGTGCCATCCAACTGACAACAGCAACTCGAAAGGTTAGATGAGAAGCTTGGGGGCATTGAGTTTAAGATAATAGTGGTGGAATAATTTGGAAAAGGATAGATAGAATGGTGGCACAACTTGAATAATGTAATCAATGTCACTGAACTGTACATGTAGAAATTGTTAAAATGGTTTACCCTTCACTGTGTATACTTCCCCCTCCCAAAAAAAAAGGCAAGGTTGGCACACAGAAGACACTCAGTAATTGGTATGGAGACAGTGGAAGAGGAATGATAGTAATACCTACCTCTCAGATACCTGTGAGAATTAAATGTGATATTGCACATAAAGGCGTTCACTTCTCTATAGGGACAAATTACAAAGTATGAAGTCCGGTGGGGGCTTTTCCTGGCTTTCCCAGTGCAATCTAATTAAGGCTAGGAAGTGATCTTGTATTAGAGAGACCAGGGTTGCTGGGGAGTGGGGGGAGAGGAAGATCCCCATTTCATAGATGAGAAGGCTGAGACTAAGGTGCTCCTTGAACTTTGCTCAAGATGTGTCCAGGAGTTCTCAGGGAACAGGGGACATAGGTGTCATCTCCCTGGATGCAGCTGGGACCCTCCTCTACCCAGAGGGAGATGAAGGTGATGGGCTACCACCATGGATTGAAACAGAATGTGTCCCAGCTACCTAAGGCCCTTGTCTGAGGGATGAGCCAATCCACACTAGAGTGACAGAATTAAAGACATAGACTTGTCCACCCAGAAATAGGGTTAAATCTTCCTCAGCCTTCCTGAGGCTGGGATGAAAGAGCTAAGGATGGATGGATGGACGGATGGATGGACGGATGGATGGATGGATGGATGGATGGATGAATCAATCGATCGATCAATGGATTAATGAGTGAATTGATGGTTGAAAGAATGGGTGGGTGAATGAGTGTGTAGATGGATGAAGGGGTAGGTGAGTAGATGGATGGATGGATGGGTGTATTGTAGATGGCTAGATGATGGAAGAATGAATGGATGGGTGGACTGATGGATGAATAAATGGAAGGACCGTTGGATTGACGGATGATTGGGTGGGTAGATGGATGGATCAATCTATGAATGTATGTGTATATATATATATATATATATATTCATATATATTTACACATACACCACACACACAAAAAAAACCCTAAACCGGTTGCCATTGAGTTGATTCTGACTCATGATGACCGCATGAATGGATATATAGATGGGTAAATAGATGGATGATGAATGGATGGATGGATGGAAAGGGAGATTGGAAGGTGAACTCTGGAAAGAGACAGACTTTGGTCCAAATTCCCTGTTCAGCATTTATTTGTTGCGTGACTTTGGGCAAATCATCTAAGTGCACTAAGCCTCAGTAAAGGAGAGGAAATGACTGCACCCACCTTGTCAGGAGGTAATGAGAGCTTAAAGAGGGAAAGCATGGAACAGGTTCAGCACAGAGTAAGCACAATAAATAATAACTTATGATTAAAGAGGGAGGGGACCTGCTGGAGGTCTGAGCCTATGGAAAGACAGACACTCATATGTGGTCTTGCCACCCTTCTTACCCCCCAAGAAAAGATCCCCCATCCTACCCACATCAGGAGTCACAATGTCCAGTGAGGACCCACTGTATGAGTGGGGAATTAAGGAGCCCTGGTGGTGTGGTGGTTAAGTGCTTGGCTGCTAATTGAAAGATTGGCAGTTCAAACACACCCAGCAGTTCTGCAGGAGAAAGACCTGGTGATCTGATTCTGTAAAGACTGCAACCTAGAAAACCCTATGGGGTTAGTTCTACTCTGTCACATGGGTGTCATGGATTGAATTGTGTCCCCCCCAAATATCTGTCAACTTGGCTAGGTCATGATTCTCAGTATTGTATGATTGCCTACCATTTTGAAATCTGATGTGATTTCCCTATGTGTTGTAAATCCTATCACTATGATGTAATAAGACGGATTAGCAGCAGTTATACTGATAAGATCTACAAGATTAGACAGTGTCTTAAGCCAATCTCTTTTGAGATATAAAAGAGAGAAGTGAGCACAGAGACATGGGGACATCATACCACCAAGAAAGCAGTGCCGGGAGCAGAGCGCGTCCTTTGGACCTGAGGTTCAAGTGCTGAGATGCTCCCAGACCAAGGGAAGACTGATGACAAGGACCTTCCTCCAGAGCTGACAGAGAGAGAACGCCTTCCTCTGGAGCTGGTGCCCTGAATTCAGATTTCTAGCCTACAGGACTATGAGAGAATAAACGTCTCTTTGTTAAAGCCATCCACTTCTGGTATTTCTGTTATAGCAGCACTAGACGACCAGGACACACAGGGTTGCTATAAGTCAAAATCAACTCCACAACACCTAACAATAACACAGCATAACTCATTTGGGCCTTATGAGCAGTGAGAGAGGTAGGGCAGAAATCTTAGCTTATGGATGTGGAAACTGAGGCTCAAGGGGATTAAGTTACCAGTCTAAGGGCACATGATGGTGTCAAGTGTCAGATTTAAGTCTCCTAGCCCCGTGCTGAGGAGCACACTCCCCTGTCCCTTGCCCACCTCGTCCTCCTCATTTTCTTTCCCACCATTGCCTCTCCCACAGCCCTGCCCAGCCCTGACACAGACCCAGGCCCCTGGACCACAGGCCCATTTCTCTCCCCATTGGGCACAGCCACAGAGTACATACCAGCTGATTTTTGGTTTCAGGAGAAATACTCTGGGTTTGAGTCACCAGCACCGAAAAAAGCTTTAAAACCCGAGTTGGCCACATCCGGTGGCTGCTTCTGTCTCCAGCTGGGCTGTGGGGCTGAGGGTGGGGCTGAGGCTGTGTTGATCACATCGGGGGTGGGGTGGGTACAGGAGATGGAAATACACCTCCCCACCCCACCTCCTGCCCAGGCCTACCCCTGACCAGGGTAACTTGGTTAAACTCACAGGGCAACAGGGAGGGAAAGAATCATCCTAGTGACCTGGCATATTTGGGTGCCCATGAAGTGCCAGGCTGATCCTGCATTAAGGATGCTGGGTGGTGCAAACAGTTTGCGCTCGGCTGGTACGCAAAAGATTGGCAGTTCAAACCAACCCGGTGACACTGCAGAAGAGAAGACCTGGCGATCTGCTCCCGTAAAGATTACAGCCAAGAAAACCCTATGGAGCAGTTCTACTCTGTCACATGGGGTCACCATGAGTCAGCATCAACTTGATGGCAACTAACAGCAGCAACATCCTGCATTATCTCCTTTAGCCCTCAGAATAATCCTATTGAGGGGCAGTGGGAACCATTATTCTCCCTGTTTTAGAGATGGGAAAACTGAGCCTCAGAGAATAGACAAGGCAAATGACGGTGTTGAGACTTGAACCCAGGTCTCTCTGAGCCCATAGATGCTCAGAATACAAGCTGAATCCTGTTTGCTGCAGCCCCATACCACTTGGGGACTTTCAGGGTGGGGGAAAAAGAGGCTAAGGGGCCATGTGAGTCTTGTCCTGAGGCTGGCCCAGCATACTGACCTCAGTGTACAGGAACAATCATTACTGCTTTATAATGGGCTGTGAGACCCAGAGAAGCCGAGGCAATTGGAACCAGGCAGTGAAGCATGGTTATTAAAGCACTGGGGCTGAAAAAAAAACACTCTGAGCCTGAGTTTCCCCATTTGTCAAATGAGGGTAAGAATAGTCCCTCCCAAAGAAAGAGAGTTAGCAATCAGAGGAGGAAATGGATGCATGTCTGGTTGCTTCCCTGAACAACTGCCTTCTTTGCCATGAGACCAGAAGAACTGGATGGTGTCCGGCTACCATTACTGAACATTTTGATCAAAGATTCTATAAAGAATCCTGATCAAAAGGGGGATGAATTTAGAACAGAATTGAAAATTCTCATGGAGTCCACATTTCCTGGAGCCACTGAGGCCAGATGAAACCCTGAAACTGTTGCCCTGAGATAATCTTTAAACTTTAAACCTTAAACCAAAACTATCCCCTGAAGTCTGCTTTGAACCAAAAAATAGTTTATCTTAATATGTATGTCTGCCTTGAGCGTTGTGCTCTTTCAAAGAATTATCTGTGTGCGATCCAATTGACAACAGCAACTCGGAAGTTTAGATGAGAAGCTTAGGGGGAGTGTTGAGTTTAAGTTAATGGTAGTGGAACAGTTTGGAGAAGGATAGTGAGAATGGTGGCGCAACTTGAAGAATGTTATCAGTGAAACTGAGTTGTACATGTAGATGTTGTTGAAGTGGTGTTTCACAAAATATTGTGAAAAAAGAATAGTCCCTCCCTTATAGAGCACTGTGAGATCATCTAGGAAAGCCCTCAGCCAGAACCTGGCACCTAGTGGGTGCTCAACAGATGTTTATTATTACTCCTAGAACTGCTTGATGTCTGGGGGTGGGACAGTTGGTGAACCCTTGACCCTTTGGCCTCCTCCTGGCCTCAGTGATGAGCCAGGGCTCCTTTGGCAGTAGAAGCAGCATTTTTCTGGAGCCCAGAATCATGACTTACCGGCTGTGTGACCTTATACTAATTGGATCACCATTCTGAGTCTCAATTTTCTCATCTGGAAAATGGGAAAGAGACTAATACCTCCCTCTTGGGTTTGAAATGTTTTTAGTTGCCGTTGCATTGATTCTGACTCATGGTGACCCCATGTGTGCAGGGTAGAACTGTTCCATATTTTCAAGGCTGACCTTTTGGAAGCAGATCAGTAGGTCTGCCTTCTGGGGCACCTCTGGTTGGGTTCGAACCGCCAGCCTTTCAGCTAGTAGTCAAACACTTAACCATTTGCATCACCCAGGGACTCCTGGGTTTGGAATGAGGATTGGAAGTAATATATGTGCCACTGTAAGCATGGTTGCAGGCAGGAGCAGGCTCCTAGTAAGTGGCAGCTGCAATTGTCTGGTTGTTATTATTATTTTTCTGTGGCAGAGGGTGGAGGGACCCACACACACTCACGGTCCCGAGGTGACGATGATGCTGCGCACTCGGTCGAAGCCATGGTCTCCCAGGTTCAAGCACTCCCCTGAGAATTCTACCCGTCGGCCCTGGAAATTCTCCTGCTCGAAGACCACCAGCTGCAAGAGAGAAGCCCCCATGGTGAGGGACTGGGTAAGAGGGGAGGGCTACTTCCAGATGGGGTGGAGGTGGGGGGGCAAAAACGAGTAGGTACCTAAAGCACAGCAGGTCATGTACAGCCCACATGACAGCATGTCCTGAACCCGGGACTGTGAAATGATCCTGTCCTCCTCCCTCCCCTACTCTTGTATTTAAAACCTGCACCATCATTTGGACTTGATGTATCTCCCTTCTAGGCCTTTCTCTGTGCTGCTCCTTTGGCCTGGAATGCCCTCTCTACCACACATTCCCATCCCAGAACTCCCATGGCCAAAGTCATGCTCCTATTCTTAGCTCAGTTGTCACCTCCTCCAGGAAGCCTTCCCTGATGCCCTCTCCCATTTGGGCTTGATTGAGTTCCCTACATTGTATTCATCCCATTGTTGTTACTGGACGCTGTTAATTCTGATTCATAGCAACTCCATGTGACAAAGTAGAACTGCCCCATAGTGTTTTCTTGGCTGTGATCTTTAGGGAAGCAGATCACCATGTTTTTCTCCTATGGAGCCACTGAGTGGGTTTGAACTGCCAACCTTTTGGTTAGCGGCCAAGCGCTTAACTGTCGCGCCAACAGGGCTCCTTACTCATCCCATTAGCACCGTGTATTAACACACCGAACAGTTCCTGCTGTTTTGCTTCTAGGTCTCTCTCTCTCTCTGTGCCCCTCCTCCTCCCTTGTCCTCACCCTTCAAACAAGCGTTCGTCAAGGACAAGGCCAGGGGATGATCCATTTCTGTATCTCCATCCCCAGAGCCTGCTGCAGAGCTGACGCTCAGGAAACACGTGCCAGTCTTTCGACCACTACACGGTGAACTTGGGCTCGTCTCCTCCTTTCACTAAGCCCTGGGTTTTGTTTCTGCCCGGGTTGGAAAACCTTGCTCTTCACTTGCTGTGAGAACCGAGCCAAGGGTCTTACCTCCCTGAGCCTCAGTTTCCCCAGCTGTGAAAGGAACAGGAGTCCCTGGATGGTGCCAATAGTTCATGCACTTGGCTGCTAAGGAAAGTTTGGAGATTGGAGTCTGCCCAGAGGCACCTCGGAAGAAAGGCTTGGCGACCTACTACCAAAAAATCAGCCACTGAAAACCCTACAGGGCACAGTTCTCCTATGACACCCATGGTGGCTTCATGAGTCAGAGGTGACTCGACAATGCAGCTTGCTTTTTCCACATAACTTGGCCGGGGCACAGCCACTCCTACTCTTATCTATTCAAGAGGACCTCTTGCATATGTGCCCTGGGAAATATAGATAAGCAAACCCCAGCCTCACTGTTCATGAAGGCAAAACCTAGCCACGACCCCCATGGTCCTCAGCAGGAGAGCGATGGGTATATAGCGGTCTGGAAACACTCTGAAATACCACCCGACAGCTGAGACAAATGACCCACAGTACCGTACAACGTTATGAGTGAATATTAGCAATCTCACAGTAAGTGGAAGAAAACAGAAAAATCCAGAATGATAGCTGTTGTTGTTAGGTGCCATTGTGTCTATTCCAACTCATAGCGACCTCATGTGACAGAGTAGAACTGCCCCATAGGGTTTCCTCGGCTGTAATCTTTACGGGAGCAGATCGCCAGGTCTTTCTCTTGAGGCGCCGCTGGGTAGGTTCCAACCAACAACCTTTCTGTTAACAGCTGAGCACTTAATTGTTGTACCACGAGGGCTGCTTTCCGCGATAACTGCATACGGCATATTTCAATAAATTAACAAGGAAGACCCTTGTCTATGTCTGCCTTTTTCATGTGTCTATACTTTTTAAAGTAATAATGCAGAAAAGTATATAAAAAAGAAAACAAGCAGATGACAGACACGGGGGTAAGGATGGCTGTTGCCTTGATGGTGGCGGGGGGGCAGGGGGTGGGCTCATACGAGCCACCGTACAGTTAGAGGATTTTTACAAGTCCTGACTTTTAATGGGGGCGGCGGGGTGGGTGGGTTTGCAGGTGCTTGTTGCAGTATTACAAATTAAATAAAAATTAAATACTAGCCTATTTGTTGCTGTGGTGGCACAATCGGTTAAGCGCCCGACTACTAACAGAAAGGTTGGCAGTTTGAATCCATCCAGAGGCACCTGGGAAGAAAGGCCTGTTGATCTTCCAAAAGGTCACAGCCTTGAAAACCCTGTGGAACAGTTCTATCACACGGGGTCACCAAAATCGGAATCACTGGACAGCAATGTGTGTCAGAGTAGAATTATGCTCCATAGGATTTCCAAAGGCTGATTTTTCGGAAGCAGATCACCAGGGCTTTATTTCGAGGCGCCTCTGGGTGGGCTTGAAACTGCAACTTTTCAGTCAGCAGCTGAGTGCGGTAACTGCACCAGCCAGGGGCTCCTCGGTATATGAAAGCAGGCCTTGCATGGACCAAGTCGCAGCACGTTGTGGACCGAGGACTTTGAAATGATCCGGCTCTGTGCATTTGAGGTTGACACCAAACCAACCCAAACCCCAGAGGACTGGGCACCTTGCTTTCCAGGAACCCTTTCAGCCCTGACCACTGAGAACAATCTTCAGGAGGGTCTGAGGCCATCCTGCAGGCCTAGCAAACCTCCTCAGACAGGCTGTTCCTGCAGTGCAGCCAGCCCACTGCTTTCGATCTCCGTCTGCTTCTTGCTTTTGACGAACTCTGTGCACGGCCTTGCGCGGGTCTGGCCCGACTGGCAGGTGTCCCTTGAAGCGTGCAGTGTTACGTTTTGGTGGTGGTGGTTATTTAGCAGCTCCAGAAGTAATGGTACTCCTTTTTCCAGGTTTGCTGAAGCCCCTGGCCACGTTCTTGGACTCCCAGATTGGCCTGGGTCACATTTGTGGCTGGGAAAGAGGAGTGGAGGAGGGGACAAAGGAGGAGGAAAAGGAGAGAAGAGACAGAGGAGGGGCAGGATGAGGGGTGGAGGAGGAGGAAGGAGAGAAGACGGGAAAGGAGAGAAATTCGGCAAAGGAGGGGCGTGAAAGGGAGATGAGAGGGAAGAAGGGGAAGAGGAGGAGGGGAAGAGAAGAGGGGGAGGAACAGGAGGAAGAAGGGAGGAAGAAGAAGAATGGGGGGAGGAGGGAGAAGGAGGAGGAAGAGGAGGAGGAGGGGGTAAGGGGAGGAACAAGAAGAGGAGGAGAAAGAGGGGGAGCCAGTAGAGCCCAGCCATGCCCCCACCAGGTCCTTACCTTGTAGTTCCCAGGAAGAAGGTCCCCCACTTTGGCACTGGGCACGGGCACAGATGCTGGGGCCTGGGTGGGATAGGTGGCTGGGGATGGCCCTGCAGGTGGGGCCCCCTTCCCCTTCCCATCAGGCCCTGGGTTCACCGCAGCTGTTGCTGGGGCCATCACAGCCTGAGACATGATTCCTGCCTGCAGCGGTCTGTAAAGAAACCCTCAGCCTAGGTTAATTCAGGATGGCACCCACGAGCTGCCTCCCCATTCTCACACCCCCTCACCTCGTATTGTGAGGCTCCTTCGAACTCATTTCCCTTCTTTCTCCTTCTAAAACTTAAGCCTTGAATTTGATCATCTCATCCCCTACCCGAGGCAAGAGTTTCCTGTCTAGGACCACTAAGCCCATACATCTTTTCCTCTAGTCCTTTGGCCATGGTTCCCGCCAGCAAGAATGCCTTCCCTTCTACCCCAAGTAGATTACCACCTCAGGAGCCCCTGGGTGGCATAAATGGTTCAGCACTTGACTAGTAAACCGTATGCTAAGCACTATTACATTCATTAATGAACTCATCTGACTCACACCGTAAGCCCATGTTATTGTTGTTGGGTGCTGTGGAGTCGATTCTGACTCACAGAGACCCTATATGACAGAGTAGAGTTACCCATAGGGTTTCTAGGCTGTAATCTTTACGGGAGGAGATCATCAGGCATTTCTTCTGAAGCACCACTGAGTGGATTTTGAACCGTCAGCCTTTCAGTTAGCAGCCGAGTGCATAACCATTATGCCACCAGGGCTCCTTGTAACCCATTTGGTAAGGTGCTATCACTATCCTCACTGAGCAAACCGAGGCTTAGTAACCCATACAGCTAGTAAGCAGTAGATCTCCAATTCCAACTCTAGTGGACAGACCCCAGCAACTGGGTTCCTAATTGCTCTGCTCTTTTATTGGTTCTGTTTTATTCGCCCTTTCTACTCTCCCAGCACTTGGATCTGTGCCTGGCACATAGGAGATTCGCAGTAAACAGCTGTTCAAAGAATGAATGAATGCATGTTCCCATCTCTTTTTCTAATCGCTGCCTCTGGAATTCTCTAGAGCGGGTAAGTGGGGGCTGACCCAGGGCTGGGGCTTGGGGCCTAAAGGAGGACCCAGGAGGACATATTTAGTGCATGTTGGGGCTTCTAAAAAGGAGGCTTGTGGCCATGCGGGCATTGGGTGGAGAAGGCTTTGGTCAGTGCCAGTGGGTCCTAATCGCTATGGTGTCGTAGTTGCCTTTGATTGATGAAATCTTCACCTTGTCACCAGAAACAAAAACGCCCCCTTCAGTTTTGGAGAGACTTTCAAGGGATTCAAGACCCCTTGGCAGCTCAGATGCAGACCCTCTGGCCCACTGGACTCCTGAGCACTCTTATTGGAGCAGGCAGACGCCTCCCCATCTGTCTACCAGTAGGGCTGTCACTGCTCTGGGCTCTGACCTCTGAGGGCAGACCAGACATCTGGGCCATATCTGTACCTTCCAGGCCCGTGCTACCCCACATCAGCCTGTGAATCAACACTACCTTGGGGTGCTGGCTGGGCTCGTTCTGGCCAGGAAATGTTCTCATTCTTTTTCTCTCTTTCCCTCTGCCTGTCTGTATCTCTCTGATGTCTCTCTGCTTTTCTCTCTCTCTCTGTTTATGTGTCTTTCTGTCTGTCTCTGTCTCTGAGTCTCTGTCTGCCTTTTTCTCTTTGTGTGTGTCTGTCTGTCTCTCTCTGCTTTTCTCTATGTGTGTGTGTGTGTGTGTGTCTTTCTGTCTGTCTCTGTCTCTGAGTCTCTGTCTGCCTTCTTCTCTTTGTGTGTGTCTGTCTGTCTCTCTCTGCTTTTCTTTGTCTGTGTGTCTTTCTTTCTGTCCCTCTCTCTCTCTTTCTGTATGAGTCTCCGTCTGTCTGTCTCTCTGTGACTGTCCCTCTCTCTGTCTCCTTCTCTCTGTCTGTCTCCCTTTCTATCTTTCTGTCTCTTTCTTCCCCTGTACTTGTCTTCTTTGGATCTCTGCCCGTCTATCAGTTCTTTGTTTTCCTCTCTCTCTCATCTTTTTCTCAACTCTGTAATTTTCTTGTTCTGACTTCTCTCTGACTCTCTTGTGTTGCTGTTCCTTTGCCCCCCTTCTCTCTGACTCCCCTCTTCTCCTCCCCTCCCTTCAGCTCTGTGCAGTGAGGTGGGTTCCCTCTTACCTGGGGACCTGCTACTTCTTGTTTGAGAGTGGGTGGGCAGGTGGGTGCTTTGGGTGACTGGGGCCGACCCCCCATTTTATAATCTGGCAGACACCAGGCCTATGGTACGTGGCACAAACGGGGAGCTGGCTCAGCAGGCCCAAGGGGGCCTGCCTGTCCCAGCTTACTGCTGAGAGCTGCATTTTCCATTGTGAGCCTGGCAGGCACAGCAAAAACCCTAACGGCAAGGATCCACCTTTTGACCTGCCCTCTGCTTTGCCCCTACCACACTGCTCTCCTATCACCCCCAGCTGGGGGAAGGGCCAGCCACAAGTTACCTGCTGTTGTCAGCCATGGGGCCTGGGAAAAGGGGAGCCCCCAGGGAGCTAGGAGACCTGCATTTGAATCCTGGCTTGATCACTACGTACTACATGGCAATTGGCAGGTGTCTGCCCTGGTGGTCCAGCGGTTAAGTGTTTGGCTTCTACCCAAAAGGTTGGTGGTTCGAACCCCTCCAGCGGCTCCACAGGAGAAAGACCTGGCGAAATGCTTCTGTAAAGATTACAGCCTAGAAAATCCTATGCGGCAGTTCTGCTCTGTCACATGGGGTCACTATGAGTTGAAACTAGACTTGACGGCAGCTGACGACAAAAGCTATCTTTGGGGTCTCTGTGTCTGCAATTATAAAGTGGGCACAAGCATCCCTACTGGAGTGCTGTGCAGAAGAGAAGGTTATGATGAGCAGGACAACGCTTGGTAAAGGCAGACGTGGGTGTGCTATCAATGACTCTACTTACCAAGTGCTTATGTGTGTTAGGAGTCCCTGGGTGGTGCAAACAGTTAACACGCTCTCCTGCTAACTGAAAATTCGAGGTTTGAGTCCACCCAGAGGCACTTTGGAGGAAAGGTCTGGCAATCTACTTCTAAAAAATCAGCCATTGAAAACCCTATGGAGCACAGTTCTACTCTGACACACATGGGGTTGCCAGGAATCCGAACTGACTCAACGGCAACTGGTTTTTCTGGTTTTATGTGTGTGAAGCTGGGTACCAAATGCTTTACCCACACCATCTCAGTCAATGCCCAGGATAGCCCGACTTATTTGGTACTTTCATTATACCCATTTCACAGATGAGAAGAGTGCAGGCACAGAGAGACCAGAGCAGGAAGCGGCCCAGGCAGGCTGGCTCCAGGGTCTATACGCTCAACTCTTGTGGGATTGACCTTGGCCCTAGCCTGGCTCCCTGTTTCTGGGTAGGGGTGTGCTTGGGTGAACTGAGCATTCAAGGCGTGGGGCCTGTCCCACATTCCCCACTGGGCCCAGCTTCCTCCCTTCCTGTTTCCCTGCTTTGTTTACTGCCTGCAGACCCCTAATTATCTGACCCAGGGATAGAGCTGCCTAGACATAACACATTTGCTCACCACTGCACACCCAGCGCTGGCACAGGGCCTGGCACCCAGCAAGACCTCCATCAACATTGGGTGACTAGATGGTCTTGCCCACGGGTCATAACAGAAGGTGGGATGCAGGGAGAGAAAGGGAAACCAAGATGGGGAGAGAGAAACGGGGAGACAGATTGGGCAAGGTGGAGAGCACCCAAAAAGAAAGAGACGATGTAGACAGAGATCAGAGTGCAGAAGGGGGAGATGGCTGGTGAAGGAGAGAGACACGCACACAGACACACCCCCCACAATACGTACAGGTAGAGACACATGCAGAGGCACACACGGATAGAGACACGCCAGACAGAGAGAGGTACCCAGACACCCAGACACCTAGATATAGAGACACACAGAGATAGAGAGAGAGATGCTGACACACACAGAGACACACAGATAAAGAGACACACACACACATACACACAGATAGAGACACAGAGAGAAAGGCGCGCGCGCGCACACACACACACACACACACACACACAGGTCGAGGTAGAGCAATAAAGACTTTGAACAATGGAACAAATCCCAGAAATTGTATCACTCACTACCTCACTTCACAAACAGAGAAAATGAGGCCAGGTGGGACGAGTGACTTGAACAAAGTCTCAAGGTGCACTACCAGCAAGGCCAGCAGAGGGACCCAGGGGAACTCACTCTCTTGCCCCTGGGTGGAGGGTCTTCATAGGTTCCTGCCTCTTCTATGGGGATTCAGGGCCCCAGGCCCCCCATACGGCCCAGTTCTGCTGGAGATCACCCTGTCCCCACCTGGCACCCCTCACTTTCCAGCTTTCCCCTCAGCCTTTCATCTTGGGCCAAGGCCTGGGGTGGGGGGCAGGAACCACAGGATGAGGAACACTGGAGCCACAGCCAAGATGCCTGCGGTGGGGCCACCCACAGGTCTGGGCCGTGAGGCCAGGCCGTCTTGTCTCTGGGCAGTTCCGGACCCAGTTTGGCAATGAGCCCCCGTCAAAGGGCCAGATGGGGGTGGAAGTGGGGGTGCCCTCATGTGAGCACCCCTATGAGTGTTTTATGGCTCTCAGCTCCTGTAATCCTCACTATGACCTCGTACGTTGAAGGCTGTGGTTAGCCCCATTTACAGATGAGAAAACTGAGGCAAGTCCCTTTTGCCTCTCTCAGCCTCAGTTTTCTCATCTGTAAAGTGGAGTTGGGGGCTCACATCTTTTTAACTCCTGAGCCCAAGCTCTTTATTTATTTATTTATCTATTTATTTATTGCACGTCAGATGAAGGTTTACAGAACAAATAGTTTCTCATGAAACAGTAGTACACATATTGTTTTATGAAATTGGTTAACAACCCCACGACATGTCAACCCTCTCCCTTCTCGACCTTTTTTTTTTTTTTTTGGTGAAAATACACATAGCCAAAGATACACCATTTCAAAAATTTCTACGTGCGCAGTTCAGTGACATCGACTACACTCTTCCGGTTGTGCTGCTGTTCTCACTTTAGATGAAGGTTTACAGAACAAAATAGTTTCTTGTTAAGCAGTTAGTACACATGTTGCCCTATGAACCCAAGCTCTTAAAAACTATGCACTCCTGCTTTTTTATTGTTGCAGTACTTGTTAGGTGCGGTTGAGTTGATTCTGTCTCATGACGACCCCGCGTGTTACGCAGTAGAACTGCTCCATAGGGTTTTCTTGGCTGTAATCTTAATGCAAGCAGATCGACAGGCTTTCCTTTTGTGGCACCTCTGGGTGGGTTTGCATTGCCAACCTTTAGGTTAGCAGTTGAGTGCAAACCGTTTGTTTGCTTAGGGACCTGCTTTTTTAATAATTTTTATTTAATAATAATCCTTGTTAGTATTAGCAATAATGACGATGATGACAGATAACGTTTTCTTTTAATCTTTTTTTTTTCTAGAAGCAGTTTCCAGTGCTATTCATGTATAACTCACACAGATCCTCACAATACCTGTCTCTTAGGTTAAACCCAATTTACTTTGTTATACCCATTTTACACATGAGGAAACTGAGGCTCAGAGAGGTTCAGTAACATGCACAAGGTCACCCAGCCGGTAAGCATGGGATTCAAATTCACTCTGTCTGGCTGCAGAGGTTGTGTTCTTAGCCTTTAGTTTTCATGGCAACAGTTTATCAAAGTCATGCGTTAAATGTTGTTGTTGTTGGGTGCGATCGAGTCAGTTCCAACTCATAGCAACCCCATGTGACAGAGTAGGACTGCCTCATATGGTTTCCTAGGCTGTAATCTTTTAAAGAAGCAGATCACCAGCTCTTTCTTCCGCAGAGTTGATGGGTGAGTTCAAACCACCAACCTTTTGCTTAGCTGCCGAGTACTTAACCGTTGTACCGGCAGGGTCCTTAACCCTCCCCACAGGGAACTGGTGCTGCCCTTTCCCAGGCCGTAAGCTGGGGCTCAGTCAGCCTCTAGGTGACCCAGGTGGTAAGAACAGGGTCAGATCTCACTCTCAGTGCCCTGACTCCCAGCCAAGCTCTTTCCTAAGCTATGAGAGGCCAGGGATGCAGGACGAGGGTGCACAAAGTGAATCCTATAAACCCTCGAGAGTCGACAGGTGCTGTACAGTTTGCAAAGCATGCTCTCACCCACCAGCTCCTTTATTCTGTCCTCAGAGCCAGCAGACTCATCCATGTAACTTTTTGGGCCCTGCAGGTCCTGACCCAGCCCACCTCTTCTGCCTCTCTCCATCTGCTCCAGCCACATCAGGCTACCGGCTCTTTCTGGTACATGTGCCGCAAATTCTACCACTGCACTTTTGTTTGTTTCCTCTGCTTGGAATGCCCCTGCTTCCTTTTCACTTTGCGCAAATCCTCCCACCCTTCGGAATCGAGTTTAAATGCCACCTCCAACATGAAGCCTACCTCGATTGCCCCAGCTGGAAGAGGAACGGGGTGGAAAGGGAGAAACGAATTTGCTGAGCGTTTGCTCTGTGTCAGACATGTTACATAACCTCACAACAACCCAAGTTTATTCTTATCTCCTTTTGTAGGCAGAAATGGAGGGGAAATGACTTGCCCAAGGTCGCATGGCTAGGCAGGATGAGAATGAAATTTTTGGACTCCTCATTCAGTGCTCATTCTATTGCTCCAGACAGAAGCTCAGTGGAGCTGATTATGGCAGACCTTCCTCCTCTTGCCTTCTTCACAGCTGGTCTCTGAGGTTGGCGAGCCAGCCCATTCCCTCCCAGCCAAAGCCAGAGCTGCTGATCCCTCTCCAGCACTTGCTTTTGTTTCTGCCGCTCATTTGCTGAGTTGGGGCTTTGTCTCCTGGGGGCCCCTCTCCCCACCCAGACTATAAGAGCCTGGCTGCAGCTGGCCCAGGTCTGGCATGTTCTCTGGGCTCAGCTAGGTAAGTTCCAGACTTGGGGAAGGGGAGGATCAGGAGCTTTGAGTGAGCCTGACCTGGGAGGCAGGGAGTCCAGATCCCCAATCCTGGGGACATCTTTGTGTCATCCAGAATGCCATCCTCACCCTAACCGAGGATGGGTCTAGGCATCAAGACCTACACCTATCTTCTTGTTGCCAGGTGCCCTTGGGTCAATTTTGACTCATAGCAAGTCCACGTTGACAGAGTAGAACTGCCCCATAGAGCTTCCTTGGCTATAATCTTTACAGGAGCAGATCTCCAGGTCTTTCTCCCTTGGAGCCTCTGGTGGGGGGCGGGTTTGAACTGCTGACCTTTTGGTTGGCAGCTGAGTGTTTAACCATTTTGCCATCAGGGCTTTTACTCTGATTTAAAAGCAAATCTATTCTCATAGTCCTGTTGGCTGCATTTGCACCCTTTGGGTTAGGGACTGTCTCTGGAAGAGGTACTTGCCGGGTGATGCATCTACCCTCTGACAGACATAGAATGTTCTCCTAGAGAGAGGATAAAACAAGACAGGTGGGGGGCAGAGCCACCAGGACCCAGAACGGGGATGTTCTGAGATGGCCACAGGAAGGGAAAAAAGGATATGGGAAGGGAAAGAGAAGGGCAGGCCAAAGCCACACTTTGCGCCTAGCCCAGTCACATCTGAACCCCATCTAGATCCCAACTCAGCCCAAACCAGCCTTCAGTGTCAGGGAGGAGAGCAGGGTTAGGGCAGAAGGTGATTATGTTCCTCTCCTGTGTAGGAAGGGGCTGGCATGACGCTGCAGTGTACCAAGTTGGGGGGACCCTGGAAGGTAGGAAGAGGCACGGGGGTGAGGGAGGTGGTGGGGAGCAGGGAGGGGGCGGGTTTCAAACCTGGATCCAGAGGACCCCTCCTCCACTTTCACTGAATCTCCAGGTCACTTCTAGGAGACGGGGTTTACGATTGCCCCCTTTCACAGAGGGTGCAACTGGGGCTCAGAGAGGGGAAGAAAGGTCCCTCACAGGAGCAGAGAGAGAGCTCAAAATTAAACTTGAACTTGTGTCTTTCCGGTTCCAAAACATTAACTATATTATTCTCTGGATCCACCACTACTGCCACCACCAATTGAATTGACTCCAACTCATCTGACCCCATGCATGTCAGAGTAGAACTGTGCTCCATAGGATTTTCAATGGCTGATTTTTGGAAGTAGATGGCCAGGCCTTTCTTTCAAGGTACCTCTGGACAGACTCGAACCTCAACCTTTCAGTTAGCCACCAAGCGTGCAGGCCCGTAGTGAGGGTAACGAGCACCCAGGGGCAATCTCTAAATTGCGCCCCTCTCCAAATCCAGCACCTAGGAGAAATCTCTAAGTTGCGCCTCACTCCTCCAAATTTAAGATGAATCCCATTGCCATAGAGTTGATAAAAACTAAACCCACTGCCATCGAGTTGATTCTGACTCATAGTGACCCTGTAGGACAGACTAGAAGTGCCCACAGGGTTCCCAAGGCTGTAAGTCTTTACAGAAGCCGACTGCCACATCTTTATCCCATGGACCAGCTAGTGGGTTCAAACCGCTGACCTTTTGGTTAACAGTCAAGTGTTTTTAACCACTGCACCACCAAGGCTCCTAGACATTGACAGCGGCAACAATTTGCTGCCGGGAAGGCTGTCCCGGGTGGCAGGCTGACAGGCTGGCTGGGTCCTGGCCTGCGGCGGCGCCTCCTGGCTGGTGAATCACCCCTGCAGACACCGAGAGCCACAGCAACAGAGAGCAGCACCGAAACAAGGCTGAAGCGGGCGTGGGCTTTCTAGAGTCGTTCGAGTCCTGTATAGATTGGCCTTGGACGCATCTCCAGACTGCGTGGTGTCACACCCTCTGACAATGTCACCTGGTGTGGTCTGCACCCCCTCACTTCCCTAGTGATGCCACTGGTGCCTCCTTGGACTTGTGCCCGGGGGCAAGTACGCTGTTGTCCTCCCGCCTCCACTATGCCTTTGTGAGCCTGTTAACCATTTACCCCATCCAGGGAACACTCTCTGGAGAGGGAGCAAACTGGCAGCCCAAGGATTGCACACCGTCTTTGGGAATGATTTCGTTGACCTCCTTTGTGTTTTAAAACACTTAAAAAAAATTTTTTTTAATTCTGAATTTGTGAGTTGTCTTGAGAATTGGAAGCACTGGCTCACATTCCCACGCGGCAACAGTGGCAACGAGCTGTAGCCACCCCTTTATGTGGGGCCTGTGATCTCCAGTCCTCACAGGCCCCACCTACCTCACTTGCCTGGACCCTGGCTGCATCTGAGTTCTCAATTCCTGCTTTATCTCCTGCTTTACCTTGGAGATGGAGTCCCTGGGTGGCCCAAACAATTACGCACTCAGCTACTAGTGAAGAAGTTGGCAGTTCAAATTCAGATTCTCCCAGAGGCACCTCAGAAGAAAGGCCTGGAGATCTACTTCCAAAAAAATCAGCCATTAAAAACCCTATGGAGCACAAGTCTACTGTGAATGCACATGGAGTTGCCATAAGTTGGACCTACCTGCCCTGCCCCACCCTGAGTTCTGGGGTGAGCCCCTCACCCCTCACCCCCCACAGGGTTCTTAGGTGGGCGTTCACCTTTTCTCCTCTCCGGTCTAGATGGTGGTGTGGGACGAGGAGGGCTTCCAGGGCAGGAGGCATGAGTTCACGGCCGAGTGCCCTAGCGTACTGGAGCTTGGCTTTGAGACGGTGCGATCCTTGAAAGTGCTGAGTGGAGCGTGAGTCCAGGGGGACCTGAATCGGGGTGGGGTGGGGTGCAGGGAGGGGCCTGGAGTGTGGTGCTTGGATTTTCAGATGTTCTGTCTTCCCAGACTCTAACTGTTCTCTTGTGCCTCCCTTGGGCCTGAGGTGCTGAGGAGTGTGCAGGACTGCCGTGTAAGATTATGCGGGTTGTGTACTGCTTAACTGTAGGGGGAGCCATTCATACACACCCTGCCCCCTGGATGCAGCAATGTCTGGTCAGAAATGTTCCAGTTGCATAAATCAGAAGCCAACATCACTCACCAAAAGTGAAAATAAATATAGTCCAAAATAATGCTAATCATTTTTAGCAAAGTATTGCCTCCTTGAGGCTCTGAGCATAAGCTGAGACCTGCCCTCTTTTGTTTTTTTTGTTTTTTAAATGGCTTAGTGAGATGTGGAGAGGTGTTAATTGTTAGCTGTGGTTTGATGACCTCATGCACGAAGAAAAAAATGCTGCCTGGTCCTGCGCTGTCCCCATTTTTGGTTGTGAAAGAGGTATTGTTGTTGTTAATTGCTGTCCAGCCAGGCCTTGACTCAAGGCAACCCCATGCACAATTGGATCGGACCGTTAGTGGTCCATAGCGTTTTCACTGGCTGAATTTTTAGAAGTAGATCGACAGGTCTTTCTTCCTAGTCTGTCTTAGTCTGGAAGCTCTGCTGAAAATTGTACAGCATCACAGCAACTTGAAAGCCTCCACTGACAGATGGGTGGTGACGGAGTATGAGATGCATTGGCTGGGAATCAAACCCAGGTCTCCCACATGGAAGACAAGAATTCTACTACTGGACCACCAGATAACACACTGAGACTTTCTAGACCAGCAGCATTCAATAGAACTTTCTGCAGTGATGGGAATATTCTTCCTGTGTACCCCCCAATTCAGAGCCACTGGCCACATGTGACTATTGAGGGCTTGAAATGTAACTGCATTTTGATTTATAGGTAGTCCCCGACTTATGACGTATTCAGGTTACGACAAACTGCACTTATGACCATCTGTTTTGGGATTTCTTGTACATTTTATCGTATGTTGCAGCTTGTAATTTGCTGATGTTCACTAGCAGATGTTCAAAGATCAGATTTCTAAAGATTCTGCTAATAAAAGGCAATAATAATGAAAACTCAAAAAAAGAAAAAAAAAGAGGCATTCGACTTAATGTTCAGAACTGACTTATGATAGAGTCTTCGGTACAGAACCCTGTAGTAACTCAGGGACTACCTGTATTTAATTTTAATTAATGAATTTAATTAGCTACATGTGGCTAGTGGCTACCATGTTGGATAGCATAGTTCTAGAAGGTTCAAAAGTAAATTGAAAGGAGAATGATGTCCTCCCTATGTGACTCGAGTCATTTAATGCTCTGCCTGTGAGTGCCACTAAGGTCACTGTGAGTGATATTTACACATCTCACATTATGGTAAACACTCTTTTAGCTTCTGCTTTGTACAGGTGGGGAAGTGGGGCTCAGAGGAGGACAGTGGCCTGTCCAGAGATGTCAAGCAGGCCGGTAAGGAGATGAGCCCTGATCAGTGCAGACAGTGTATTCCTTGCATAGAAGCAAACGCCAGGTCAGCTGGGTGTCAACCTCCAGTGTCCCTTGTCCCACAGGGACAAGTGTCCCACCAACACAAAAGGGTCAACAGATGACAGGCAACAGGA
Organism: Trichechus manatus latirostris; assembly: GCF_000243295.1. Classification (NCBI taxonomy): domain Eukaryota; kingdom Metazoa; phylum Chordata; class Mammalia; order Sirenia; family Trichechidae; genus Trichechus; species Trichechus manatus. The sequence goes on along the minus strand of NW_004444126.1, from coordinate 3,091,136 downwards.
GCAGGAGAGGGGAAAGGGGACATTCTGCTGCTGGGAGCCATTTCCACGCAACAGCTAAGTGATTTTATTGCCAGCTGCTGTAGCCCACAGTGTGTCAAGGTGGGAAGGCCCATGTCTCTTCAGAACCACAGGGGTAGATAAGAAACTGCCTCATAGTAGCCTCTCTCACGATAGGGAGGCAAGTGAGAAACGGCCTGTCTTCCGGGGAGGTGACGAGGAGTTCCACCAAGGCTTAGGTCATATAGGCCTGCGTGGCCTATATGGACGTGTGCAAGGTCTTCAGGACACCAGCAGGGGGCAGTTCCTCAACCTATAGGACACACAACAAATCAGCGGACCTCTGGGTCCAGAACATGCTTTCTCAACCTTGTGCTCTTGATATCTTGGGCTGAAGACTTCTTTGTGGTGGCAGCCATCCTGTGCATTGTAAGATGATGGGCAGCATCCCTGCTCAACCCTCAAGATGACAGTAGTACCTGCTCCCCCATTTGTGACAACCCAAAATGTCTCCAAAACAAATCGAAAACAAAAACTGTTGCCATCGAGTCAATTCTGACTCATGGCAACCCCATGTGTCAGAGTAGAACTGTGCTCCATGGGGTTTTCAATGGCTGATCTTTCAGAAGTAGATTGCCAGGGCTTTCTTCCAAGCCTCCTCTGGGTAGACTCAAATCTCTAACCTTTTAGTTAGCAGGTGAGCGCGTTAACTGTATGCATCACACAGGGGCTCAGGAAAAAAGGAAGTTTCCAGACATTGTTAAATGTCTCCTAGGGACAACCACTGCTCTAGGACTCAGCTGAAGGTCTCTCACTTCCTACACCGCCTGCCCTCTGTCCACAGGTGGGTGGGCTTTGAGCACGCCAGCTACCAAGGACAGCAGTACGTGCTGGAGAGGGGCGAGTACCCGTGCTGGGATGCCTGGAGTGGCAACACGGCCTACCCCTCTGAAAGGCTCACCTCTTTCCGGCCCTTGGCCTGCACTGTGAGTACTGCCCCTGCCTGGTCCCAGGGAGATACTGAGCCTCCCTCCTGGCTTCCAGCCTTCACTGGGGGCTTGGCAATCAGATGTCCCAGGGTACGAATTCTCACGTCACCTCTTTAAGCTGTGAGACTTGGGCAGTCCCTCCTTTCTCGGAGCCTCAGTTTTTTCATCTTGAAATGGGACCGTAGTGGTATAACAGTACCAGTTGCCGTCAAGTCGACTTTGATGGTGACCCCTTGTGTGTCAGAGTAGAATTGTGCTCCATAGGGTTTTCACTGGCTGATTTTTCAGAAGTAGATCATCAGGACTTTCTTCTGAGGTGCCTCTGGGTGGACTCAAACCTCCAAACTTTCGGTTAGTAGCTGAACCCATTAACTGTTGGCATCACCCAGGGACTCCAGTACCTGTATGGTGGGGAAGAAAAATGTAAAGCGTCTGGACAGAGTCTGCCATAAACACTCTGTCCACAGCAACTGTGGTTATGATATGTGCTCATGTGTGCTTTGCAACCCCACTTCATGACTCAGGGATCTTGGAAGAAGCTGGGTACCAGAGGTGGCAGGATGAGGTGGGGTGGAAGAGTTCTATTTCATGTTTCTGATTCATCACCAGTGCCCTCGATTTTATATTTTAGCTGCTGCTTATGGAGTATGGGTGGGGTAGGCATCATTATTCCCATCTTAAAACCCAAACCAAACCCATTGCTGTTGAGTTGATTCTGACTCATGGCAACACCGAGTGTTACAGAGTACAAATTCTCCATTAGGGTTTCCTTGGCTGTAATTTTTATGGAAGCAGATCACCAGGCCTTTCTTCTGCTGTGTCTCTGGGTGGGTTCGAACTGCCAGCCTTTCAGTTAGTAGGCCGGTGCAAATGGTTTGTGCCACGTGAGTCAGAATTGACTTTACGGCAATGAGTTTGGTTTTTTATACCCAACTTACAGATGAAAAAACTGAGGCTTAGGAAGGTGTATTTTGTTCTTTTTTACTTCGAAAACAATTTTTATTGATTAAAAACCACATAAGATATTTATTGTCCAAGATTTAGAGGGAAAACCTGATATAGCAGAATAAGAAAACAGAAGTCGTTTACAACCACACCTCTGAGACAGAAGGCCACTGTTAATAGTGCTGTGGATTTCTTTCTGGTCTTCTTTGCTATCCACAGATAAACGTTATATATATACACATACATATATGTATATATGTGTATATATATATATATATATACAGTCGTAGGCTGAGTTCTGTAGAGAAGCAAAACCAGTGAAGCATGTACATATATATAGAGAGAGAGACAGAGAGAGAGAGATTTATATCAAGGAAACAGCTCACGTGGTTGTAGAGGCTGGAAAGTCCCTAGTCTGTGGGTCAGGCAGCAGGCTGGAGGCTTCTCCTGACTCATGTAGCTGCAGGGGCTGACAAACCCAAGATCAGCGGGTCAGACAGCAGGTCGCTGGCTCACAGGCTACGGAAGCTGACAAATCCAAGATGGGCAGGTAAGCTGGCTCAAGTCCCAAGAACCAGAGTTCAGATAATAGTGAGCCAAATGCAGGATCCAGAGGATAGCAAAAGCCAGCGAGCTTTGCAGAAAGTCCATACATATTGGATGCAGGCCATACCCCCAAGGAAAGTCTCTTTCAACTGATTGGCTGCTCATAGCAGATCTCATCATGGAGGTGATTACATCATTGCATAACTGCCAAACCACTGAGAATCGTGGCCCAGCCAAGTTGACCCACAACCTTAACTGTCACATAAAAGTTGTTACAAAAATGGAATCAGAATGAACCAGTTGGTTTTCCTTGCTAGGCAAATATTTCACAATCTCCTCCCTGGTGATTAAATTTCATTTGCAACGTCATTTTTCATAGCTCTGTAGTGTTCCACTGTGTGAATAACTCATCTGCTTATTTATTCCACCAATTTCCCAGACATTGTGCTAAATACAGGGACCCTTGGTGAAATGTGACAGATGCAATCCTTGACCTCACACCGTTTACAATTCAGCAGAGGATGAACTTCTGAATTCATTTAATCCTCAGAACAACCCTGAAAAGAAGGTGTGGTTAGTTTCATTTTACAGCTGTGGAAACAAACCACCAAAACCAAACCCGTAGCCATGGGGTCGATTCCGACTCATAGCGACCCTATATGAGATATGGAAGCAGAGGCTCCGAAATGCCATGTGACTAAGCTTAGTCCACCCGTAAGTGGCAGAGATAGGATTTGAACCCAGGTCTCTGCACCCTTCCTCTTAACCATGGCGAAATCTCACCACCTGGTCCCCTATTTTTGGACATTTAGGTTGATTCCAGGTTTATTTCTGTTGTTTGTTGGTGTTTTACTGTTATCACCAAAGCTGAGGATGAGTATCTTTAATGGCTAATTTGTTCCCTGGTAATTTCCTTTGTGTAAATTTCTGGAAGGGGGATTGCTGGGCAAAGGATACACCTTGTCTAAGGTTTCTGGTACCTGTTGCCTTATTGCCCTCCCAAAGGTTTGCGAGGGGGGCTGATGTTGGGAGACCCAAGGGCATAGGTGTGGGGGCCAGCAGAGGCTCTTGGGTTTTCAACTGGGTGTCTAGGGGTCTGCAACTGTTCTCTGTCCCCACAGAACCACCGTGACTCAAAGCTGACCATCTTTGAGCAAGAGAACTTCCTGGGCAGGAAAGGGGAGCTGAGTGATGACTGCCCCTCCCTCCAGGCCATGGGCTGGGAAGGCAATGAAGTAGGCTCCTTCCGTGTCCACTCAGGAGCGTAAGTGGCTCCAGGGCTCTGCCTGGTAGGGGAAAGAGAGGTTGTTGGGATGGGTAGGGGCACTTCCTGTAAAAACCCTGGAGGCTTTGGAGCTTTGATGCCCACATTCCAGAGAAGGACACTGATGCACAGGGAGTTATTGGCCAGAATCTGTGGAACTGCCAGAGATAGAAACCCAGATCAAACTGGCTTAAAACAAAAGGAGATTTGTTGTCTGCTGCAACAGTTTCAGGCACAGCTGGATCCAGATGCTACAGCAGGGATCTTTCTCCTCTTCTTGCTCTGCCTGCCTCTGTGTGGCTACATTCTCAGGCAGGCTCTTCACATGTAAAGTCAAAGATCACTGCTTCTTCCCTACACAAAAAGCCCCAGGGAAAGAGAGTGCCTCTTTCTTAGTGATTCTATTCAGAGTTCCAGGAAAGGCTCTCATTGGCCGCTTCTCATGTGGTCAACTCTCAACTAGTCACCATGCCCACAGGAGTGGGATGCTCTCGTTGGCTAGGCCTGGTCACATGCTCATTGTGGGAGTCAGTCCCACTCGAAGGGGAGGGGTATCAGGTCTATCACCGGAAGAGGGGGGATAGACGCCTAGTCATAAAACAAACAGATGTGAGCTAAGCGATTTGCTCATAGTCCAGTACCAGGTAAGTGACTGAATCCAGCCTCAAGCCCAGGACTGACTGACCTTTCTCACCCTTTCCACCCAGGAGGGGGCAGGTGAAGGCTGAGGTGTGAGATCCTTGCTTAGTGAGGACAACAGAGCCATCTTCTAAGTTGTTCTTTGGCTTCTGGTAGGCAGGGGCTGAGGGAGGAGGTAGGATTTTTTGTTTTGTTGTCTTTTCAGTTTTCTCAGGAACCACCAGGGAATCATTTTCTTTCAGAGTAAGATGAACCCTTTGTGATTCTTGAGGCCACTTCCTTCTTTTACAGAAGGGGAAACAAAAGCTCCGAAAACAAGACATCAATCCTTGTCCAGTTCTGAACAATGTGAGGGGGTCTTAATTTCCCAGTGCTGCTGGAACAGAAATACTACAAGTGGATGACTTTAAAGAATAGAAAGTCCTGGAGTTAAAGGTCCAAATCAGGGTCTTGGTCGTGTGGATTCCTTCCTTGTCGTCCTTGGCTTGTAGATGATCCTCACATGGCATCTGTCTTCCCCAGTTTGTGCCCCCTGCCCCGTCTGTATCTAATCTGCTTTTTTTATAACTCATAGGGACACACCCTATGTTAGTACGACCTCATCAACATAACAAAGAAAACCCTTTTTCCAAGCAGGATCACATCCATAGGTACAGGGGTTAGTATTCCAACACCTAATTTTTGGAGACCCAGTTCAATCCATAACAGGGTGGTCAACGAATTCAAAGAACAATAGCCCTTTCCTTGGAAGTGTCTCTGGATAAGGGAGGAAAGGGAAAGAATTAGACTTCCCTTCATTCATCTATTCATTCATTCACCAAATATTTATTGAGACCCTTCTCTTTGCCAGGCATTGTGCTAGGCACTGGGGATAACAAGGAACAAGACACACACATCCCTACTCTCAGGGAGCTTATCTCCTGGCAGGGGCGGCTGACATGTTACAAATAATTTGACAATTAGTGATTGCAAGTCCTACAAACAAAGGACACAGGATACTAAGAAATGGTACAGTAAGGGACTGTGGTCTGTTTTGGGGAACAGGGAAGGGTTTCCTGATGAAATGATGATTGAGCTGAAATCTGAAGGACAAGTTGAACTTGGCAAGACAAAAAACGGCTGGAATGGTGTTTCTGGCAGAGGGAACAGCATGATCAAAGGCCCAGTACTAGAAAGAGCACGACACATTCTGGACACTGCAAAAAGGCCAAGGTGGCTGGAATGTGGACCCCTTTGTCCCTGTCTTGATAATTGTGCTGGTGCCTCTTTAGGGTAACAATCTGTCTCTTCCCTCCTCCAGCTGGGTTTGCTCCCAGTTTCCTGGCTACCGAGGTTTTCAGTACGTGCTGGAGTGCGATCGCCCCTCGGGCAACTACAAGCATTTCCGGGAGTGGGGCTCTCATGCCCAGACCTTCCAGGTGCAGAGTATTCGCAGGATCCAGCAGTGAGCAGGGAGCCTGGCACTGAGGAACGCAACTGTGCTTGCCTGGAATGGCAGGGCTTTGGAGGTTGTTATGTGCTCTCTCATTCTGCCTCCCTACGTAACCCATGTAAAGCCAGCACCCATGTGGGCCAGTCTATGCACAGTCAGTTCAAAAAACTAGAAGTAATAAAAAAGAAGATCCAATGTTTGCTTGTGTTTTTCAATTTCATTAATCTTTTCCAAGAACCAGTTGTTAACTTTTTTACTTTTCTCTATCATTTGTTTGTGTTTTATTTCACTGATTTTTGCTCTTTTAAAAAGTTTTTATTGTACTTTAGATGAAGGTTTACAGAACAAGTAGTTTCTCATTAAACAGTTAGTACACATATTGTTTTATGACATTGGTTAACAACCCCACGACATGTCAACACTCTCCCTTCTTGACCTTGGATTCCCTGTTACCAGCTTTCCTGTCCTCTCCTGCCTTCTAGTCCTTGTCCTTGGGCTGCTGTGCCCAATTAGTCTCGTTTTGTTTTACAGGGTTGTCAAATCTTTGGCTGAAGGGTGAACCTTGGGAGTGACTTCATTACTGAGTGAAAACGGTGTCCTGGGTCTGTACTCTTGCTCTTATTTTTATTATTTCCCTCTTCCTGTTTACTTCAAGGAGCCCTGGTGGTGAAGTGGTTAAGAGCTCAGGCTGCTAACCAAAAGGTCGGCAGTTTGAATCCACCAGCCACTCGTTAGAAACCCTGCGGGGCAGTTCTACTCTGTTCTATACGGTCGCTATGAGTTGGAATTGACTCCATGGCAAACAACAACAGTAATAATAATTTACTTCAAGTTTACTTTGTTCTTCTTTCTCAAGCTTTTTAAGGTAGAATCTTGGGTCACTGGTTGCAGGCCTTTCTTCTTTTCTAATATACATATATAAAGCTAAACACTTCCCTCCGAGTATTGCTTTAGCTGCTTATCACCAATTTTAATTTGATGTATTTTCATTAATATTCAGCCTGATATTTTCTAATTTCCCTTGCGATGTCTCCTTTGGCTCATGGTTTATTTAAAAATGTTATCTAAAGCCCAAATATTTTAGGATTTTCTAGATCTTTTATTGTCATTAATTCCGTTCTTGTCAGAGAACATGCTCTGTAAGATTTCAGTCATCTGAGATTGAGATTTGTTTTATGGCCTAGCATATGGCCTATATTTGATAGACCTGGATATGTTCCTGAAAATAATATACATTCTGCAGTTGTTGGGTATAACCCATAACCCACTGCTGCTGAGTTGATTCAACTCATAGCGACCCTATAGGACAGAGGCAACTCGTAGCAACCCTATAGGACAGAGTAGAACTGCCCCATAGGGTTTCCAAGGAGCAGATCGTGGATTCGAACTGCTGACATTTTGGTTAAGAGCTGATCTCTTAACCACTGCACCACCAGGGCTGGGTAGAGTGCTCTGTAAATGTCAGGTCAAGTTGGTTGACAGTACTAGTTAGATTTTGCTATATTCTTACTGATTTTTTAAAAATCAATGTTTATCATTTACTGAGTGAAGGCTGCTAATATCTCGTACTGTGATTTGGATTTATCTGTTTCTCCCTTTAGTTCTGTCCATTTTTGCTTCCAGATTTTTTTTTTTCTTTAAGAATTGTGATACTTTGTTATTAGGTGCATATATATTTACCATTGCTATTATTTCCTGGTAAATTGCTCCTAACCTGTGTTTTTCAAAGACACGCATGAGGAGCTAGCCCCCTCCCCTAACAAAATTCCTCACACACCTTTTCTGTCTTCCCAATTTTCTCTCACACGCGCTGTCCTGAAGTCTCTCATTTAACACCCCCCACCCTCCAAAGAAAGCCTGTGAAACAAAACAAACTCCCATTCCACTGCCAGCCTGAGCAGTGGTGGGATACCTCTCTCTCTATCTAATGTAATGTAATATAATGTTCTTGTTGTTAGGTCCCATTGAGTAGGTTCTGACTCATAGCGACCCCATGTACAACAGAACAAAACACCATCCGGTCCTGTGCCATTGTCTTAGTCACCTAGTACTTCTCCAACAGAAATACTACAAGTGATGGTTTTGATGAAGAGAAGTTTATTTCCTCACAGTCAAGTAGCTTAAAAGTCCAAATTCAGGGGGTCACCTCCAGGGGAAGGCTTTTTCTCTCTGTCGGCCTTCTTCTCTTTGGTGTTCTCCCGGACTAGGAGCTTCTCTGCACAGGGACCCCAGGTCCAAAGGACGCGCTCTGCTCCCGGCACTGCTTTCTTGATGGTATGAGGTCCCCCTGTCTCACTGCTCACTTCTGTCTTTTATATCTCAAGAGATTGCCTCAGGACACAATCCAGTCTTGTAGATCCAGTCCTACCTCACTAACACAACTGCCACCCATCCTCCCTCATTAACATCATAGAGGCAGGTTTACAACATACAGGAAAATCACACAGTGCCAGGAATCATGGCCTAGCCAAATTGATACACACATTTTTTGGGGGACATAATTCAAATCATGACAGCCATCCTCAGAATCATTGCTATAATACAATACGATACAATACAGTTCAATTCAATACAATACAATACAGTTCAATACAATACAATACTATACAATACAGTTTAATTTAATACAATACAATTCAATACAATACAATACAATACTATACAATACACTACAATATTATACAATACAGTTTAATTCAATACAATACAATTTAATACAATACAATACTATACAATACAGTTCAATTCAAAACAATATAATACAATACTATACAATACAATACAATACAATACTATGCAATACAGTTCAATTCAATACAATACAATACAATTCAATACAATGCAACACAATACAATACTATACAATACAATACTATACAATACAATATAATACTATACAATACAGTTCAATTCAATACAATACAATTCAATACAATACAATACAATTCAATACAATACAATACAATTCAATACAATACAATACAATACAATACAATACAATACAATACAATACAATACAATACAATAGGTATATAAGCAATCTTCCTCTCCCTCTTCTCCTTCCACTCTCCTGATTCTTTATTCTATAGATTGTCTTAATAACTCTCATAGGCCCTTAGTTCCTTTTCCGGCCTCTCTTGGCCCATATCCCTGTGCCCAATTAGTCTGATAGGGACAGGAAGGGGTGGGGATCTGAGTAGCCTGCTGGAAAATAGATTATCTGGCTCAGGAAGGGAGGGAATGTTTGGGAATATTTTTACTTTAATACTTTTTAACCCCTCATTGTATCATCCTTTCCTTTCATCCAGCAGATAATTTGCCTGGGACCTACTGTGCGCAAGCCAGGTCCTGGGAAAGACAAAGCTAAACAAGAAGCATCAGGCACTTGCTCTCATCCAGTTTGATGGAGGGAAACAGACAAGTGTATGAAGGGGATAGGAGCTGTGATGGGGAAGGGCAGAGGGCTGTAGGGCTGGGAGAGATAAGGATGGGCTGTGAGAGGGATGGGGAGAGGCAGAATCTTATTAGTGTGTCTTTCCACTCAGACTTCTTCTCTCAACTTCATCCCTGAATATCCAATTGCCTACTTGACACTCCCACATGAATATCTAATGTTGTTGGGAGCCGTTGAGTTGATTCCAACTCATAGCGACCCCCTGTGACAGAGTAGAACTGCCCCATAGGGTTTCCTAGGCTGTAATCTTTATGGGAGCAGATCGCCAGGTCTTTCTCCTGTGGAGCCGCTGGATGGGTTCAAACCACTAGCATTTCTGTTAGCTGAGCACTTAAGAGCTGCACCACCAGGGCTCCTTAGATGCCTAATACACATCTCAAATGGAACCCATCCAAAACTGAAGCTACTTTTTCCCGCGGTTATTCAGGCAAAACTTTGGAAGAATCTATAACTCTTCCCTTTGTCTCACAACCCACAATCCAATCCATCAGCAAATCCGCTGGCTTTGCTTTCAAAATGTATCCTGAATCCAACCACTTATTAGCATCCCCACTGCTACCACCCTGGTCTAAGCCACCACCTTCTCTCTTCTCCTCACTGGTCTCCCAGCTTCCACCTTTGCCCCCGAATAGTCTGTTCAGCACCCAGCAGCCAGAGTGATCCTTTTCAAATGTAAGGAAGATCATGTCTCTTCCCTGCTTAAAACTCTCCCATGCTCTCTATTCCACTCTGAGGAAAAAAAAAAAAAAAACAATTTCCTAGTCCTACAAGGTTCTCCATCATCTGCCTCCCCACATGGCCTCTCTGACCTCATCTCCCTGTATTGGCTGTTCCTTGGGTGATGCAAATGGTTTGCACTTGGCTGCTAACTGAAAGATTGTTCTTTCAAACCTACCCAGCAGAGCCACGGAAGAAAGGCCTGGCAATCTGCTTCTATAAAGATTACAGCCATTGAAAACCCTATGGAGCACAGTTCTACTCTGTAACACTTGGGTCACCATGAGACAGAATTGGTTTGATAGCAATGGAGTATATTCCCACTTTTAGAGTTTTGGCTCTTGCTGTTCCCTGTTTCTAGAACATTCTTCCAGATATCTTCCATCCACCCCCTTACCTAAAGGCAAAGGTTCATAGACTGTTACACCTGGAAGGAACCTCAAAGACCATCTAATCTAGTGTTTTTCAACCTTTTTTTAAATTGTCACTCACCTAAGGAGTATTTCTAGACATTTGTTTCCTAATTTCCCCCCACCTCATGAAACTTAAATGTGACAGATATAATGAATATCTTTTTATGTACTGTAGTACTGTATGTACATCTGTGTCTTATACATAAAAAGAGTAAGATTTTTTGCTTTCCAAGAGTCAATTTTCACCCCTTGGTGGTGCTATTGCCCTCGTTAAGAATAGATGGTCCGGTCTCACCTTTTTATTTTACCTGTAAGGAAATGGAAACTGAGGGAGGGCTGGGGACTTGCCCAACATCTCACAGAGAGTTGGAGACAAATCCAGGATCAGAATGTAGACCTGATGACATTCCCCAGGCCACCTTCCATCCATCCGTCCATCTATCCATCCATCTATCCATCCATCCATTCATCCATCCATCCAATAAACATTTACCACACTTCTGCTGTGTACCAAACACTATTACAGGCATTCCGGATCTAACAGGGAACAAAACAGAAAATAATCCCTCTTCAAATGATTTCCATTCTAGATGGTGTAGACACATGTTACTTGCATGCCTCCATGGTGCCTTAGTAGTCAGGATTTATCAAAGACTGTTCCGTGGATGTTATTACCTTGTTCCTTGAAAAAAAAAATCATGTCCAGTAGGTTTAGGTAATGTTGGTTTCTATATTGCAGGGCTTCTCAGAGTCTGAAATAGTTTAACATCTGTTGTAATTCTCTGCGAAGGAGAATGAAGTATTAGAATTTCACAAACTTATTTGATCACACAACTATTATTATCTTTTTTCTTTTTCGTGGAGCATTTCACATGATGAGTGTGTCCTGTGGAACACAAGTTGGGAATTGTTGGAATTAGCCATGATAGCCATTTACAGCCTAGTATGAAGTAGTTTGTTTAGCTCTTGACACTCAGCAGGGCTTTAGGGAATGTACTGCAGAAGTGGTAAGAGGTACTATGGGAACGGGGGTACTGTCCAGAAAGTGGTCTCATGGTCAATCCTATGCAATAGGTTTTATGAAGACATAGAAAACCAGTTGCTGTTGAGTTTGATTCTGACTCATGGCGACCTCGTGTGTGTCAGAGTAGAACTATGCTTCATAGGGTTTTCAATGGCTGTGACCTTTTGGAAGTAGATAGCCAGGACTTTCTTCTGATGTGCCTCAAGGTGATTTTGAACTGTCAACCTTTCAGTTAGTAGCCAAGCGCTTAACCATTTGCACCACCCAGGCACTCCAACAAAGACATGGAAGAAAATCCATTGCTATTGAGTTGATTCTGACTCCTGGCAAACCCACATGTATCAGAGTAGAACTGTGCTCCCTACGGTTTTCCATGGCTGTAATCTTACAGAAGTAGATCACCAGGACTTTCTTCCATGGCACCACTGGGTAGATTCGAACTGCCAATCTTTTGGTTAGTAGTCCAGTGCAAACCATTTGTATCGCCCAAGGACCTTACGAAGACACAGAGGTGAGGACAATTTAGAGATAGGGCCCTGAAGTCAATATCTGTGGACTCTGAGGTTTTGCTGAGGCGCAGGAAAGTGTCCGGGCCTGGTCACCATCTTCTAGATGTGTCCTCATTCTGACTCCTGAGCCCTGGAAGGCACTGAACATAGAGGGCTCAGCTGTATCCACTGCGAGGGATGGCTGTTTGACCTGACAGCTCTATTTGGCACCAGCCTCCAGGAAAGAGGCTATCACAGCCCTGGGTTTGCATCCTGGGCTCACCAGCTGATAACCACAGTTTCCTTAAATGTTAACTAGGAAAACGCAATACCCGACACTCTGCTTGCAGGAAGTTAAATGACATGTTATACCTGTCCAGGCTCAGGGCATGTGTAAGACACGTGGTAGGCTCTCAATAATGGTTGATGGGAGTTGTTGTTATCATTCTCTGGTTGTTAGTGTTATTCTACCTTTCTCTGTCTCTTTGCTTTGAGTCTCCACGCCACAGTCTCCTTACTCTGGGCCTGCTTTCCTCATAATAATGATGATAAATGATAATATTGACCATAAATTATATACTGGTCCTTTTCTTCCCACATGGTATATAATTTAACTTCATAGTAACCCCTTGACGTCATTATTATCCCTTAAAAACCCTTCAAGTAAGGTCCCTGGGTGGCACAAATGGTTTGTGCTCTGCTGGTAACTGAAAGGTTGGTGGTTCAAACCCACCTAGTGGCACCATGGAAGAAAGGCCTGGCGATTTGCTTCCATAAAGGTTACAGCCAAGAAAACTCTATGGAGCAGTCCTACTCTGTAACACATGGGGCCTCCTAAGTCACAAATAACAACAAAAACAAAATTTAAAAAACCATCAAGAACTCAAGGCTCAGAGAGGTCAAGCTACTTGTCTGAGGCCACTATGGGTTGAGCAAGATTCCTGGGAAATTAAAGAGAGAATGGGCACCAGTGGAATTTGTAACCAGTCAGTTCCTGGGTTAATGTTTTAAGTCTTAAAAGATTAAGAGAGTAGCCCCTCACACTTTGGTGAATAACTAAGGAATTGCTCTTCTGTAATAAGAAACCCGCAGATCCTTGGGGGACAAAGCAGGCAATATTTATGGAATGAATGAATGAATAAATAGGGAATCTCACTGGACTTTGACGGAGGCCCAATTAAGAGCTAGCCCCAGAATGAGCCGAGAGAGAGAGGCAGTTATAAAAAATTGGGCCCCAGATGTGAGATGCTAGCTAGGGTGATAGGCAATAAAGAGAAGATTTGTTAGGGGGGATCTTGGGAGGGGAAGAAAGAGAGCGTGAAATTATTTTTCATATCTTGCCAGGAGACAATTTTCCTAGGTTATAAAGGAAAGGGAACTTGGGTTATTGATGCTATTTGGTCAAAAGTGAGAGGTAGGCATGGAACACCCATCACCCAAAACACTGAGCTTTGCTGGCAGGACTGACCACATCCTCTTGGTCCTCTTCGTGCAGGCGAGGGGAGTGAAGCCCAGAGAGGGGAAGCGACTTGTCCAAACCACACAGCAAGTGCTGTCGGTGTTGCTGCTCACGTCCGTGAGTGGGCCACAATGCAAAGCAAGAGAACACGTTTGGAGTTGCACACACCTGGGTGTGGATCCTGGATTGCACGTTCACCAGACAGGGTGGTCTTTGGTCAGTTGCTTTGCTTCACTGAGCCTCATTTTCCTCACCTCTTGAAGGGGAGGTTGCTGGGAGGGTCAAGGAAGTTGATGCCTGGAAAAGTTCTGCAGAAAATAAGCTGCTACAGGAACGGGTGTCCTCTCTTTCTGGTTCTTTCCTTGCTCTCTCTCCTGTCCCCTCCACCCTGGTCTGTCGGGTTCTTCCTCCTATCCCTCCACCACCTGCTCTTTGCCTTACTGCTCCTGCAGGAGTAAAGACTCTGTAACAAAGACATCAGTGGGAATGTCAAGTAAAAAAGAAAGAAACCACCTAGAATGAAAGGCCACCCATCTGTCAGTTTGTGTATTGTGGGGGCTTGCATGTTGCTGCAATGCTGGAAGCTATGCCACCAATATTTCAAATACCAGCAGGGTCACCCATGGTGGACAGGTTTCAGCGGAGCTTCCAGACTAAGACAGGCTAGGAAGAAAGGCCTGGTGATCTACTTCCAAAAATTAGCCAGTGAAAACCTTATGGATCACAACAGAATTATTGTCCAATATAGCGCTGAAAGATGAGTCCCCCAGGTTGGAAGTCACTCACTATACACAATGATCACAACGGTGGACTCGAACATACCAGCGATGGTGAAAATAGACCAGGGATGGGCAATGTTTTGTTCTGTTATACAGGAGTCAGACCCGGCAACTAACAACAAGAAAATGACACGGGGTGAAAAGTTGAAGATCTTACTCATCTTGAGTGTTTTTATGAGAGGGAGGGAAGGAGAGAAGGAGAGAGAGAGAACAGGGAGAGAGAGAGAACAGGGAGAGAGAGAGAAGAGGAAAGAGAAAAGGGAGAAAAAGGGAGGGAGGGAGAGAGAGAATCAGCTTTCTCTTACACAGTCCCAGGAGAAGTGGCCACATGGAACGCATATTCATTATTATTATTGTGTTTTAGGTGAAAGTTTACAGAGCAAATTAGTTTCTCTTTCAACAATTTATACACAGATTGTTTCGTGACATTGGTTGCAATCCCTGAGATGTGTCAGCACTCTCCCCTTCTCCACCCTGGGTTCCCCGTTTCCATTCGTCCAGTTTTCCTGTCCCTTTCGGCCTTCTTGTCTTTGCTTTTGGGCAGATGTTGCCCATTTGGTCTCATGATTACATGACTGAGCTAAGAAGCACGTTCCGCACGTATGCTATTTTTTTTTTTTTCAATCTCTCTGCCAATAATTCTTTTTTTTTTTTTTTTGTCTAGATAGTGTTTTGCCATCCCCAGCTATTGTTTGTTTTATAAACCTGTGTAATCTTTGGTTGAAGGGTGAACTTCGGGAGTGACTTCAGTTCTGAGTTAGCAGGGTGTCTGTGTCTGGGGGCTGTAGTCTCGAGGTTCCTCATGTCTCTGTCAGACCAATAAATCTGGTCTTTTTCGGAACACATATTCATTATTAATGAGGACCAAAAATCCATTGCTGTCTATTGGATTCCAACTCATAGCAACCCTATAGGACAGGGTAGAGCTGCCCCACAGGGTTTCCAAGGAGCGGCTGGTGGATTCCAACTGGCAACCTTTTGCTTAGCAGCTGAGATTTAACCACTGGGCCCCTAGGGCCCCTATGAGCAATGATGGTAACACCTCGCCAGGGCCCTCCGTGGAGGAAGAGGGAAGCAGGATCTGTTGAGTGCTGACTCCGTGCTGGGCACCGGGCCAGGCCCTCACACATCCATTGTCTCTGAGGCCCTCACAGGGGCGGCCGGCTGCCTCGCCTCACTTCACCAATGAGGGAAATGAGTTCCCACAGGGAAGTCCCTTGTCAGAGCCACCAGCTGGTGACCAGCCAGGACGAAAACCCAGGTCCCTCTGACCGTGAGGCACCCTCTGCCTGTGGGGCAGGGTCTTGCTCCAGCCTGCTCAGTGGGTGGTGAGTGCCCGCCCACCCCCACTTTCTGGGGCCTCTCTTTACAGTTGCTGTAATTACAAGATTAAAGGAGGGGAAATATCAGGGGGTGGGGAGGCCCTTCCTTTTCCTCCTAAGAGCTCCCTGGAATCTCCTTTTGCTGCAAATAGCCCAGGGAGGCAGGCCTATAGGTCCTGACAATCCCTATCTGAGGTAGCCATCTGCTGTTTGTATGTCCCGAGGACCTTGGGTAGCTTCTGGTAGGTGACCCCAGTTTTGTTTAAGGAATCATTCTTCCTCCCCTCTGAGACAGTATATTATATGGAATGGGGCTGACCCATCCTGATTGCGGAGGTGAGGACATGGCCCAGCTCTGGTCACTAATTACCAGTTGTTGTCGAGTTGATGCTGACTTATGATGACCCCGTGTGTGTCAGAGTAGAGCTGTGCTCTGTAGGGTTTTCAGTGGCTGATTTTTCGGAAGTAGATGGCCGAGCCTTTCTTCTGAGGTATCTCTGAATGGACCTGAACCACCAGCCTTCAGTTAGCAGCCCAGTGAGTTAACTGTTTGCACCACCCAGGGGAAGGTCAATAAGAGTCATTATGATTGGGTCAGGAATGGGCACATAACCCAATTTGAGCCAATGAAAGTCAACTCTGGAACTTTCACTGGAACTATCTTGAAACAGAAGATCTTTTTTTCGCTGTGGTTGTGAAGTTGACAGGATGTAAGCTTAGTACTTGTCACCTAAAACGAACAAAACCCAAACTTGTTGCTGTTGAGTTGATTTCAACTCATGGAGACCCCATGTGTTACAGAGTAGGACTGCTCCACAGGGTTTTCTAGGCTGTAATCTTTATGGAGGAGCCCTGGTGGCCTTGGGGTTAAGTGCTTGGCTGCTAACAGAAGGATCAGCGGTTTGAACCCACCAGCTGCACCCTGTAAAGACTACAGCCTTGGAAACCCTATGGGCCAGTTCTACCCAGCCCTATAGGGGTGCTATGAGTTGGAATTGACCCAACGACAACGTAGTTTTTTTTGAAGGGGATTAATCTTTATGGAAGTAGATCGCTAGGCCTTTCTTCCACTGCGCTGCTGAGTGGATTCCAACTGCCAACCTTTAGGTTAGTAAATGAGCACATCTGTTTGTGCCATGCAAGGATCTACTAGCCATCAAAGCCCTTCTGAAAACAAGCCAATGTAGGGGGAAGCAGAGTCCAGAGATGGAGAGGTGGAGAAGCGTGTAATCATCTGTTTATGCGAACTCCCTGTGCATTTTGTATCACATCCTTCCTTTTTGTGTTGTTGTTTAAGATATTTTAAGGGGTTTCTGTCATTTACACTTGTAATACTTATGACTCTTTTACTCCCCATACTTACCAGAACAAATAAAAAGGAGCCTACCACTTCCCCTCCAGTCCCTTGATAGGGGTCCTGGAGGCTTTTATTTCTGGGAAGGTGGCCCTTTTTCTCCCCTGTAGCTCAGAATCTCTTGGTCCTTCATCCTTTGGCTGTGATCATGGCCAGCCCCTGTCCCTGCCTCAGTCTATTCTTCTGCCAACAGACATTATTACCACCCCCTCGCTCAGATGAGAAGAGCTAGGACTTGACCGCAGGACTCCTGGCTCCCTGTCCAGGGTTCTTCCTTCGAGTACCTGCTGTGAGTGCAGCCTGATCCCACCGGAGTGTGGGACTGATGTCCTTGTTGAGGTTGACCCAAAGGCTGGGGCACTGACTTGCTGAGGCCCTTCCCCTCCAGCCCACCAGGCTCCTGAGACTTGCCCCATCCTGACACCTGGTGGTGAGATGTGGAAACACATCCTACAAGAAGCTTTGTCAGAAGATTCTGATTCTACCTGGCGTGGTGGGGTGGAGGGACTGGGAAAGAGGATGATGGGGCGGAGCAGTTCCTGGGAGATTAGGTTCTGAGATTAGATTAGGGGGCCTGAGCCTCCTCTTTTGTTCTCAATACCACCCATAGCGATGTGTCTGTTGTAGGCTGAATAGTGACCCCGGTATTGCGGTACCGTCAAAAATTGTCTGGATTCCTGAGGGACAATAAAGACCATCGCACGCTTCTCACAGAATGTTTCTGCCACCACCAGTGACTCTGCCACAGGGCCCCCTCCAGGCTGCCACTACCAACTCTGCCACAGGGCCCTATCATGGCCTGTCACCACGGGCTGTTCCACAGGGCCTCTTTCAGGCTTCTCACTGTCTTCAATGTGGCAGCCTTTGACCTGTGTTACAGATCTTTTAGGAGGTTCCTCACCTCCTCTTTCTCTGCTTCTTCTCTCTTCTTCCCTCTCTAAAACCTCTATGGGGTTGGCTGCTTATATAAGCAAACTCCTTGACAATTTCAAGGCATGGACCTCCCAGAAGGACCACAAACTGACCAATCCCTTCAGTGGACTGCAAATCACTCACTTTGCTTAGTAAACGGACCAATCCCTGCAAGGTGAGTAAAATAGACCAATCACAGGGCAGACTGCAACCCAGGGCTAGATAAAAAAAGTATCAAACTATCAAGTCATTTACAATTTGCCCAGGAATTGTTAATTAACCTGGACAAAAGTAATAAAACTTCTGCGGCAGAAAACTAGGGCAAACGTTTTGGGTTTAGGGGAAAAATCTCTCAAGCTGTTTTTCCAAAGAACCAAGGCAAAAGGCCACAGAAAGGAACTCATTTCACTACACCCCCAAGATCTCCATGTCTTAATCCCTGGAACCTGTGAGTATTACCTTATATGGCAAAATGAACTGTGCAGATGTGATTAGGTTAAGTATTTGGGGATGGGGAGACTATCCTGGATTATCTGGGTGAGCCCTAAATGTAATCACAAGTGTCCTTATGAGATGGAATCATTGGGAGATTTGGCTACAGAAGAGAAGGCGATGTGACAATGGAAGCAGAGCCTGGAGAGAAGCCACCACAAGCCAAAGAATGCTGGAAGCCACTGGGTGCTGGAAGAGGCAAGGAATGGATTCTCCCTTGGAACTTCAGAAGAACCAACTCTACTTGATTTTAGCCCTCATTTCTGACTTCTGGCCTCCAGAACTGTAAGAGAATAAATTTCTGTTGTTTTAAGCCACTAAATTTGTGATAATTTGTTACAGCAGCTGTAAGAAACTAATACACTGTCCAATGCGGTGTCTATGTCTCCTTGTAGACGTTGGGAACTTATGAAGCTAACTGCGTTCCCTTTTTGCATTGGCTGCCAGGATGCTTGAGACCAGTGTACTGGTCACCATTAGCAGATGAACAGGACCATGTAGCAGGCATTTGGGAGAGGAACTTAATCCTTGGCTCCATATTCCTTTTTCTGGGCCCCTTTTCTCTATCTTATTTCACATTTACTTTTCTGATTTTACAGAAGGCATCCTTATAAGCCATCTTAACTCCCTTCCTTTGGGGGAGGAGGGCAGGAAAAACAGGGTTATACATTCAGAAAGAGCTTGTCTAACTTCTGCAAGCCTCAGTCTCCTCTCCTGTAAAGTGGGCCTTTCATGGTTCTGCGTGAGTTTGATGAGATGCTCAAGTAATATTCATATTCATCATATTTCCCACCACCTGTGCCCCCAGGGCTCTCTGCTGCCTGCCTTGAGCAGGCCAGGATATAAAGGCGATCTGAAGCACAGATCACTTTGTCTCCAGCCCTACTCTGCACTCTGTAGGCCCACTGGTGCCCCTGCTGGAGCCTGGTATCCTGTACCCTGTCCCTGCTTGCCCCCTGGAGCACTTCTGGCTTCCAGAGCCCTCTGCCTCCCTCTTGCAGGCGCCACTGTGTTCTGTACTGATTTGCAGGGAGCCCAGATGCAGCTCATAAATAAAAAATGTACTGTTCTGCAGAATGTCTGCGATGGGCAGTGCGGGGGTGGGCAGGCTGGATTCGGCAGGGAGCCACTAGGAAGGAGCCAGGGAGCAATGGACTGGCAGGGGAGGATAGGAGCCTGGGAAGGCACAGTGGGACCAGGCTGGGGAGGGGGCTCCAGAGGCCAAGATCTGGATGCAGCCTATTGGGGCTGAATCTTGACGCAGGCACCTTCTAGCTGAGTCCCTTTAGCCTCAGTTTCTTCTTCTGCAAAATGAGGATGATAACAGTAACTGGGGCCATTTGGCTGCTCTAGTTATTACATTTATAGCATTTAGTCCAGAACTTGGAACCCAGTAACTGCTTAGTAAATGTTTTTATCTGCTACAAACTTCCTTAGCGCCTTCCCTAAGAGCCTTGTGTTGTTTGTGCTTTTGGGACAACAGGGAGGATGGGGTTGGGGCCTGTATCTGTACTTGGGGAGAGGACAGCAATGCGGAGGTACAGGTATAAGTGATCAAGAAGGTGACAGGAGCAGCCATTTGAAACAAGAGATGAAGACACCACCACCGACCCCAACAAGCCAGACAAATTCCCGGAAGGGACAGCACTTCTGCGGCTGTTTCAGGGGAGGGCGCTTGAGGTGTTTTGATTGGCTTATAAAGGAGAGGTTGACCTTTGGAAGGCAGAAGGAGGTGGGAACACTGGGGACACTTGGATTAAATGGTCACCGTGGTCATATGGGAACAGAGACCTTGGACAGGTCACTTTCCTTCTCTGGGCCTCTATTTGTCCATCTATAAAATGGTTTCTAAGAGGCTTTCCAGAACTGCAGCTTTTTTTTTTTTTTAATGCGTTTTAGGTGAAAGTTTACAGTGCAAATTAGTTTTTCATTCAAAAATTATACACAAATTGTTTTGTGACATCGGTTGCAAGCCCCTCACTGTGTCAGCATGCTCCCCCTTTTGCTTTCCACCCTGGGTTCTCCATGTCCATTAGTCCAGTTTTCCTGTCCCTTCCTGCCTTCTTGTCTTTTCTTTTGGGCAGGTGTTGCCCATTTGGTCTTGTATACTTGATTGAACTAAGAAGCACGTTTCTCACATGTGTTATTGTTTTATAGGCCTGTCTCATCTTTAGCTCAAAGGTGGACTTCAGGAGTTAGCAGGGTGTCTGGGGGCCATAGTCTGGGGATTCCTCCAGTCTCTGTTAGATCAATAAGTCTGGTCATTTTTTTGTTAACTTGAATTTTGTTCTACATTTTTCTCCTGCTCTGTCTTGGACCCTCTACTGTGATCCCTGTCAGAGTGGTTGGTGGTGGTGGTAGCTGGGTACCATTGGGACTCAGGCTGGTGGAGGCTGTGGTTCATGTGGTCCGTTAGTCCTTTTGACTAATATTTTCCTTGTGTCTTTTGCTTTCTTCATTTTCCTTTGCTCCATATGTGAGTAGATGTGTCTTAGATGGCCGCTCGCATGCTTTTAAGACCCCAGACACTACTCACCAAAGTATGATGTAGAACACTTTCTTTATAACTATGTTATACCAATTGACCTAGATGTCCCCCGAGACCATAGTCCCCAGCCCTCAGTTCCAGTAACTCAGTCCCTCAGGGTGTTTGGATGTGTGTAGGAAGCTTCTATGACTTTGCCTTGGTCAAGTTGTGCTGCCTTCCCCTATATTGTGCGTTGTCTTTCCCCTTACCGAAGTTAACTTGTCTACTGTCTAGTTAGTGATTTCCCTTC
The DNA here is from genome assembly GCF_000243295.1 of Trichechus manatus latirostris. Taxonomy (NCBI): domain Eukaryota; kingdom Metazoa; phylum Chordata; class Mammalia; order Sirenia; family Trichechidae; genus Trichechus; species Trichechus manatus. The sequence goes on along the minus strand of NW_004444126.1, from coordinate 3,070,133 downwards.
CTCACCCCCGCCCCCTCATAACCATCAAAGATTTTTTTTTCTGTGTGCAAACCTTTTCTTGGGTTTTTATAATAGTGGTCTCAGACAGTATTCATCCTTTTGTGATTGACTTATTTTACTCTGCATAAAGCCCTCCAGATTCATCCATGTTGTGAGATGTTTCACAGATTCTTCATTGTTCTTTATCGTTGTGTAGTATTCCATTGTGTGTATGTACCATAATTTTTCCATTCCTCTGTTGATGTGCACTTAGGTCATTTCCATCTTTTTGCTATTGTGAACAATGCTACAATGAACATGGGTGTGCATATGTCTATTCGTGTGATGGCTCTTATTTCTCCAGGATGTATTTCTAGGAGTGGGATTGCTGAATCGTATGATATTTCTATTTCTAGCTTTTTAAGGAGGTGCCATATCGTTTTCCATAGTGGTTGTACCATTTTACATTCCCACCAGCGGTGCATAAGAGTTCCAATCTGCCCACAGCCTCTCCACCATTTGTCATTTTCTGTTTTTTTGATCAGTACCAGTAATGTCAGGGTGAGATGGTATCTCATTGTAGTTTTGGTTTTATTTCTCTAATGGCTAATGATTGTGAGCATTTCCTCATGTGTCTGTTAGCCGCCTGAATGTCTTCTTTGGTGAAGTGTTTGTTCATATCCTTTGCCCATTTTTTAATTGGATTACTTGTCTTTTTGTTGTTGAGATGTTGAAGTATTCTACCAATTTTAGGGATTTGACCTTTGTCAGATGTGTCACAGATAAATTTTTTTTCCCAGTCTGTAGGTTCTCTTTTGGTGAAGTCTTTTGATGAGCATATGTGTTTAATTTTTAGGTGCTCCCAGTTATCTAGTTTATCTTATGGTGTTTTTCATTGTTAGTTATGGTTTGTGTTGTATTTATGCCATACATTAGGGTCCTTAGCATTGTCCCTATTTTTTTTCCTATGATCTTTATTGTGTTAAGTTTTACATTTAGGTCTTAGATCCATTTTGAGTTAATTTTTATGTATAGTGTAAGGTATGAGTCCTGTTTCATTTTTTTACAAATGGACATCCAGTTTTGCCAGCATCATTTGTCAAAAAAAACTGTCTTTTCCCCATTTAATGGCCTTTGGTCCTTTGTCAAAGATCAGCTGACCATAGCTGGATGGATTTATTTCTGGATTCTCGATTCCATTTGTCTACGTGTCTGTTGTTGTACCAGTACCAGGCCGTTTTGACTACTGTGGCTGTATAGTAGGTTCTGAGATCAGGTAGTGTGAAGCCTCCTACTTTATTCTTATACTTCAATAATGTTTTGCTTATCCGGGATCTCTTTCCTTTCCATATAAAGTTAGTAATTAGCTTTTCCTTCAGAACTGCAGTTCTGAGTTATTCGTTCCTTTTGACAAATACACACTGAGTGCCTCCTGTGTGTCGGACAGACCCTGTGCCAAGCCCTGGTGAGGACCGTGATGGAGGAGAGAGAGACCAGAGTCGTCCCATGAGGTACCCACAAGTGAGTGTGGAACGTGTGGGTGGGAATCAGACATGAACACAACAGACAAGCTGATGAATATATAACCCCAAACTGAAATCAGTGCCCCGAAGAGGGGGCCCGGGCCAATTAACTAGTGAGTGGAACTAAAGGAATTGGCTTTCAGCGAGTGAGAGAAGGTTTTCCAGGGACCATGCTGCTGGGCTGGGCTGGGCTGGGCAATGTGGGGCTGGGGTGGTGGGAGCTTGGTGACAGATGGATGTGGAGTGGTCAGCAGGGGCTGGGGGCGGGGGCAGGGCCTTGCAGGTGAAGATGAAGAGCTTGCTCTATATCCTGAGACCAGCAGGATGGCACTGAAGGACTTTGGACAAGGACTGATGAGGTCAGTTTTGCCTTTCTAGAACCTTCTGGCTGCAGCAAGGGTAACAGATTGGGGGAGGCTGAAGTGGAAGCCAGAGGCCCCAGCAGGGGATGGTGGAGACATGGACCAGGGTGGCAACAGTGGGAATGACTTCCTGAAATGCCCAAGAGGATCAATGAACAGGTCTGGGGATGGGTTGGATCTGCGGGATCAAGGGAGGAGGCTGACTCAGAAATAAGGGTGTGTTTGCAAAGTCTTCTGCAGGGCTCAGCCTCTCCCCACCCTCATCTCTGGCTCTGCCATTGCCTGCCCTATAGGAAGAGTAATGAGAATCACTGGGGCTGATTTCTCTTCATGTCCTCAGGCCCCGCTTGCTGCTGAGAGGTGGGGTGCAGGCAGGGGAGGCAGCTGCTGCACTGGCGGCCGCCCCCGCCTCTCCGCCTTTCTTTCTGCAGCAGCGAGAAGCTGCCGCACACAGCACCTGCTAGGATGGCTGGGAGGCCAGGGAGCAGGTGCAGAGCGTCTGGAGGATCTGTTTGCAGATGGATAATGAGACGGGGTGGATGAGACCAGCACACGCTCAGCTCCTTCTCTGTTATCTGGACACAAAAGCCCAGACAAAGAAGCAGCAGGGCCTCAGGGCCTGGGTGTGTACACACACACACACACACACACACACACACACACACACACGCACGCACACACGCCTGGGGACAAAGGAGAGGCACACACAAAGCAGGGGTGTGGGGAGAAGGGCTCTGCGTGACCTTGGTCCGGGGCCCCTTGTCTCTGAGCCTGGCTTGGGGCACCACAAAACCAAGAGGTTGGGGAGACCGGTGGTCCCCGAACTTCTCCAGCCCAATGATGTTCTTGAAGGAAAAATAGACCGTAGATATCATAAAGTAGAGGGTTTTCTGTTTGAACAATTGCCTCTTAGTTTATGTATCGGTTTTGTGCTCATGCGCAACCTGGTAAAGTAGAGGGTCAGAGAAAAAGAGGAAGACCCTTGACGAGATGGATTGACACAGTGGCTGCAACAACGGGCTCAAACATAAAAATGATTGTGAGGTTGGTGCAGACCGGGCAGCGTTTTGTTCTGTTGTACGTGGGGTTGCTATGAGTCGGAACGGCAGCCAGTAACAACGTATATCTCCAGAGAGAGAGATACCAAGACCCAAGTAAAATGACTTGCGTGAGGCCAAGGGACAGGGAAACTAAACCACAAAATATTCAAATATTCAGAAGAAGGAAAAAAATGCAGAGAAATAAGAGGTCAAGTTGTATTTCATACCAAGACCAAGAAGGAGAGAGAAAGAAAAGTGAGAGAGTGAGAGAGAGGGAAGGAGGGGGAGAGAAGTGGAGAGAGAAACATGGAAAGAGAGATGAAGAGGGAATGAAATTGTAAGAGAGATGGAGAGAACATTGGATGCAGAGAGAAAGAGAAGGAAGAGAGATGGTGTCTTAGGCTGTGTTTTCTAGAGAAGCAAAACCAGGGAAGTGTCTAAATATATATACGTATATATATATATAATACATACACCCACAGAGAGAGAGAGAGAGAGAGAGATTTATATCAAGGAAATGGCTCACGTGGTTGTAGAGGCTGTAAAGTCCCAAGTCCACGGGTCAGGCTGGAGGCTTCTCCTGATTCACGTAGCTGCAGGGACTGGTGAACTCAAACTGGCAGGTCAGACAACAGGCCACTGGGTCACAGGCTGCGGAGGTCAATGAATCCCAAGATCAGCAGGTAAACTGCTAGCTCAAGTCAAGAACTGGAGGTCAGATGACCAGGAGTCAGCTGCAGGATACAGAGCGAGCAAAAGCCTGTGAGCTTTGCCAGAATGTCCACCTATATTGGATGCAGGCCACATCCCCAAGGAAACTCGTTTTCAACTGATTGGCTACTCACAGCAGATCCCATCATGGAGGTGATCATATTATATCAGATCTCATCATGGAGGTGATTACATCATTGTACGACTGCCGAACTACATCATAACTGCCAAACCACTGAGAATCATGGCCCAGCCAAGGTGACACACAATCTTAACCATCACAGATGGGGAGAAGTCCGGGTGCGCACAAAGAAAGGAGCTGGCATTTATTGAATTCTGACTCGGCCAGATGCTCTCCACACTCAGATCATTTAATTCTTCCAAAAGGTCCTCAAGGGAGGTTATGTTGTCCCCATTTTGCAGAAGAGAGAACTGAGGCCAGAGAGGTGAAGTTACTTACATGGTGAGTATAGGGCAGAGGAGGGATTCAAACTCTGGTCTGCCTGACTTCTGAGCCCATGTCTTGCCTGCCAGCCCTGCTGAGAAGAAGGCAGAGAAAGCAAATAGGACAAAGAGTTGGCTGGCCTGAGGCCTTGGCAGTTCCTGGTGAGCTCCTCCTCCCACTACTTCTGCAGACGGGGGAAGCTGGGCCTTGGGCATCTCACTGCGCCTCTCTGAGCCTCAGTTTCCTTGTGTGTCAAATGCAGACAGCAATGCGCACATCATGGGGCTATTGTGCCCAGTGGAAGAAGTCATATAGCTTTGAGTTGAGAACCTACTATGTGCTGGGTGAGTCAGACATGGCCCCTGCCCTAGAGGAGCTCACCACCCAGTGTCTGACACATAGTAGGTCTTCAACAAAGGGGAATTATTTTTTTTCAAATTACCCAGACTTTGGCATAGCCTGACACAGTAGTCAATTATAGTGAATTTGTGTTATTTTTACCTCCTGTGGTTGGCAGAATAATGGTTCCCCAAAGATGTCCACATCCTAACCCCTGGAACCCGGGAATGTGTTAGATGACAAGGTAAAGAGGAATTAAGGCTGTTAATCAGTTGACCATAAAATAGGAAGATTATTCTGGATTGTCAGGGTGGGGCCAACCTAATCACAAGGGTCTTTAAAAGTGGACGAGGGAAGCAGAGGGAGATGGAACTATGGAGGAAGATTAAAATGATTCATGCGAGAAGGACTCAACCCCCCATTGCTGGCTTTGAAGATGGCGGAAGGGGACCATGAGCAAAGGAATGCAGGCGGTCTTTAGAAGCTGGAAAAGGCGAGGAGACAGATTATCCCCTGGAGCTTCCAGAAGGAACCAGCCCTACCAACACAGTGATTTTAGCCCAATGAGATCCATGTCAGACTTCTGATCTACAGAACTAGAGACTTCGGCCAAGTCATTTTCCTTCTCTAGGTCTCTGCTTGTCCATCTATAAAATGGTTTCTGAGAGAACTTCCAGAACTGTGGCATTTTAATCTTCAAGATTTATTTATTCTTTTGACAAGTATACATTGCATGTATTACTGAGATAATAAGTGCGTGTTGTTTTAAGCAGGCTGCCTAAGTGGTGCAAACAGCGGTTTGAATCCACCCAGAGATGCCTCAGAAGAAAGGTCTGGTGATCTACTTCTGAAAAATCAGTCACTGAAGCACCCTATGGAGCCCATTTCTACTCTGACACACAAGGAGTTGCCATAAATCGGAGTCAACTTGATGGCAACTGGTATAGAGACAGAAAGCAGATTGGTGGTTGCTGGGGGCTGGGAGGAAGGGAGAATGGGAAGTGACCACTAATGGGTGTGGGATTTTATTTTGGGGTGAAGAAAATGTTTTGGAACGAGATAAGGAGGTAGATGCACAAGATTGCATGTCATGGAATTGTTCACTTTAACATGGTTAATTTTATATTATGTGAATTTCCACTCAATAAAAAAAAATGAGGGAGTGTGTGTGTGTGTGTGTGTGTGTGTGTGTATGTGTGTGTGTAAGACTGGTCAGCAGCACCCAGTGGGCTGATAACAAACCTGTGACTGGAATCCAGGCATCTGGGCCCACCCACATTTCCCCACGGGCTGCACTAAGGATAAAGGGAATGGAGGACTCGGTTCCCCACGCCTGGACACGCTCCCAGTGTTAGAATTCCCTTGGAGATCATAGGCTGCAGGTCTATATCATGAAGACAAAGACTATCTAGCTTGCAGATCCTTGAAGCCACGATACCTCATGGGAATGGAGGAGCAAACTTAAAGGAGCAAAGTTTATTCTAAAGCGTATAATGGTGCCGTCTTCTGCCAGTCCCTGCCTCTGCTGCCATAATGGGTGATGCTCCATAATAAGTGGTCAGGCAATTTTCAAGAGAGGCAGAAAGGGAGGTGTTGAGGCTTCTCTTTCTGGCACCATCTGGTGCTCTTGTCAGCTCCTGGGTTCTTGGGGCCCAGGTTCACACTGTACGTGTCTTCTGAAAGATCAGAGCTCTTGGTGCTTTGCCATAAGGAGGACATTTGCCATCTTGGTGTGTGTTCTTCAGTGTCCTGGATCTAACCACCAGGTTAAGGCGAGGGTCAGAGTTACATCCATAGGGAGACAAAAAGGGTGCCAGCTCTAGCTATCAAACTAGACATGAATTGCAAGGGAGGGAGGCCATGACAGTGGCAGAACCTAAAGGGGATGAAGGAGGCCAACCCTCCTTCAACTGAACCTTCAAAAGACCTTCAACTGAAGGCCTCTAACACTCCCTAGGACAATGGAGGATGCTAAGGAAGGTTTTCGTTGAGGTCCAGTCTTGCTGCCACTGCGTATTCTGAGTGCCTTTCAACCTAGGAGGCTCATCTTCCAGCACTGCATCAGACAATATTCTGTTGTGATTCATAGGGTTTTCATTGCTTAATTTTCAGAAGTAGATCACCAGGCCTTTCTTCCTAGTCTTTCTTAGTCTGAAATCTCTGCTGAAACCTGTCCACCATGGGTGACCTTGCTGGTATTTGAAATACTGGTGGCATAGCTTCCAGCATCATATCAACATGCAAGTCACCACAGTAAGACAAACGGACAGACAAGTGGTGGCCATTCGCTAGAAAAGGACTTCATGGTTGGTAAAGTAGAGGGCCAATGAAAACGAGGGAAACACTCAATGAGATGGATTGACACAATAGCCACAGCAATGGGCTCAATCATACCAATGATCATAAAGATGGCACAGGACCACGCAATGTTTTGTTCTGTTGTACATAAGGTTACCATGAGTTGGAGCCGACTCCAAGGCACCTAACAACAACAACAACAAAGGGAAGGTTTTGCTCATCACAATGGTGCTTAACAGATGGACAAAAGGAGGGCAAAGGACCAATTGAATCCCCCAGGAGGGCTAGTGTGGGCTGCCCCCTGTGACAAGGAGATCCAAGTGTTGCTGTTGGAGAAACAACGGCAAAGGTCAGCCAGCAGGACCGTGCTGGTTTCCATACCTGCTAAGCATGCATGGAGTCTGTCTCTCCCGCTTATGTTACTCCGTTTATAGTTCACCCCAAGCTATCTGAGTTAGACCTGTCTATTCTCAGTGATCACCCCTTTTGGCCCCCCTCACCTTGAAAATGTATCCCTAAAACCAAAAGATACTTGGAAACAGGATCGTGAGCTTATTGTTGTTTATCTTTGAGAAGACCCAGGGAACAGGAAGAGTCCCTGGGTGGTGCAAACGGTTACACGATGGACTAGTAGCTGAAAGGTTAGGGGTTCGGACCCACCCAGAGGCGCCTGGGGAGAAAGGCTTGGTGATCTGCTTCTGAAAGGTCACAGCCTTGAAAACCCTATGGAGCCGTTCTTCTCTGCACACACGGGGTCACAGCTGACAACAACAACAGCAACGACAAAGGAATAGGATAAGTGTTGAAAGCCTGTGGGTGGGCAAGTGGCTTGATTTTTTCCAAACAGATACTGGAAGTGACAGCTAATAGAAGAACTTGGAAACAGATTATGAAACAGGCTTGGGAATACTTAAAATTATCAATCCCTAGCACCCTCTGCATTCATTTAAAATATGTCATATCTTTTTTTGGTTTGTTTGTTTATTGTTGTAGTTTAAGTGAAAGTTTGCATTTCAAGTTAGTCTCTTAGAAAAAAATTTATACATACATTATTATGTGACCCTCGTTGCTCTCCCTATACTGTGACAGCACACTCCTCCTTTCCACCCCTGATTTCCGTGTCCATTCAACCAGCTCCTGACCCCCTCTGCCTTCTCATCTCACCTCCGGACAGAAGCTGCCCATTTATTCTCATGTATCTACTTAAGCTAAGGAGCACACTCTTCACGAGTATCATTTTGTAAAACATGTCATATCTTAACTAGTAACCAGTTGCCGTCAAGTTGACTCCAACTCATGGCGACCCCATATGTGTCAGAGTAAAACTATGCTCCAAAGAGTTTTCAATGGCTGATTTTTCTGAAGTAGATCACCAGGCTTTTCTTCTGAGGTGCCTCTGGGTGGGCTCGAACTGTCAACCTCTAGGTCAGCAGCTGAATGTGTTAACCATTGGTACCTTAGTAATCCCTCTTCTTGTTTACAGTTTAGGATGACTAGAGTAGTGAACCAGGGGAAAGTCCTACGTAGACCTGGGTAATTACAGCAGTCTGGCTACGGGTTCTGGGCAATGTGGTGACCACACCCTGTTGTGCTTTTTGTCTAACTGTTCTATGTGGGTCTTAGTTCTCAGGTAAGACTGTTAATTCTGCTAGAGTGGAGGCAGCATTTGGGCCCTCTCTGGGACCTCCAGGGTTCCTGCACTGGCCTTGGGTTCTGCTTGTTGAATTGGGTTTGTATTTTCTGGGTGGCCTAACAAGAATTGTGCAGTAGAGGACAGTTAGTAAACTTGGACACTGAAAGGGTGGGTTCAAATCCCACCTGAGTCCCTTGCAGTGGCCTTAGCAGCTCTCACTGCTTCTCTGAGTCTGTTTCCTTATCTGAGCAAGTAACAAATAAACAATATTCACAAAAGTGTGAAAATTAAAGGAGATGCCATAGTATAATAATGAGCATGTGTTTTGAGCCCTTACTAGGTGGCAGGCATTTTGCTGAGATCTCCCTGCCCCCCCCCCACGTATTTTCTCATTCAATCCACACAAACCTATGATGTGAATTCCATTATTATCCCTGCTTTATGGGCTAGGAAACTGAGTCTCAGAAGGTGCATATAACTTGTCTAAGGTCACAGCCAGTAAGGGGTACAGAGATGAAATTTAAACTCAGGACGGTCTGATTATAGAGGCCACTGGAATGTTCTAACACAGTAGTTGTCAAGCTTAACCATTGGTCAGAATTCTCTGGTGGGCTTGCGGAAACACAGATCGTGGGAGGAGGGATTCAGAGTTTTTGATTCAGTAACTCTTTGGTGGAACCTGAGAATTTGCATTTCTAGTCAGTTCCCAGGTGTCTTAGTTATCCAGTGCTGCTATAAACAGAAATACCACAACTGGATGGTTTTAACAAAGACAAATTTATTTTCTCACAGTCTAGTAAGCTACAAGTCCAAATTCAGGGCATCAGCTCCAGGGAAAGGCGTTCTCTGTCGGCTCTGGAGGAAGGTCCTTGTCATCAATCTTCCCCTGGTTAAGGAGCTTCTCCACGCACGCAGGAACCCCTGGTCCAAAAGACACGCTCTGCTCTGGGCACTGCTTTCTTGGTGGTATGAGGTCCCCTACTCTCTGCTCACTTCCTTTTCCTTTTATCTCTTGTAAGATAGAAGGTGGTGCAGGCCACACTCCAGGGAAACTCCCTTTACATTGGATCAGGGATGTGACCTGAGCAAGGGTGTTACATCCCACCCTAAACTTCTTTGACATAATCCAATCTTGCCTCATTAACCACAGGCAGAGATTAGAATTTACAGCATATAGGAAAATTATATCAATCACAAAATGGAGGACAACCACATAATACTGGGAATCATGGCCTAAACAAGTTGACACATATTTTTGGGGGACAGCAGGTGATGCTAATGCTGCTGGTCCTGGACAACAGTTTGAGGACTACTGTTCTAGAAAATGTTGTTGTTATTAGGTGCCCTCGAGTAGATTTCAACTCATAGTGACCCTACATGACAGAGCAGAACTGCCCCATAGAGTTTTCTAAGCTGTAGTTTTCATGAAAGCAGATTGCCAGGTCTTTCTCCCGTGGAGCCACTGGGTAGGTTTGAACTGCCAACCTTTCAGTTAGTAGCCCAGTGCTTAAAGAGAGGGCAGGAGTCCCTGGGTGGTGCAAACAAGTAAGCAGTTGACTACTAGCTGAAAAGTTGGCTGTTTGAACTCTTCCAGAGGTGCACTGGAAGACAGGCCTGGCAATCTGCTCCTGGAAGGCCACAGCCTTGAAGATTCTATGGAGCATAGTTCTACTCTAAAAAAAAGAAAAAGAATAAAGAACAAACCTATACGTATTGTTAGGTCAAATGGCGTTATTGGCATGTACCCAACTGCTGTCCAGTCTATTCTGACTCATGGCAACCCCCTGTGTGTCAGAGCAGAACTGTGCTCTGTAGGGGTTTCAGTGTCTGATTTTTCGGAAGTAGATCGCCAGGCCTTTCTTCTGAGGTGCCTCCAGGTGGACTCTACTGCCAACGTTTTGGTTGGCAGCAGCCCAGTGCTTAACCATTTGTACCACCCAGGGACCCAGTGGCACATAAAGGGGCATTGCAAGCACAGGCCTGTATTTCAGTCTTGACTCCACCGTAACTTTGCATAAAACCTTCGCTTCCGCTTCCTTGGATTCGTGTACTGCACCTGGGCAACGGGGTTGATCACGCCCCTCCTAGCAGGGTAGATTGAGAGGTGGGCACCCGAGGCCGCAGGCTAAGCAGCTGGTACCCCAGGACCAGTCTCTTTCGTCCCCTTACCGCGGGGTCCAGTGTTCAGCTCCCTGGGTCCTCCGCAGTCCCGGACCTCCCCAGCCCTGCATGCTCCTCACCAAGTCCAGCCAGGCAGGCGTTACCATGGCATCGCCGCGGGCCGGGATGCTGAGGCTGCGCGCGCCCCCCATCTTGCTGCTTTGTGCCGCGGGGGTGGCGGCTCGCGCCCCCCATTCTCCGCCCGCGCCCCGCCTCCCGAGCCCGGAACCTGGGCGGAGGTAAGGGACAAGGCGTGGGGTTGCAGGGACGCGGGGAGGCGGGCGGAGGGCGAGACCAGGGCCGGGGGTGGGGCACTCCGCCCGCCCTCCTGCCACTCCCGCATTGAAATTTCCTGGGCGCTGCAGCAGCTACAAAGACGACGCCGGCTGCGCTCGGGGGACCAGAGGGAGGGAGGCTGCGGACCGGTGCAGGGAGGAGTTTGCGATAGGAGGCGCTTGCAGGGGCTCCCCGAGTTCTGGGCCGTGAGCCCGGGCACAAAGAGCCGTCTGCACTCGCGCCGCAGGACCGCGGACTCCAGGTAAGCCACCGCCCCCACCCCCGCACCTCTCTCTCCCCAGTCGTCCACGTCCTCGTCCTCTTGCCGGGAACAATCGAATCCCCTGAGGTCGGGGTGAAGCTAGGTCCTAAATCCCAAGGGCAGGGTTCAAGGATGGTCAGCGCTGCCTAAGCGCCCCACGTTTGATGGATGAAGAGTCCTTCCAGCCTGCAGCTGTCAAATGCAGCAGGGACTCGGCCCTGGTGGGTCTTGGGGAAAGGGAAGGGGAGGATGCGCTGGGAGTCCAGGGCGGATGGGGGTCTTGCAATCAGGAACAAAGACCCTTCCTCTCCCCACGACCAGACCTGGCGAAACTCCTGACCTCTCCGGCCACCAGGCTAGCAGTTAACTAGTCAAGCCTTGGGCAGAGCCCGAGCGGTCTCAGAACTGGGGGGATGGGATTGGGTGGGGTCCTTAACCCTCTTTCTCTCAGCCCATCCCCCCAGCGCCTGCCATTCCTCCACTTTTGGGACTCAAATCCCAAATGTCTGGCCTCCCGTGTGGCTCTAAAGAGATGGAGGTGGTCGGAAAACCACCTTTGTTGAGAATACTAATATTGATAATGGTGAGAAGAATCACTTTTATGGAGGAACCTGTCTAGCGCCTTGCATGCATTATCACAGGGTGCCATGAGATGGGAAGAGCCTCATTTTAGAGATGAGGAAATTGAGATCCAGAGAGGGTTAGTCACAATTCCAAGGTCACACAGCCAGTGATTTTGAACCCAGCTACGCCAGACTCTAAAGCCCATGTTGCATCCCCAGACGGGTCTGGGAAGACCTGAAACCCACCAGCTCCGTTCCCACCCCTCCTTGGCTCCGGCACACTCCCTGGACAGGCTGGGAATTTGGAAGGGAACGGAGCCGACCTTTCCTCGTCCACATCCGAGGGCTCTGAATTCGAGAAACTGCTTCCGGGGAGCCTAGCCCACCCTCATCCTAGGTTCCAGACAAGCGGCTGCTGTGAGTCCGGGTTGCTGGCGCGCACATCCCACTGCAGTGCCGCGGGGAGGGAAGACGCCCCCACCTGCTGCGGGGGGCGGGGGTGTGTGGGGTGGCAGCGACAGGACCTGCGGGAAGCGGCTTTGTTTTTCTCGGTGCCAGCCTAGGACAGAGCGCGGCTCAGTGCAGAACCCTCCCTCTGGCCACAGGCCTTAGCTTTCCAAAGCACATTCCCATTGGGGAGCTTCGGAGCGTCCCCATCGCCTGGGCGGGGGACGAGACAGGGATGAGTAATTGCACTCAACAGACTGGGAAACCTGAGGACAGTGGTGCTCAGACTTTAGGGACTTTGCTTGAAATATGCAGATGTCCGGGCCACGTGGCCTGGGGATGAGTCAGCAGGTCTGGGATATGTGTTTAATGAGGCTCCCTCCTCCAACGACCAGGTGGCCAGATTACCAGTTCTAGGAAAGGTGCCCCACCTTTTCCCTCTCCCCCCCACCCCCAGCAGTCTGTGCAGAACGGTGTTCTTGAGGGAACTTTGCCAGCTCCTAGCTTTGTGTGGCATTGAGCTTGTCTGACACCGAGTATTGTTAATTTCATGTTGAAAGACATCAATGGTGACATCCCCCCTGCCATGCCTGCCTATTTTATTATTTAATGACCCTTGCCATTGAGATCTTGTACTAAGCTAAAGGTTGGAGGTTGGAACCCACCTAGCAAGCCTGGCGATCTGATTCCTTAAAGATTACAGCCAAGAAAAGTCTATGGGGGCAGTTCTACTCTGTAACACATGGGGTCTCCATGAGTCCGAATTGAGGGCCGTGAGTTTGGTTTTGCCATTGAGAACGTTTCAAAATCTAGCCTACATCTTCTTGCTACATTTTTAGCCTATCTCCTGAGAGAGCGGAAACCCTGGTGGTGTAATGGTTGAGAGTTTGGCTGCTAACCAAAGGGTTGGCAGTTCAAATCTACAAGGTGCTCCTTGGAAACCCTCTGGGGCAGTTCTACTCTGTCCTATAGGGTTGCTATGAGTCAGAATCAACTTGATGGCAATGGGTAATGGGCCTGAGAGAGCTGAAGTCATGTAAGTTCCAAAAGATCATAACCCCTTATCACCTGCTTTAGGAGAACCATTCTCTACACCTGCGTTAAAAATGACAATTTTACAATTTTCGGTAATTTCTTTTTACAAACTTAGTAAGTTTAATAAAATGCTTGCTAATTGTAGAAGACTTGGAAAAGACAGAAAAGCAAAGAGAAAAAAAGACTCCATAGTTTCGTTACCTAAGAATAACTATGGTATTTAACATTTTTGTGTATTTTCTGTTACTGAAAATAATAATAGAGATTTACTGTACATACAGTGCTTTAAAAAAGTTCTATCAGTTGCATTTCTCTGTGCTGTTTGGAATTTTGCAGAAATCATTGTAAGAGGTGTTCGTGTTTCATGGAGGAGATGAAGATGCTCTATTTAGTCTGTTCCCTAATTGTTGGACCCATGGGCTGGCTACAACTTTTTTTCCTTAAGTCTTCATTTTTAAGGTCTTTTCTAGGGCAGGATTACACTGTTTGAATTTATCATTCATCATTTGTGGAGAAGAGAGAAGATGTTGAGAGTCACACAGAACCGTGGACCCGTGTGTGAATTCCTTCTCCCCACCGGTTCTCTGTGTTAAGTTCAGTAAGGAAGCATTTTCACTTCTCTGAGCCTCAGTCTTTTCATCTGTGAAGTGGGAACCACAACCCCTGCTTTGAACGACTATTGTGAGGCTATGAACCAGTGTGTGTAAAGTGTCTGACACCTTGTTTTTGTTAGTTGCTGTTGAGTCAATTCCGACTCATGGCGACTCTTGTGTTTTACAGAGTAGAACCACTCCATAAGGTTTTCTTGGCTGTAATCTTCATGGAAGCAGATTGCTAGGCCTTTTCTTCTGTGGTACCACTGGGTGGGTTTGAACTGCCAGCCTTGGTTGGCAGTCAATGGCAAACTTTTTGCACCACACCTAATAGGTACTTAATAAAGATATTTGATGCTATAGTGCACCCACTGTGTGCCAGCTGAGTTCACTGACATGGCACCTGGGTCTCGTATTGATGCTTAATCATTTGCTTTTATTTTTATTGAGGCTGTGGTTTCTCTCCTGGGTAATCCTCAAGCTGTTTGAGCAGTGGTGTTTCTGGGTCACGGGGTCCATTGTGCAGGTTCAATGGCGTGGTGAATAACTTATAGGCTTGTCTTTTGTTCCAAGGGGATCCCTCCCCTTGTCTCTGAGGCTGGGCTAATCTGCTCTCAGCTCCAGATCTGTAGAACAATAGGCAGAGACACTCAGGGGCAGAGGCGAAGGCTGGCTGCCGGTGACATCTGTCTCCCCATCTCTCTCTAGGCTGATCAGATCAGATGAGGCAGGTGTCCTTGCCCCCTTGTGATGGCAGGTGGGCCCCTCGGGAAGCTACCATATGAGTCATGGAAGGCAGGGAGGGGTTGAACTATTGTGTGCAGTGAACGATGGTGTACAGCAGATAGCTAATAGTAACTATCCCAACTCCCACTTACTAACCATTTACCAAGACTCTTGCTGGGTGTTGCCTCCTGGGGACCCCATGGGAAGGCTGGGAATCAGGCATTACAGATGAGGAAACTGAGGCTCGGAGAGGTCAAATGACTAGCTCGAGGTCATACAGCAAGTTAGTTGGAGAGTCAGGATTTGAACCTGGATATAATCTGACTCCAAAACGTGTATTTGTAAACACTACATGATGCCACCTCCTCTCCTAAAAGTGAACTTAATGAGTTGAGACCATGGAAGCAGCTGGAATAACTTGATCCAAAATGGTTTAGCAATCATGGGCAAGTTTCTTCACAGTAATAGTACTGTTGATGCCCACAGGGGTTGCAGTTTATACAAATCTTCTTGGGTCTTTTCTCGTTTCATCCCCACAGCCTTAAATGAATAAGGAGCCCTGGCACGATGGTTAAGGCTTGGGCTGCTAACTGAAAGACTGGAGGTTCAAACCCACCCAGTGGCTCCACAGGAGAAAGACCTGGCAATCTGCTTCTTGTAAAGATCACAGCGTAGAAAACCCTATGGGGCAGTTCTGTTCTGTCACATGGGGTTGCTAGGAGTTGAAATGGACTTCACAGCACCTAACAACAACAACTATGTATTTGAATGTAAGTCTTCTGCCCCTTTGGGGGTCCAACAGGGCCATTTAGAATCCCAGTTCCACCATTTTCTAGCTGGGTGACCTTGGAACAATGCACTTTGCTCTTAGCCTCAGTCTCCTCATCTGTAAAATGGGGATAATAAAACTCAACTTCTTGTTTTGTCCATAGGTAAAGGTGTACCCAATTAGAACCTTTACTAGTGTTCCTTCAGCTTCCTTTCCCTCCTTTTTGCCTTCTCTCCCTCCCTCCCCATGTCAGGCATTGGCTTGCTCGAGAGAGATGTGAAGTTTGAATCTCCTCTGTTGTGAATGGAAATGATGCTTTGTCCTCTGTGGAAGCATCTGCTTTCTCTCAGCACATCTCCTGCAGGCGCACCACACTTCCCGCTATTCCTAGGAGCTCCCATTATCTCTCCGCACTCACTCATCCAAAGCAATCTGGGCCACCATCTCTCCGAGTGCTCAGGTCTCTGAGCAGCTATTTGATTCCAGAGTCAGGGAAAAAGCCAGAAACCCAGAGGAACCCTAAATGCAACCAAATGCATATATTCCTGGAAGCTGTGCATCCATTGCCAGGAGTAACTCAGGCAGGAAAACCAAAAACCAAACCCATTGCTATCAACTCATGGTGACCCTGTGTTACAGAGTAGAACTGCCCCATAGGGTTTTCTTGGCTGTAATCCTAAAAACGGAAGCAGGTCACTAGGCCTATCTTCCATGGTGTGGATGGGTGGTTGCCGAGTGCAAACTGTTTATGCTGCCCAGAGACCTAACTCATCCCGTGGATGGTATTAATGAGCAGTGGGCAATGGCATTAATATTCATGTAAGACGCAACGGTTAAGCTCTCAGCTGCTAACCAAAAGGTTGGCAGTTCAAACCCACCCAACAGTTCTGTGGAAGAAAGACCTGGTGATTTTCTCCCATAAAGATTACAGTCAAGAAAACCCTATGGGGCAGTTCTACTCCGTCACACGGGGTTGCTATGAGTCGAAAATCGACTCAGGGGTACCTAAGAACAACAACAAAATAACAGAATGGGAGTTAATATGTAATATTTATCATCTCATTTAATCCTCACAACAGCCCTGTGAGGTGGGTACTTCTATTATCCTCATTTCGTGGATAAGAAGGCTGAGGCCCGGTGTGGCGATGGACTTGCTCAAGGCCACACGGTGGTGGAGTAGGATCGGAACGCGTGCTGTCAAGCCCGTGTCCTTTGCAATGCGTTAGGGTGTTTTTGTTGATACTGGCCTCTCTGTGTCGTTTCACGTCTACCCCTGATGTGCGTTGGAGGAGAGCAGTTTCTGCACATTCTGTAATTTGAGAATAGGATGACCTGGCCTCTATTCTCCTACATGCCCATGACCACATTCTGTCTCTTTCTCTCGCTAACAGCTGGAAGCGTCGCCCTGCCCACCCACGTGGTTCCAGACATCTTCTTGAGGCCACGGTGAGCCCAGCAGCATCAAAGGAGGAACCCAGGTGACCCCCTCTCTCAGTTCTGGGCATCTCTGCGGGTGGTAGAGACCAGCTTCCTGCTGTGTGGTCAAAACAACAACAACAACAAAACCTAACCAGTTGTTGTGGTGTCGATTCTGACTCATAGTGAGCCCGTACGTTGCACAGCAGAACTGTGTTCCATAGGGTTTTCATGGCTGTGAACTTTCAGAAGTAGATCTCTAGGCTTTTCTTCCGAGGCATCTCTGGGTGGACCTGAACCACCAAACTTTTGGTTAGTAGCTGAGTGCTTAACCATTTGCACCATACAGGGACTCTGCTGTGTGGTCAGGTCCACCATTCAGTCTGTATGTGCTGAGAGCTCCTCTGAATCTCAGAGGCAGATGGGACCTCCCAGGATCCTCTGGGGCCCAACCCCTCCACCCAGGCTTCCTTGCTGGGCTCTTTGACCTTGGCTTGAAGTAGAGGGTCATGTGGGCTGGTGGGAGCTGAGATCCTGGGGCCCTGGGGCCCACCGTGAGGTCTCTTTGTGGCCTTTGATCTGTCACTTCTTGGTTCTTGTCCTCCATCATCACATCTAAAAAAGTTGTAAAGAAATAACTTGAAGGAGTTATAATTAACCTACAGTAAAATGCACCCATTTTAAGTGTACATTTCAATGCTTTTTTTTTTTTTTAAATTGTGCTTTAGATGAGGGTTTACAGAACAAACTAGCTTCTCATTAAACAGTTAGTACACATATTGTTTTATGGCATTGGTTAACAACCCCATGGCATGTCAACACTCTCCCTTCTTGACTTTGGTTTCCTTATTACCAGCTTTCCTGTCCCCTCCTGCCTTCTAGTCCTCGCTCCTGGGCTGACGTGCCCCTTTAGTCTCGTTTTGTTTTATGGGGCTTTCTAATCTTTGGCTGAAGGGTGAACCTCGGGAGTGACTTCATTACTGAGCTAAAAGGGTGTTTGGGGGCCATACTCTTGGGGTTTCTCCAGTCTCTGTCAGGCCAGTAAGTCTGGTCTTTTTTTGTGAGTTAGAATTTTCTACATTTTTCTTCAGCTCTGTCTGGGACCCTCTACTGTGATCCCTGTCAGAGCAGTCAGTGGTGGTAGCTGGGCACCATCTAGTTGTACTGGACTCAGTCTGGTGGAGGCCGTGGTAGTTGTGGTCCGTTAGTCCTTTGGACTCATCTTTCCCTTGTGTCTTCAGTTTTCTTCATTCTCCCTTGCTCCTGAAGGGGTGAGACCAGTGGAGTATCTTAGATGGCCGCTCACAGGCTTTTAAGACCCCAGATACTACTCACCAAAGTAGAATGTAGAACATTTTCTTTATAAACTATGTTATGCCAGTTGAGCTAGATGTTCCCCAAGACCATGGTCTCCACAGCCCTCAGCGCAGCAGTTCGGTCCCTCAGAGACTTTGGATGTGTCTATGGAGCTTCCATGACCTTTCCTTGTACAAGTTGTGCTGGCTTCCCCAGTATTGTGTACTGTCTTACCCTTCACCAAAGTTACCCCTTATCTATTATCTATTTAGTGTTTTTCCATCCCCACTCCTCCTCTTCCTCGTAACTCCCCTCCTCTCCCTCATAACTCAATGCGTTTTGACAAATTTATACACCTGTGTAACTACCACCACAATCAAGATATAGAACATTTTCATCACTTTTGAACCTTCCCTTGTGTCCCTGTCAACCCCCTCCCAGCCCCAGCCCCAGGAAACCACAGATCTGCTTTCCATTACTGTAGATTAGATTTGTCTTTTCTAAAGTTCTGTAGAAGATCACTGGGTGGTGTAAACGGTTTGTGCTCAACTACTAACCTAAGGGTTGACAGTTTGAATCCACCCAGATACACTGCCAAAGAACGGCTTGCTGATCTGCTTCCGTAAAGATTACAGCCAAAAAACCCCTATGGAACAGTTCTACTCTGTAACACATGGGGTCACCATGAGTCAGAATCAACTCCATAGCAACAGATTTTGTTTTCTTTTTTTTTAAGTTCCACATATATGGATTATTTTGTGTTGGGCTTTTTTTTTTTTTTTTTTAAATCGTGGTGAGTACAATTAACAGAACGTTTTCCATTTCAACATTTTTACATGTACAATTCAATGGCATTAATTCCGTTCGCCATGTTGAACCACCACCACCGCTATCTGTTTCCAAATGTTTCCATCACTCTGTGGTTAACTTCTTTTGCTCAGCAGAATTTTTTAAAGGTCCATCCTTCTTGTTGTGTGTATTAGTAGTTTGTTTATTGAACTTTATTGAAGTATAGTTTAAATATCATATAACTCACCCATTTCGAAGTGTACAATTCAATGACTTTTAGTAACTTTACCAAGTTATATGCAACTTGGTAAACTCAGTCTGAGAGCATTTTCATCACCTCCATAAGAGTCTCATGCCCGCTGACTATTGATCCCCATTCCAGCCCCAGCACCAGGCAACCTCGACTCTACATTCTGTCTATAGATTTGCCTTGACTTTTTCTATAAATGGAATCATATCATATGTAGCCTCTTGTGCCTGGCTTCTTCCACTCAGCATCATGTTTTGGAGGTTTGTCCCTGTCACAGCACCTATGGGTAGTTATTTTTATTGCTGAGTAGATTCCATTAAGGAGCCCTGGTGGAGAAATGGTTAAGTGCTTGGTTGCTAATTGAAAGGTAGGTGGTTTGAACTCACCAGCGGCTCTTTGGGAGAAAAGACCCGCTGATCTGCTCCCGCAAAGATTACAGCCTCGGAAACCCTATAGAGCAGTACTACTCTGTCCTACTGGGTCGCTATGAGTTGGAATCGACTGGCTGGTGCACAACCATAATAAGAGATCTCACTGTATGGATGTACCACAGTTTCTTTATCCATTCACCAAGACAGGGGGTTTTAATTTGATCTGTGCTTCCTAACTGGGGTAGCACAGTGGTTAAGAGCTACGGCGTGCTATGGCTGCTAACCAAAAATGTTGGCAGTTCGAATTCACTGGCCGCTCCTTGGAAACCCTATGGGGCAGTTCTGCTCTGTCCCGTAGGGTCGGCTATGAGTCAGAATTGACTCGATGGCAATGGGTTTGGTTTTTAATGGGTTTAGGGGTATACAAAGATCCCGAGGTGGTGCAAATGGTTTGCACTCAACTACTCATCTAAATGTTGGTGGTTTAAAGCCACCCAGTAGCACCATGGAAGAAAGGCCTGGCTATCTGCTTCTGCAAAGATTACAGCTGAGAAAACTCTATGGAGCGGTTCTACTGTCACACATGGGTTGCCATGAGTTGGTATCGACTCAAAGGCAATGGGTTTTGTTTTGCTTTTTTTGGGCGGCACATAATGCCTGCCGCAGGATAAATTTGGCCCATATTTCTTGAACAAAGATTTACTTAAAGTTAAGTCATTAACTGTTGAAAATAACTTTTGGAAGACTTACTATGTGCCAGGCACTGGCTAAGCTTTGAGAGTAATTAGCTTTGAGTCACCTATTGAGCACGTGGGGTTGTGGAGCCATTTTGTCAGCCAAGTGTGTCTGGCCCCAAAGTGATGCTTCTTTTCCACCTTTTAAGACAGCTGCCAAGTTGACCCAGGAGCTAAAGTTACCTTTGAAATCTCCATTGCCTTATTAATATCAGAGATTCTGGGCCCACAGGAGCAGGGGAAAGTGTCATTGTGGCTCAAGCAAAGCTCCTCCGAGCAGCCCAGGGTCTGTTTACACACTGCAGCAAGTTCCTGGGACCGTGGAGAGAGAAGGGGATTCCCAGGTTCCTCAGGATGTTCACACCGCGCTGAGAAGCAGCCTTGCAGATAAGTATTCGAACTTACCAGCCTGCCCTCTCCTGGCCTGTGAAGGAAAGTGCAGTATCCTAGAATCCCAAAGTGAAAGGGGAAATTAGTGAGGCAGCTCATTCCCTTTTCTACCTTGATGCTAGCAAGAGCTTCTCCCCAGTGTATGGGGCCCCAGGAAAGGTGATTGTAACACCCCACTTTTAGCACCAGAGCTTGTAATTTATAAACTGCACAGTCAGGAACTTTTGTAGAGCTGATTTCAATGACTTTTTGAGTACCCTGTAGATCTGGTGTTAGGGGGCTGGGGGCCCCCTGGTGGTTTAGGGTGGCTCTTCGTCTTCATGATTATCAGATTTGGCCAGGGCTCCTTCTCCTTGCAGCTGGTGTGACTTTGCCTGGCAATCAAGTGGGCATCTCAGCAGTGTCCTTGGAGAATACATTCTCAGTGCAAGAGTCTGATACATCTCCAGTCCTGGGCCAGTGCCCCACGTCCTAGGTGCCCACAGCAATCTCTGAGGATATGCTAACTCTGCTGGGTCAGGCCTGCCATTCGAGGAAGACAGCTTAGTTGTCACTACAAGCAAAATTTGGGAGATGGCTCCTGGGTCAGGAGTAGTGGGTAATCCTTGGTGTTCTCCAGACTGGCAACATAGGGTGGTCTTAGAAAGAGCCCTGCCCCACTTTCTGGATCCACCCCACCGTCTGGCTCCCCAGCTTCCTCTAGTGCGTGGGGCATGAGGGAAGGGTAAGGGCGAGAGGGAGAGCAGGACAAATAACTGAGGCCAGGCAAGAGGGCTCCTCCTATTTCCATCCACTGCCTCAAACTATGGGTTACTATTGTGCACCGTGGGTGAATGTCAGGGGCGAGAAGGGTCCAGAGAGGGGGACAGACTTGCCAGGGCCACCCAGTGTGTCAGGGCAGAGCTGGAATCAGAACTCCTGTTCGCTGACTCTTAGTCCAGTGCTCCTGCCCAGCTGGCAGCCAGCTGTGGCATTGGTCCTACATTCTCCAGGGTCACATTCTCCTGGGCTTGGGGGACAGGGAGGTGGGTAAAGGGAGACCCTCCCTGACTATGAGGACAATCCTGGGGTGGGAGGAAGGGAGGTGGAGGGTGCTGCACCTGGGCCCACCCTCCCTGGCTCCCATGCCTTCTTATGAGCAGAGGGCTCTGGCCAGGCTTGGGCCTGGGGAGGGTGCCTGGGGGCGGTTTTCTCCTGCGGCTTGGTTGGTTTTTTTGTCTTCCAGGATGGGCCTGTGGGGCCTTTGTGGGGAAGGAGCTGGGAGTCCGGCCTGGGCTGCCCAAGTGTTAGCTGGCCGTTGCCAGGTGAGCCCTTTGGAGGGGCATGGGGTGGAGGTGGCCCTGGATGAGCATATGGAGGAAGTATGTCCTCCCACCCAACCCCCTGAACAGGCTCCGGGCCTGACCAGAACTCTCTGCTCATGGAAGGGCAGCCTGGGAGCTGGGGGGCTGTGTGGTCTTAGGGGGATGAAGTGGGATAGAGTCAAGACCACCATGTGCAGGTGGGGTCTTGGCAGAGATTTCAACACATTCTTCTGTTCAGCACAAACTTGGACCAAGCGCCTTCTCTGGGACAGATGCCAGGGATCCAGAGGTGAACAGGAGAGACATGGCACCACCCTGCTGGATCTTCACATAAGGACAGCTTTATCACGGTCTCAGCTCATCATGCGAGGTGTGTGTGTGTGTGTGGAGGGTGTTGGTTGGTTTGGAATGCTGGAAAGGGAATTCAAGCAACCCAAGCACCCTGAGGCCCTTCCACCCCACCCGCCCTAGCCCTTTCTCTTCCCATGATGCTCTGGCTCGCTCTGGGCTCCCTTCATGGCTTCCCCTGGTCTCCTGCCCTGGCCCTGCCGAGTGGGTCATCCATGGCCCAGACTCTCATCATTTCCTCTTTGTTCCTTAATTTCATCAGAAAGTTCTGTATCCAAAGCCCTCACTCCCACCCTGTTGGGGTGCTGGGAGCACGGGAGGGAGACTAGAGGTCTCTGAATGTGGCACCCCTCAGTTGTGGGGTTAGGCTGGGTTGTGGGGAAGGATGTGGGAGCTGGGGTGGGGGCTGTGGCCTCCTCTTCACTGGCTGTGCCCTCCCCCTCCAGGTGGCTCTGCCCCCACTGCATCTCCAGGACTCCTGGCCCCATCCTCTCTTTGGAGCCCGAGTGACTCTGGACTCTGCCCACAGTGGCCCAGGAAGCAGCCTTCCATGGTTTTCTGGAACCATGGGTGATTTCCAGAAGGCCTCACCTTTCCTGGCTCTTGGATGGAGCCTCCTGTGGATAAGACCCCTTCTTGGTAGATGTTCGGCCAAGGTGTAGACCGGGCTCTGGAGGACAGCTGCACGGGAGTGAGGGAGGACCGTCAGCCCTTGGTGCCCTTCCCATCACCTGGGCCCCACCTGCTGGGGCTGGCGGCCTCTTCCTGACTCCTCCTTGTATCCCTGCCAGTGACCTGGGCCAAGGCCCCACTGACCACACCCTCCCCAAGGCCAGGTCTCAAAGGATTCCACCTGGTGGGGCAGAAACACAGAGGTGGGAGGTGGGGAGAGGGGACAGGAGGGGGCGAAAAGCAGCTCGGTGGGGTGCTGCCTCTGGCTGGAGTCTGTCTTGCGCCGTTGGCTCTGTTATTCTTATTCCCTTGGGGCTTTCTTGGTGGGCTTTTCCCACATTTCTCCTCCCCGTGAGGCCAGTGGTGGAGGGGCATGTGGAGGGGTAAGGGTGTGCTGTCTTGAAAAGAGAGGGTTTCCAAGAGACGAGAGGGCACAGGCCAGGGGAACTCACTAGAAAGAAACAGCCAAGTCCCACCCTGGGTCTTGGTCTAGCTATCCAGAGGGAGCAGGCTGGACCTGCTCTGACTAAGGCTTTGGGGTCACCAGAGCCCTGATCTCAGGCCCTCTGCCCCACTCAGACACCTGCTCCTTATTGCAGGCTTTCTAGGGCCTGTCTTGGGGGTCAGAGCTGGCAGGATAGGCCCCATGCACCTGAGGCTTCCCCCAGTCATTTGCCTGCAGACTCACTCCCACACCCTCCTCTTCATCCTCCCACCCCAATTACAGCCACTCCAAGGGAGTAGGTCCCAATGCTGGCACCAGAGCAACCACTGACCTTCCTTACCAGCCTATAAACCAAATCCATTGCTGTTGAGTCGATTCCGACTCATGGCGACCCTGTGTGAGTCAGAGTAGAACTGCACTCCGTAGGGTTTTCCATGGCTGATTTTCCAGAAGTAGATCACCAGACCTTTCTTACGTGGTGCTGTTGAGTGGTTTTGAGCTGCCAACCTTTCAGTTAGTCGTGGAGTGCAAACCATTCATGCCACCCAGGGACCTTGTCCCTCCTTAAAAAAAAACCCATTGCCATTGAGTCGATTCCGACTCATAGCGACCCTATAGGACAGAGTAGAACTGTCCCATAAGGTTTCCAAGAAGTGGCTGGTGGATTCGAACTGCCAACCTTTTGATTAGCAGCTGAGCTCTGGCTCTCCTTAGGCAAGCGTGAAAGCCCTACACTCTTTTCCCAGGGTGGGGAGAGGAGGTTACTGCAAACACAGAAGCTGGAGCCATCTCCTCACAAAGGGCAGGGCAGGACAAACAGAGGTATGGAGAGGAGAAGCAGAGAGGGGGGCAGGTACTGTGCTGGGTGGGGGCTGGGGCTCCCTGGGGACACACGGAGCTGGCTGGATCCAGTGGAGAAAGAAGGAGCCCCAGGGTGAGGATGTCCTGGGAATAGCTTGGGCTTTGGAGCCAGATCAGGTCTCAGCTGCCCACTCTGCTGTTCAGCCTTGGGCAAGTCACTTCACCTCTCTGAGCCTCAGTTTCCACTCTGTGAAACAGGAGCTGTAATCCCAGCCCGATGGGGCACAGGGAGGATTCAATGAGACCAACTGCGGGGCATAGTGCCTGACTTGTAGGCGAGCTTAATAAATGCCTCCAGCCACCCAGGGGTTTAGATTTAGGGTTTATCTAGTATAAGCCCCCTAGACTGTAAACTTCTAACCTGGGGGCATTTCTGACCATCCCTTCCCTGCCCGTTTTCCTAATAACCAGTTGCCCTGTAGTCAAGTCTGACTCATGGTGAATCAATGTGTGCCAGAGTAGAACTGTGCTCCACAGGGTTTTTAATGACTGATTTTTTGGAAGTTGATCACCGGGCCTTCTAAGGTGCCTCTGGGTGGACTTGAACCTCTAACCTTTTGGTTAGCAGCTGGGTGTGTTAACTGTTTGCACCACGCAGGGACTCCATTTTTCCAATAACCCTCTCGAATTAGCTTAGGGGTAGGGGCTGCATCTCATCACCTCCATATTAGCTCAGAATGCTTTCTGGGGTGTTTAGATTCTACTCCCCTCGTCAGATTGAGCACCTACTGTGGGCTCTTTACTGTGCTAGCCACTCGGGGGGATAGAGATGAAGACCAGGGAATATAGGTGAAGACCAAACCTTCAGATTTCACAGCACACTGTGGGGAGAAGGCTAGCTCACACAGCAAGGTGGAGAACAGGGCAGTGTCAGGACTGGCTATGGATGTGTGGGCTCTGAGTGCTTGGGGGGTGAGATGAGACCCCAAAGTGGGCTGCAGCATCCTGGGGACACTTCAGACTAGGGCTTTGAAGGATGAGAAAGATGTGGCTTAGCTGAGGGCTTCCAGGGGGAAATTAGAACAGAGATTCACCATAGTATTATTCCCACAAGATGTTATTGCTCTTTCAAAAAGAGAAGAGTTCCAGTGCAGTAGGCTGTGTAGTGCAGGACTTACAAGAGCCTTTAAACTGCTGATGGAAATTGTGAATACCCAATGACAGGGTAGAGGATGAAGTGTTCCCCGGACTTTTCTGGCCACAGAACCCCCCCTCTCATGGAGCATCCTGTGGAAGTGTGGGAGATGCTAGGCTGGGGTTTCCGTGGGAAAACTATAGCAGAGGCAGGAGGTGGTAGCATAACTAGGGCGCGTTCAGGTGCTTTGCGGCAGCAACTAGAAAGGAAGCAGACCAGGAGGGGCCAGGAGTCTTAACTTGGTTCCAGAAGCAGGCCAGCTTGATGCAGTGTTTGTATTCTGGGAGGAGGGGGCAGCCAGAGGCCTGGGAATCGGTGGTGGAAGAGATGCCAGCCAGGCACGGTGGCTCTGGGGATTGGACTTTTCATGGGAAGATGCTTGTGTGTGTGCACAAGTGTGTTTGTATGTACACAGGTGATAGGAACGGACCCCCTGGGAAGGGGCTGACCAGAACCGGGCAGGGGGTCTCCACTCCACTGGCAGGGGAACTGAAGTGTTCTGTGGGAGGGCCTCTGAGGCTCCCCAACAAGAAACTGAGAAGCAGTTGCTTCCCGTCAGGGTCCATGGTGGCTAGGCCTGATTCTGGTGGGGCTGAGAGGCTTAGAGGCAGACCCCCTGCCCTGGTCAGGCCCTGCTCCGGGGCTGGTGGGGGCAGGAGGCCTCTGGGTCTGCAGCTGGAGGGGCCGGGCAGTGTTGCATGGTGTGATTAACCTACTAACCCAGGGCTCGGCCGGGACTGCTGTGGCGTGTGACAAGGTCTGGCCTTCTGCCAACCAACTAACCCACTAACCAGGCCCGAGCATGCCCTACTAACCCCCGCAGCCAGACCCTACTAACTGAGCAGCTCATGGGCCTTTCAAGGGGCTGGGACACGTGGGCAGCTGAGGCTCCTGAAGGCCCTGCCTGTGGGCTGGGGTCTTTGTGCAGACCCGCTTTTGAGGACAGGGCATGGAAATACAACACACCAACTCTGCCACTTGGGTGACTTTGAGGAAGTCCCCTCACTGCTCTGAACCTGTCCATGGGAGTCAGGGCACCTACCTCACGGGCTGCAGTGAGGATTCCCAGGAATATGAAGGTGTTGGCCCATGGCAGATGCTTAAAAAAAAAAATGAGGGTGGGGTGGGGGGCCCAGAAAACCTGGCTGATCATTGCCCCCGCCTGCGCCCTGGTCTCTCTGGGTATTCTGCACACAGACCCTTCTGCCTGGGGGCAGAACCTCGCTTTGAACCCCTAACGTCTTTTCTCCACATTCTTCCTCCTTCTCAGCTTTCTTCTCCATAGGCAGCTCTTTTGTTCGGTTACTAACCTGTCTAACCCAGGGGGTGCCTCATGGACACCTGAACATCCCTTAACAAACTAACAGACCTGCGCGTGTTCTTTCTTTTCTCTAGTGATTCCCATGTGTGTCTGCTGAGGGGCCCCTGTCCGCTGGTGCTGTGCTCTGACTTACTAACCCAGCCCCTACTAACCCTGGTTTCTCTTCTTACTAACCCCAGCCCTGCCGAGCTCTGGGCCCCCTGGGGGCTGACCTCCCTCCTTTTGGCAAGCAGACGTCCTGGGCTGGCCCTGAAGGCAGACGTCCCACTTTGCTGCCCCACATTGGCTGCGTGTGAGTTAGAGTCCTTTGGGCCAGGTCTGGGCAGGGGACAGCCCTGTGAGCAATGTCGGAGGCCCAGAGGAGGAGGAGGTGGTCATGGGTATGTGGGAGGCTGGACAGACCACAGCATCTCTCCTCAGTGCAGGAGTCTGGTTGCCACTGGGAGCAGGTTGTGGGGAGGGTGTGTGTGGAGGCTTGTGGGTCCAGAGTGTCGAACACCGGGCTTTTCCCAGCCAGGGGAGCAGAGACAAGGGAAGTAAGTGGCTCTCTCTGGAAGAGTATGAGGGTAGAACTTCCTCCATTGCAGAGCGGTAGTGAGAAGAACAAGCCCGCCCTGGAAGTCAATGAAGTGGGAGTGCCCCACACCGGAAGTCGGCAAAGGGGCGTGGCCCACACCGGAAGTCAGTAAACGGCAGAATATTTCCTACGTGAAAGGGGTATTTCCCACACAGAAAATCACAGAGTGGAGTATTTGCTACTGAGAAAGTCAGCCGGAGAGGGCATTTCCCATATTAGAAGGTTGGGAAGAAGGACATGTTTTATATCAGAAGTCAGTTTCCATTGGCATAAGGCCATGAGAAGGGATGGTTAAGAAAGCGGTGAGAGGGGCCTTTCCTGCACAGAAAGTCAGCTAGTGGGGCCTTTCCCATACCTCAAGCTGGGGGAGGTGTGTTTCCCTTACCGGAAGTAGATATGGGGCCATTTTTTTCTTACTGGAAGTCACTGATTGAGAAAGGCCCATCTCACTTCATTGAGGTTTCCCACACCAGCAAGCTAGAGAATGTTAGATGCCATATTGAGAGGGCAGGGAGTGAAGTAGATCTACCCCAGGTTCCGGGCTTGAAGTTTTCATGTGGAGGCAGCAAGAGTAGGGAATGAACCTTAGGGGCCCACAGAGTCCTGTACCCCCTCAGGCCGTCCAGAAATTCATCCCTTGCTCCATGTGTGTCCCCACCCACACCCCTGCCCAAACCAGCCTCCCCCAGAGCCCGCCAGCCGCTGAGCCAGGGCCACACCTGGGGGTGATTTTATGCCTCACCTCCAGTAGGCACCTTGGGCTAATCTCTAGCTCCCTTGCACTAACTCTTGCTCTCACCCAGCTAATCTGTGCCTCGCCCTGGCTTCCCCTGGGGCTGACCACTAACAGCCAACCCTGCCCACCTAGGGGCTGCAGGCTCGTGGCCTGGCTCTTAATAACTTCTCGTTTACCTGGACTAACTCCTGCCCTTCTGGTCTGTTCCTTTCAGCAGAAACTAACGGCTTGTGGATTTCTTTCTGACTAACAACAGGTCTAACACTCCTCTTTACTATTACTATTAACAGCTTGATGTCTGCATGGCTGGGATGGGGCTAACACAGGTTTGGAACTTGACTAATACAGGGAGAGGTGTAGCTAGTAGATTTTGTGACTGCTCTAGATCAGAGGTACCTGAAGCCAGCAAGGATCGAAGTTCTCTAAAGGAGGGGTCAGCGCTGGGGTGCTGCCCAGGCCTGACGGAGGGGTAGGTAGTACAGATGAGGTGGGTTCAGAAGCATGATCCACCTTCCAAGGTTTTGGCCACTGGATGTATCCTTTTAACCCCTCATAATCTGCATTTGAGTTTCCGTTCTTTTAAACAATAGCCTCCTAGCTTTAATAGTCCAAGTGAATGGACATAGCTCTCGTAGACCTCAAAACTCCCATATGGTGTGTACAGAGAACATGCCATTATGTATGGAATCAAAAGTCCCACCAGGCCAAGGCCCAGGAGTCCTTGATTTTGGGTACTTTAGAGTTTTGAAAGCCCTAGGACATAAAGCTTTAGGTTGGAATAAATCCATCACCCATTTATGCCATTGTGCGAATTAGCTCAGCTTCCTCTTCTAACATCTATGGAATTTAGCTGCACTGGGGAGATGGGAGTTTGGATGGAAGGGGGAGAAGTCATTTTGGGATTGGATTGCTTCAGGGCTGGGGGAGGGTCCTCTGGGACCAGAAAGAGGAAGCCAAATGTTCCTGGGGCGGGGGTAAGAGGTGGCATCAAGTTGAGTTTGGAGTGAGAAGAGAGACTCGTTTTGCTGGCTAGTCTGGTAGTAGGGTCTATGGGAGAAGATGGCTCAGGGCAGGGCCTGGAAGACTGGATCAGCTCAGGGACAGGGTCAGAGGCTGACAGGGTAACCTGCAGGCAAGTGGTTGGGCCATTGAATGCTGGTTTTGGGCTGAGAGCCCGCTCACCACAGCCAGGAGCTCAGAACTGATCGAGTGGAGCTGATAGGCTTGAGGGTGATCCAGAAGCCTGAGCTGCAGAGGGAACAGGAGAGGAGAGAAATAGCCAGAAGAGCTTGGAGAAAGTGTTGGCTGCTGGCAGGGACCTGGGATGGAGTAAAACCATCGCTGGGGCAGTGCCTGCTGCCTCCCCCTAGTGGTGGCCATGCCCCATTTCACTCAAAACTGGAACCTTGGAAACATTTCCCATTTCCAGAACTCTTTAATTCCTCTACAAAGATTCGATGCTGCTGAGAACCTACTATGTGCCCAGCACTACTCTGGGTGCTGGGACCCACATACAGGCTTTTCTATCATGGTGGGGAGACAGAAGTAATCAGGTCATGCAGTGGGAGCTATGATGGGATGGAACACCTAGGAGACAGATAAGGACAATGTGCACCTACTGTGTGCCGTCCGCTGTGCTGGGTGTTGGGGATATAGTGGTGATTAGATATCATTGGATTGTCAGGAGCTTTAATTCTAGTGTGTTGGGTGGATGTGGGGTGGGAAAGGGGGACACCTAATCTAGGCTTTCTGAAGAGGGAGAGAGCTAAACAGACCTTTTGGATGGAGTGTGGGTGGGAATGAGTTCCAGGTGGCAGGAATGGTGGACACAAGGTTATGGGGATCAGAGAGGATCTGTTTCTTGAGGGAAACTGAAAGATGTTCTGGAAGGTTCAGGGGCAATGTATCACCAGACGAGGCAGGAAAAATAGACAAGGACCAGGACTTGTTGCCAAGGAGTTTAGGCTTTACCCTGAGGGCAATGGGGAGGCATGGATAGGATCTGAGGAGGGAAGATGATGGGATTTGAGTTTTAGGCTGGCAGTTTGGCTATTTCAGCCCAGGTGGAGCTCTGGTCAAATTTTAGACAACTGGTTAGAACTTCTTAAAACTCTGAGGACCCTTATTTTGAGATAAATAGGATCCATAAGTGCTTGCCCCAGTTAGAGGTAGTCCTGGAAAGCCAAGCGGGCCACATTCATGCCAGGCAGGCACTTGGAAGAGGTGACCATGAGGACTCAGAAGGGAACAGTCTCAAACGCATGACATCCCAGGATCCTGGTGTGCAGCGCCCAGGAAAGATCCAGGGAGACGTGGTCACGCTCTGCAAGCCAACAGGAATCTCACTGGAGAGAGCTGGTGTGTCCTATTCGCTTGTCCTATGTGTCTCCAAGGGGGGATGCAGCCCTGGATTAAGCTTCCCAGAGGCTGATCTTGGTCTCAGAGAAGAAAAATGTATGTCTTGGTAGCTAATGAACCTTCTGTCCCTGAAGGCTAGATTGGGAGTAGGCCGACTTTGAGACTGACAAAGGTTGTGTGATTTTAGGATTGTGTGTGTGTGTGTGACTCTCTGACTTAATGCCAGAGGAAGCTGAGCCTCTGTTGGCACATCCTCCTTACTCCTCCCTGATCCAGGCCTGCTAATATTTGTTCACTCTGTCCTGGAGACCACTGAACATCAAGCTTGTTATGAGCAGGACCTTAGGAGCTGAGGGATTTGGACTCCCAGTCCAGAGAGATGTCTTAATCCCTTCTGAGTATGCCATTTGGAAGGGGTGCCCACTGTGGACCCTGCCTGAAGGTTGTGCTAGTTTCAATGGTGATGCATTGAGCTGGGGGAGTGTCTAGGGTGGGGAACTGGTCCCATCCCAACAGAGGGTCCCAAAGGCCCTCTTAAGAGTCTATCCAGGGACCCATTATTTTATGTTAACAGCTAAGAGAAGACATTTTCTTTGTCATTGCTTCCTGGGAATGCTGAAAGTGGGAACAAAAGATTCTGTGGTCAATTAAAAATCAGATTTTTACATGGATCTAACAATGGAGTATAAATGTGGCTTTTTGTTTTCATCTGCGCATGTAGCTTCCTCTGTAAAATACCATTTCGATATTAAAAACCAACTCATACCCAAAGGATGACTGTGGCTTACGAGGCAGAAGGGAAGTGTAGTTTGGGGGAGAAAGGGGATCAGTGGCATTTTCAAGGAGTGGGGGTGGGTGGGCTGTGCTGGTGAATAGGTCTTTTCTCAAGACTGTGACCTGAGAAACTGATACAACTGTACTTTAAAAAATTTATTCAAAAAAATTTTTATGGCACCTACTTTGTACCTAGGACAGTCATCAGAGGAAATCCAAGTTATTATTGTGCAGGAAGCCCTGGTAGCATAGTGGTTAAGAGCTACGGCTGCTAACCAAAAGGTTGGCAGTTCAAATCCACCAGCTGCTCCTTGGAAACTGTATGGGGCAGTTCTGCTCTGTCCTATAGGGTCCTATGAATCGGAATTGACTCGACAGCAATGGGTTTGGTTTTTTGGGGTTTATTGCCAGGGAACTTATACTTCTTTGGAGAGGCAAAGAGTCTCTCGGTGACAGAGGACAAAGGTAGAAATAGTATGGTCATGAAGGACTGGCAAATATGTATAGCAGGCACACTGCCACTCTCCCTTCCAGCATCCGTGGCAGACATTGCTAGTTGATCACCTAACTTTCTATGGGAACATGGATGCATCTTCAGCATCTTCTCTCCAGCATCCATGGCAGACATTGCTAGTTGATTGCCTAATTCTCTGTGGGAACCTGGATGCATCTTTAGGATCTTTCTCACAACAGTTTTCTAGGCAGCCAGGACCAGTCTTTGGGGGTGTGTTTAAGAACTTTGGAGCCACTTCGAGGATTGAGACTCCCTACAAACCTTGTTTTGAATCCCAGCATTGACACTTACCTGCATGAGATCTTGGGGGAATATCCCCCCTTTTCTGAGCCTTCTTCTTCTCTGTAAAATGGGAGCAAAACTCTTACCTGATAGCATTGCTGTGAGGGTTCACCAAGGCAGAGCATGATGCCTTGCAAGTGTTCCTCTGAAATTTTATTCTAAATTGGTACCAGATGGTAGGGTGGAGGCTAGAGGGTCTATTGGAGAGGAGGTCAGGGGGAGGGGAGGTGAGGGCGGGAGGAGTGGAGTGACTTCCTGTAGGATTCCTGGAGGATGAGGAAAACCAATAAATTGAGATGCAACAGCCATGGCAGGCGAGGCTTTTCGGAATGGCTCCTCCAAGATTCATCAAACTAGTTCTGCAGGCAAGGTGATTCACAAGGTGATTCTGGGCACAATGGGCATTTCAGAGCAGCAATGCTCACAGCCTGATCCTAGGGCTGGCTGAACTAGAGGGCCAGGAGAGGCGAGTGCCTCCTGTTTGGTGAGGGAGAGAGGAAGGGAGAGGTGGATGGTCTTGGGGAAGCTCTGGGCACAGGTCTGGGGGAAAGGGAGCCTGGAGTGGGTAGCAGAAGCAGGGCCAGCAGTAGCCAGGACAACACCCAGGGGCTGATGAGATGCACACACACGGGTGTGTTTGTGATTGCACATGTGAACATGTGCACACACGTGCACACACACACATTCACAGAGTTCCCAATGCCTCCTGGACCTTGCACAGCGCAAGAGGACCAGTCCCTGTTCCTATAGTCCTGGCTTCAGGCTTTAGTTCTACCACTGTCCTGCCTGGGCAATCCTGAGGGTTCACTTTCTCCCCATGGGCTTCATTCTCATCTATAGAAGGAAGTTCATTTCTGTTAAGGGGATCTTGAAGGCCCTTCTGCCCTCAAAGGACTAGAAGACACCTACCTAGAAGACGACTTCCTCCCACTCCTCGTGGTGGCTTTCAGCTGCCCACTGATCTCTTCTCAGCTGCTTTTGCTTCCCTCCTCCCCTTCCTCCCTCTGACTCCTTCCTGTGTACCAGGCACCACTCTAGACTCTGGGGATGCCAGGCTGTTGGCATTTCTCTTACTCTAATGCACCTATTCTGTTCTCTCTTGAGGACTATGGCACTGGCTGTTCCCTTTGCCTGGAACCTGCCTCCCTCCGCTCTTCACATGACTGACTTCCCCATGGTCTCAGGTTTCAACCGAATGTCACCTTTTCAGAAAAACCTCCCCTGACCACCTATCCATAGTTACTCGATCACAGGAGTTCTCAAATGCTTTGTTCTCAAGGCCCCTTTACACTTTCACCGTTTGATAAATGCAACTCTTGAGTCTGCATGAGCACCACCCACTCCCAAGGCACAACTGGCTCCCTGTTTCATTCATTCAACATAAAATTATTCACCCCCTGCTCTGTGCCAAGCACTGTGCTTGGTACCCAGGGTACAGATGTGAAGCAGGCAGGCATCGTCCACATATGCTCCCAGTTGGGGGGCGGGCAGCAAATGAGCAGATACCTGTGAAATCACAAACTGTGTTCAGCTTTTTGAGGACAGTAAACAGCTCACAGGGAGAAGGAGTAACAGGAGAAAGGGAGATGGAGAGAGTCTGTTGTTCTTAGCTACTGTAGAGTTGGCCCCCGGGCACATGGAGACACCGTGTACAATGGAACGAAATGCTTCTCGGTCCTGTGTCATCCCTATGATACGTTGTGGATCAGATCGTAGGGTTTTCATTGGCTGATTTTCAGAAGTAGATCACCAGGCCTTTCTTCCTAGTCCATCTAAGTCTGGAAGCTCTGTCGAAACCTGTTCAGTGTTCAGCATCATAGCAACACACAAGCCTCCACTAACAGGCAGGTGGCAGCGGCACATGAGGTGCGTTGGCTGGGAACTGAACCCAGGCCTCCTGCGTGGAAGGTGAGAATTCTATCACTGAAAACCACCAATGCCTCTCAGAGAGAGTCCACCGTGTTAGGAATTAAAACCGAGGTGTTTTGAAAACACTTGTTTATTAATTAAAAAATAACAATACAATAATAAACCCATTACACGTTAACACAAATAACATATTCTTTATGAAAAATACCTGTAGTTTCCAAAATAAAACAGTTTTGTGGGAAGAGCAGCATTGTCTTACATTTTTGTTTTTTTGTAGATCTTTTTTAATTTCTGCCTTAATAGAGGACAGATTCTGTTGGGTTCTGCTATCTGCCTCTGCATTCAATTTGTTGTGATATCACATGTCCTGCAGCCTCTAGAAAACTCCACTGTACACACACGAAAGAATGAGAGTGGAAGAGACAGACTAACATCACCCTGGGTCCCAGATCCTTGGGCCACACTTTGAGAACTGCTGCTTTTTCATACAGATCTGTGTATTTCTTGCTTAACAGTCATCTCCATCTGAAATCATCCCAATGATTTGTCCAATTCCTTGTTTATTTATTGTCTGTCTCTGCCCTTGTTTATTGTAAACTCCTGGAAGATGGAGCCCTAGAGCACATTTGTTGTTAGGTGCTGTTGAGTTTATTCTGACACATAGCAACCCCATGTGACAGAGTAGAACTGCCCCATAGGATTTCCTAGGCTGTCATGTTTTCTTTATAGAAAGGAGCCCTGGTGGAGCAGTGGTTAAGCGCTTGACTGCTAACTGAAACGTCAGTGGTTTGGACCCACCAGCTGCTGTGTGGGAGAAAGATGTGACAGTCTGCTTCCATAAAGATTACAGTCTTGGAAACCCTATGGGGCAGTTCTACTCTGTCCTATAGGGTTGGTAGGAGTCGGAATCGACTTGATGGCAACGGGTTTGGTTTTTCAGTTTTAATCTTTATGGGTGCGGATTTCCAGGTCTTTTCTCTCACGGAGCTGTTAGATGGGTTCAAACTGCTGACGTTTCAGTTAACAGCCGAGTGCTTAACCGTTGAGCCAGCAGAGCACATTGTAGGTGCTCTAAGTGGTGGAGCAAAAGTTGCAGTTCTCAAGAATAACCAGCAGATGGAGGTGTTGCACCAAGACCTCTGCTGCTTATTCTCTGTTTTTGGAAACTGGGTTTCCTCTCTAGGACGTTTAAGAGCTTGGCTGCTAACCAAAAGGTTGGCTGTTTGAATTCACCAGCCACTCCTTGGAAACCTTATGGGGCAGTTCTACTCTGTACTATAGGGTTGCTATGAGTCGGCAATGGGTTTTTGGTTAAGGGGACCCAGGATTTTCAGAGTATCGGGCAGGGCCTGGCATGGGTCGGGGGCGGGTAGGGGCTGGGGAGAATGCAGTGGAGAGCAACTCTGGAAAAGCTCTACTGTTGCAAGTGTTTCTACCGAGGACTTCTGTTCTCTTCTTAACGGAAGCCCAATTCTTGACTTTGTAGAAGCTTTGCCCTTTGTGTGTGACTGTGGGCAAGTGACTTTCCCTTTCTGAGCCTCAGTTTTTGCCTCTGTAAAATGGGCACACTATTACTTTGGCTTCCATTCTACCATGGTCCTCTTGGCAAAACCAGTTGCCATAGAGTCAACTCCATCCAAACTTATGGTCACCCCACATGTGTCAGAGTAGAACTGTGCTCCATGGCGTTTTCAGTGGCTGATTTTTCAGAAGTAGATCACTAGGCCTTTCTTCTGAGATGACTCTGGGTGGATTTGAACCTCCAACCTTTTGGTTAGCAGCCGAGTGTATGAACTGTTTGTACCACCGAGGGACTCCACTCTTGGCAAGGGTCACTTTATTTTGATCGCCCTGGTGTCGCCAGCAATGCAGAGTCTCTCAAGACTCATCCCCTGATGCCTGGACTATTTCCAGAAACAAATCATGCTGTTCTTCTCATTTCACCCCTGGGTTGACAAAGTAGCCATTACCTTTTTCTGAGCACTTACTATGTGCCAAGCTGTACATTCAGTTATCGTGTTCACAGGGAGCGTAACCCCGGAAACACTGACCCCATCTTCCCAGTGAGGCCTCCCCTGACAACTCTTTCTACCCCAGTTTCTCCTCCTGTTTCCTCTTCTCTTTCTGAGGTGTCCATTGTCCTTGGCAGGGGAGTGAGCACAGTTTGTGACTTCATATTCATTTGCTCATTGACTGCCTCCTGTGATGGTGTGCTCCGCGGGGGAGATGGCTGGCTGCTTCCTGGCACAGAACGGGGGGTCAATAAGCTTGTGTTGAATAAATGAAACAGGGAGCTGGATGAGCCTTGGGAGTGGGTGTGCCCATGCACACTCAAGAGTGACCAAATCCACCCTCATTGGCTATGTGACCTGGGGCTGGAGACCTCACCCGTTTGAACCTCAGTTTCTTCATCTGTAAAATAGGATAACACCATCTTCCTCTCAAAGGTGTTCTAAGGATTCAACAAGAGGGTATATGCAAAGCATTGGCATGTAGTAGGCCCCCTAGTCCCTGTTTCATTCGCCTGTGTGTTCTCTTGGCCCTGGTGGACATGGCTGGCTAACAGTGGACAAGGAGGAAAGTAGAATGGCCTGAGCACCAGACGGGGGGACTGACTTGACCAAGTCACTGAGCAAGTTGGCAGTCTAGCTGGATCTTGGGCGTCTGGATTCTCTGAGTTCACCAGCTTACCTGAACGTGAGGATCCAGGAGCTATAGTCATGGTGGCCAATGACTTGTGGGTGTTTCTTGCCAGACTTATGGCGGACAAACAGAGTCTCTTGTGCAAAGTGCCCTCCACAAGGGCCCAAGCCACGTGGCCAGGGGACAATGCCCTTATGGGGAGTTGGTGCTGCTCAGCCTGAAAAGCACCAGCTTCCCAATCTGCACACAAGAGTCCTCTCCTGTGGGAAAGAGAAGGCTTCCTCCCAGAAAAGCCTGGAATGTGAAGAATGTGCTGCAACCTCCAGCTCTGCCCAGGGTGGATTCCTTAGAAGCACAGGGCTCTGGGGGCATTTTCCCAGGGAGCTCAGGGCCACAAGGAGCTCATATCAAACATCACCTCCTGGTGATGGAGCCAGAACTTACCACCTCAAAGATTTCCCAGGTTCCAGGGCAGGGATGGTGGAGCCCCTGCTGGCTCT
Source organism: Trichechus manatus latirostris (assembly GCF_000243295.1). Lineage (NCBI taxonomy): Eukaryota > Metazoa > Chordata > Mammalia > Sirenia > Trichechidae > Trichechus > Trichechus manatus. Next base: position 3,033,387 of record NW_004444126.1, on the reverse strand, counting down.
CACCGTCCTTGATTTCAGTCTCTTGCCTGTCACCAGCACCCCTGGGTTCAGGGCCAGGCCCTGTGCTAGCCACCGAGGTGTCAAGAAAAATAGACTGAGCCCTGCCCTTGTGGGAGGTGAGGAAGATCCAGTTTTAAATCCTGACTCAGACACCTTGTGAGTAACTTGTACTGTGTGACCTTGGACAAGTCACTTCACCTCTCTGAGTCTCTACGTCTTCATGTATAAACCAAAAACCAAACCCACTGCCATCGAGTCCATTCTGACTCATAGCGACCCCATGGGGTTTCCAAAGCTGTGAATCTTTAGGAAGCAGACTGCCACATCTTTCTCCCGCAGAGCTGTTGGTGGTTTCAAACCACTGACCTTTTGGTTAGCAGTCAATGTAGGAATGGGACCTTCTTCATGGGGTGATTGTGGGGGAAAGGACACCATGTACATGAAGTTCCTGGCGCAGAGTAACTGCCAGGTAAAGATGAGCTAGTATTGTTACTGTGGAGTCCCCGGGTGGTACAAATGGTTAATGCATTTGATGGCTAACCGAAAGGTTGGAGGTTTGAGTCCAACCAGAAGTGAAGAAAGGCCTGGAGATACACTTTCAAAAAAGTCAGCCACTGAAAACCCTATGGAACACAGTTCTGTTCTGACACATATGGGGTCACCATCAGTAGGAATCAACTTGACAGCAACTGGGGTGGCTAAAGTAAGAGACTGGTAGGGCATGAGGTTGGAGAGGCAAGCAGGGCTGGATGATTCAGGGCCCGTGATGCCATAGCCAGGAGTCTGATTTGACCCCAAGTGTTTTTTGAAGCCATTGGAAGGTTTTGCACAGAGAACGACAAGATCTGATTTGTGCTTTCAACACTGTCCCACAGCTACTGGGTGGGGAATGGATTGGAGGGGTGGAGAGGAAACGGGAGACCAGTGAGGGGGCTGGTGAGGGGTCTGGCTGAGACCCAGAGAAACTGCATCTGTCATAGACACCCTCTGTACAGATGTCACTGGACTGAGATGCCCCTGTCTCCTCCACCCCCGCTCAGCTACTTGTCTCCATGACTTTCTGTAATTATTTAAAAGGCACCCTCTCCCCACCTCCAAGTTGAGAGTCTCTCTTAATAGACTCACTTTGTTGTTGTTAGTTGCCCTTGAGTTGGTCAGACTTATAGAGATCCCATGTACAACAGAACAAAATGTTGCCTGGTTCTGCACCATCTTCACGATCATTTGATATGGTATGTTTGAGTTCATTGTAGTGGTCATTGTGTCAATCCATCTCACTGAAGGTTTCCCTTGCCTTCATTGGCTCTCCACTTTACCAAACATGATGTCCTTCTCCTGATGACATGTCCAAAGTAAGTCAAAGTCTCGGACAATAGTCTATGGTCCATGGTGTTTCACTGACTGATTTTCAGAAGTAGATCCCTAGGCCTTTCTTCCTAGTTTATCTTAGTCTTGAAGCTCCAGTTAGTTTTGAAGACTTGTTTTAGCATCCTGAAAGTCTTCCAGAAGCCCAGCCTAGCTGCAGAGTGAGGCCTTTCGAGCACTGACTGGAAAGCTGTGATAGACCCATTTGTTACCACCTCACCCTTGAGTCCAAACCATGCCCTTGCCCCTGCCACCTTGTCCTCTTTAGCAGGACAGTTGTTCCCAAAGAGCTGGCTGCAGCATCATAGTGAATAAACTCTTGGCATATGTTATGGTCCAGATGTTGCATCAGCTAAGTCAATTCACCTGTCTGGGTCTCAGTTTCCCTATCTGTGCTATGTTCACAACATTGTCATGTTGATTCAACAAAACGATGGCTAATAAAAGGTTTGTGCATTGTAAGGTGCCATTTGGAATCCTGGAAGCAATTCAAAGTTTTTTATACATTCCTTTCCCCAAACAGATTGTTAGTCCCTTAAATGGCAAAGACAAAAACATGTTGTCTTTCATGTGGTATCTAGAACACTGCCTAGAACACCTCCCTGTGGGATCAGGAATACAGCTCAGAACACTCCCTTGGAGAGTCTAGAAAGTGGCCTGGAACACTCCATGGTGAGTGTAGAACACTGTCTAGAACACTCCTTTCTGGAATATAGAATGCTGCCCAGAACACTTCCTTGTGGGGTCTAGGGCATGGTCTAGAACACTCCATTGCGAGGTGTAGAACACTGTCCAGAACAGTTGCTTGTGGGATCTATAACATTGCTGAGAACACTCCCCTGTGGAGTCTAGAATGCTGCCCAGAACATTGCCTTGTGGGATCTAGAACACTCCATTGTGGGTGTAGAATGCTATCTATAAAACTCCCCTATGGAGTCTAGAGTGTTGCCCAGAGCAATCTCTTGTGAGGTCTAGAATGCGGCCCAGAACACTCTCTTGTGGGGTCTAGAATGTGGCCTATAACATCTCCCCTGTGGGTCTAGATCACTACCTGGAACATTCCCTTGTGGAGTCTAGAATATTGCCCAGAACATTGTCTTGTGGATCTAGAACACACCCCTGTGGGGTCTAGAATGCTGCTCAGAACACTCCCTTGGGGGGTCTAGAACACTGCCCAGAACAATCCCTCGTGGAGGTCTAAAATGCCGCCCAAAACAGTCCCTCGTGAAGTCTAGAATGCTGCCCAGAACACTCCATTGTATGGTGTAGAATGCTGCCATGCACATCATTGGTGCCATTAAAAGTGACTTTATATGGGGGCAAATTGTTCTTCAGGTTCACCTTGCAAATTCCTACTTAGTGTTAAGTGTTCCCTGTTCTATGATGACCTATAGGTTCAGCTGACCTCTGTTCCCTTGTGTCCTGCTGAACTCTGGACAAACTTCTCGCCAAGTACCTGGAGTGCTGATTTGTCATTTTCTTTGTGTGGGTCCCTCTCCTCTATCAGGCCAGTGTGACTCAAACTGAGTTCCCATCTTGTGCACTGCTGGTGGGAATGCATAATGATACAACCATTTTGGAAAATGAAATGGCTCTTCTTTAGAAAGCTAGAAATAGAAATACCATACGATCCAGTAATCCCACTCTTAGAAATATATCCTAGAGAAATAAGAGCCACCACACAAATAGACATATGCACACCCATGTTCATGGCAGCATTGTTCACAATAGCAAAAAGATGGAAACATCCTAGATGCCCATCAACAGATGAATAGATAAACAAACTATGGTACATACACACA
>NW_004444126.1:2995959-3029596 GCF_000243295.1 Trichechus manatus latirostris | reverse complement strand
GGCACAGCAGTCCAGGGACAAGGACTAGAAGGCAGGAGGGGACAGGAAAGCTGGTGATAGGGAACCCAAGGTTGAGTAAGGACAGTGTTGACATGCAGTGGGGTTCCTAACCATTGTCATAGGGCAATATGTATACTAACTGTTTAATGAGAAACTATTTTGTTCTGCAAACCTTCATCTAAATAGCAGCACAACTGGAAGAACGTAATCAACGTCACTGAATTGTACATGTAGAAATTTTTGAAATGGTGTATCTTTGGCTGTGTATATTTTCACCAAAAAAAAAAAAAAAAGTCCTCCAAGGCCAAGAAGGGAGCGTGTTGACCCGTCGTGGGGTTGGTAACCAATGTCATAAAACAATATGTATATTGACTGTTTAATGAGAAAATATTTGTTCTGTAAACCTTCACCTAAAGTACGATAAAAAAAAAACAAAACAAACACTGAGTTCCCAGACTGCATCAAAATATCCCTGTTAAACATGCAGACTCTTCTGAGTCAGAATTTGGAAAAGTGGGCCCAGGAATCTGCCTTTTTAACAAGCCTCCTGCCAAGTGATTCTTATACTCACATTTATTTTAGAACCACTGTATCAGAGAGTGAGGTCCTAAGCAAAAGGGTCTACTTTGGTGCCCTGTCCCCAGTTCCCCTACACAAAGCGTAGTAAATGTGCGCTGAGTCTGTCAATGAATGAGATTTTAACCACGGATGTGGGGTGAGTAACTTCATTTCCATAGGACCCTCTCTGCCCCCATCACCCATCCCCAAGTTGGACATGAGGCCCAACCACATTTTTCTGGCACAAGGAAACATCTTCGGTAACAGTTCCCCCAGCCCCCACTGTATAACACACTCATTAATACACAGTATTGTAAAAGTGACTATAATTAGATGCTAACCGAGTTTGCCGTAAAATTGGGTGGGCGAGGTCAGCAAGGTAAGCCGGGAGCCAGCTGATTGTTATGATCAATCAATAACCTATTTATTTCCCAACATTTCTATTAACCTCTGCCAGCCAATCACAGTTTCAATTTGAAAGGCTGGGGTTCGCTTTGCTGACTGGACAAGTCTGATTGAAAGCAGGCCCCTGACGTGACCCCAGGGGCGAAATCCAATTAAAATCATTTTCACTTGTAGATTAATATTTTTAGCATGTTCTACATCCTGGGATTCATCATTCCTGGCAATAACTGATGTCTTGTAACATGAGTAGGTGGATTGGCACTGCCATAAATAATAATTGTGATTAACTAGCTCATCAGGTCCTAGGGTGGTTTTGGGGTGGTGGTGTGGTTTCCAGGACGTTCTCCCACCAAACGCTGGTTATGTGGATGTCTCTAAGTTATATCTCTGTAATAGCTCTTTCTAGGTGGGAATGGAGTTTATCTGTCCTTGGATCTGTCTCCCTCTTGAAACTGTAAATTCCTTGAGGGCAGAGCCTGTGCCTTATTCTTCCCATCTTGGCATACCCAGCTCCCTTCTCTGGAAACTGCCTCTTACTTTCTTCATCCACATCATGACAGCAGGAGCCACCATGTTTGTGTGATATGGCCCCACACCCTGTATGCTGTTGATTGGACCAGGGGTAGGGCTCAACCCAAACTGGGCCAATGAAAACCTTCCTTGGGAATTTGAAATTAAGTTTAAGAGAAAGAGTCCGCTGGCCCAGCTTGTATAATTAGGTGAGTTGTTGGCTGCCATGATTTGCCCTGTGGACTGGGAAGTAGTTACAAATGAAGCTATGAGGAAAGAGAAAGGATGAGAGACAGAGAGAACGGACATCTTAGGTTTCCTGTTTCCTGCCCCTTCCTGAGACCCAGTCAACTTTCAGCTTCTTGGGTTTTTTAAGTCACTCCTGCATTTTTTATAATAATTACTCTTTCTCCCCACCCCCCTGCCTTGCTTGAAATAATTTGAGTGAATCCATTACTTTCAGCCAAAAGTATCCCAACAAATTCAGAGCCCAAAAGATGTCCAATGTCACACCGCAGGCTGATGAAAGAACCACCTCTTTTTCTTCTGACACTTTTGGAAAATACAACCTACCACAGTAACATTACACTGGTTGCTGTTAAGTCAATTCCAACTCATGGTGATACTGAGTACATGAACCGTTGTACCACTCAGAGACTCTGAGGCTAGGAATAGCGTCTGTCCGGGTGGTGCAAATGGTTAACCTGCTGAGTTGCTAACCAAAAGGTTGGAGGCACCTTGGAAGAAAGGTCTGGCAATCTTCTTCTGAAAAGTCAACCACTGAAAACCTTACGGAGCACAGTTCTCCTATGATACACATGGGCTGCCGTGAGTAGGAAGCGACCCGAGGACAACTGATATTGGTACTCACAATATTCCCTAAACAGAGCCTGAGTAAATGAATGAGCCTCTCAAAGTCATCTCTGAACAGGGGACATGACCCTCCTGCCCACCAATGGCAATACTGACATGGGGGGAGAGACTTAAAGCTCAGAGACAGCGATTTGCCCATGATAACCACAGATTTGGATCTTCTGATTTGGATCTTCTGATCAGCTTGTCGTAGTTCCAAAGCCTCTAGAATTGTCTTTGGTTGACATTAGTGGCTGTTAGATGCCGGCAGCCCATCTCCTCCTCCTCTGAGCTGTTTCTCTGCTGCTCTGGGATTTGCCTCTTAAACTTGGTTTCCAGGTAAGAGCCCTCCTGAGAGACTGGCTTAAGTGGAGGAATTTCCCATTTCTCCACTCGCTTCGCCTCAGCCACCAGGGGATTGAAGAGAGCAGTGCTGAGGCTTTTTAAATGGGCTTCTCCACAGAACAAGCCCTTGTGTTGGAAACTGGGTTAAATTCAGCATGCGTTAACCATTCACAGTGGTTAATGTACACCCCAGGAGCGCTAAGAGCCCACCAATCTTCAGTCAAAACAATTAGAGCATGAAGGGTGGTATATTCATCCCAAAGGTATGTCAGCATCTAGAAGTTAGGAGGGGGCTGGACCACCCACATGCTGGGCTTTGACTTTTAAGGGGGAGCAATGACAGGGCAGTGAGAGCTAGAGGTCTTGTGGAAAAGGGGCCTGGCCAAAGTCAAGTTGGCTCATAGGTCACTCCATCTACCTCTCCCTGCATGTCATGAACACTTAGCACGTGCCAAGTGCATCATCTCACTGCATCTTCACAATAGGTTTGCTACTATCATCTCCTACTACAGCTGAGGAAACTGAGGCACAGAGAGGTTAAAGAATGTGCTAGCCAGCTCCCAGCATGAAGCAGACAGCGCATTCAAATTAGTCTAGTAGAAAAGAGTCCTTACCACATATCCCCCTTCATAAACAGTTCACAATGTGAGTGTTTGCTTCTTTGAGGCAAACAGGAGAATTTTCCTCACACTTCATATCTCTCTGACTTCTTTTAAGGGCTCACCTGATTAGATCAGGCCCACCCAGGATACTCTTCCTTTTAATTAACTCAAAGGCAACTGATCAGTAACCTAATCATGGGTGTGAAGTTCTATCATATTCACAAATCTGGCCCATATTCAAGGACAGGGTACACCAGGGGGCAGGAACCTTGGGGGCCATCTTAGAATTCTGTCTACCACAGGTAGGAAGTAGGAAACCACCAGTAACAGTGCAGTTCCCCATGAGTAGTAGTAATGGAATTTGATTACGTTCCCTAGCTGTGACTAGATGAGGAAAGGAGGTAGTCACTGGAGCTGGCAGAAGCTGGTGGAGGGACACAGCCAGTTCAGCCCTAGGCAGCCGCTAATCTACTTTCTTTTTCTATGAATTTGCCTACTGTGGATATTCCATATAAATGCAATCATACACTATGCAGTCTTTTGTGACTGGCTTCTTTCCGTGAGCATAATGTTTCAAGATGCATCCATGTTGCAGTATGTATCAGAACTTCATTCCTTTTTATGACTGAATAATGTTCCATTGTATGGATGTACATTTGGGTTGTTTTCACCTTTTGCCTGTTTGTAATTAGTGCTGCTGTGAACATCCATATACAAGTTTTTCTTTGAACACCAGTTTTCAATTGTCTTAGGTATATACTGAGGAGTGGAATTGCTGGGCCATGTAGTAACTGGAAGGAGCCCCGGTAGTGCAGTGGTTAAGCACTCGGCTGCTAACCGAAAGGTCGGTGCTTCAAACCCACCAGCTGCTCAGCAGGAGAAGGATGTGGCAATCTGCTTCTGTAAAGATTACAGCCTAGGAAACCCTATAAGACTGCTCTACTCTTTCCTGTAGGGTCGCTATGAGTTGGAATCGACTCGACAGCACACAGCAACAACAGCATAGTAACTGTAGGTTTACTGAGGATCTGCCAAACTGTTTTCCACAGCGGGGCACCATTTTGCATTCCCTCCAGCAGTGTATGAGGGTTCCGATTTCTCCACATCCTCACCAAGACTTATTCTCACCTGTATTTTTGATTCTAGCTGTCCTAGTGGGGATGAAGTGGTATCTCATTGACTTACAAATCCCTGATGATGAATAGTATTGCGCATCTTTTCCTGTGCTTGTTGGCCATTTGTATATCTTGTTTGGAGAAATGTCTATTCAAGTCCTTTGCCCATATTTAAAATGGGGTTGTTTGTTTGTCATTCTGTTGTTGAGTTGTAAGAGTTCTTGATGTTGATTTATTTTTATTGAGCTATTATCACGGCCATTGTTGTTTCCTCTGAGGTTCCCCCCCACCTGGATCCCCAGGCATCAGGACTGTGCTCTACTTAGTAGGAAAAAGGCTTTAAATGCCCCTTCCCTTGAGCCACTCGCTTCCTGACTTGGTTCCACCAACTTCCCTCCAGAGAGCAGAGCAAATAACCCTTTTGCCAGCAGCCTCTGCCCTCCTTGAAAAATTACTCTGAAGGTTCCCTGGAGTCCTGTTACCTTAATGTCTCCCTGGGGGCTGCTCAGGGGGCCAGCCTGCAGAACGAGGTTCTCTGCATAGGACTGGGGATACCCAGCTCCCCGCCCCCATCTCACTCCCCATCCTTGGTGGGCCACAGACAGTCAAGAGACCCTGGGGTGAGCCCAGCATTTTTCCTGCATCAGACTTCTCTGCCCTGAAGTCTCTTGGCAAAGCCTGGGGACATTTTAGGCAGTTCATCCAGCCAGGGGTGTCTGTGAGCACTGGGTGAGGAGTCAGAGGGCACCCTCTGTCTTTGGCCTCTGACCTGCCACCATGAGGCTGTGTAGCTTTGATAAAGTCCCCGGAAGTCCCTGGGCCACATCTTTCAAACTAATCTGCCTCCCTGTTGGAAGGAGCCAGTTTGAACCTTTCAGATGCAGAATTCTGCGGTGGATTTAAAAAATGCATTATACAGGCCATCACCTCCTCCTGGCGACACTGTGACCCCTCAGATTGCATTAGGTGGCTTTCCAGTTGCTTGGGTTTACCTTGTCACAGCTGTGTCTGTTTGGTTGTGATTATTCTGATTAGGAGTCTCTCTTACTGGATTGTCAGCACCTTGAGGGCAGGGTGGATACGGACCCTATAAGTTCCTGCTCAGAACCCTTGGAAGACTTTCCATTGCTTTAGGGTGAAGATGGACCTGTATTCTGGCCTCAGCTCCGTGGTGGGGCTGGCTCTTGTCTCCCTCTTCAGCATCACCTCGCATGGTTCTCCCCTTCACTCTCTGTGTTCCGGTCAAAAGAGTTGCCTTTGGGTCCTTTGTGCTTCCTGCCACAGGACCTTTGCACATGCTGTTTCCACTGCCTGGGTGCCATTTGTTCCCTTCGTCACCTTCTTTACTCTTACTCATCTTTCACATTTCAGTACAAGCATCACTTCTTCTGGGAAGTCTTTCTGAATTCCCTAAGATGAGGTCAGATCCCAGTTATCAACTTCATGGATCTCTCCTTCGCTGCATGGTCTACTTTGTTACTTTCCTTATTGAGTTAACACGTGTGTACTCTCGTAGAACTCCTTGAGAGCAGGAACCATGCCTGTTTGTTCTCCACTGTAGCCCCAGTGCCTCGCCCAGTAGAAGCCATTGCCGTTGAGTCGATTCCAACTCATAACGAACCCATGTGTGTCAGAGTAGAACTGTGCTCCATAGCTGTGCTTCGATGGATGATTTTTTGGAAGCAGATCACCAGGGCTTTCTTCCAAGGTGCCCTTGGATGGACTTGAACCTTCAACCTTTTAGTTAGCAGCCAAGTGCATTAACTGTTTGCACCACCCAGGGAGAATAGGTGTTAAATCAATCCTTGTTAAACGGTGAATTGATCTTGTAATCTCAGGGTCTGGGCCAGGGCCTCGCACATAGCAAGCACTAAACATCTCATCCTCTTTTTGCTGAGTAAATGAGTGGGTTCTCCCAGGTGTGATGGATCCCATTTCTGCTTCTGTGTGGCGTTCATGTCACATGCTTTGCAGTGGACAGATCTGTGTGTGAATCCCAGCTGTGTTACCTTGGGTGAGTTCTTTCCTTCTTGGAGCTCATTTCTTGGTCTGTCCACTGGGCATCTTCACTCGGTCTGGCTGAAGGGATTTCACAGCTGATGCTTTCATGAGCCTCTGTCCACTGAAGCCCTTTGCAAATGATCTGGAAGAAATCCTGTTTTCTTCAACATCCTTCCACCAAGGTAGGTGGTCCAGACCCCAACGGGTGAGCCCGTTGCTAAATCTACCCCAGAGCCAGGGGCTGGGGGCTGCTGTCTGATGCCCCCATCCCTTCCCATCTTGGTCTGTCTGTGGCACTTGATAAAAACGGTGACACTGGCTGAATTTCCTGGTGCTCTGAGTGACTGGGGAGTGTGGCCACAAATTTGAACAGCCTGGGTGTAATTTCTGAGTCTTGAAGCCTGTGTCTCGAAGGTGGGAGAAGGTGGACAGATTTAGCTGCAGGATGCACAGGCGGCTGCTTGGGCCTTGTCTTCCTGCTTTATGGATGGGAGGTTTGAACCAGGCGTATGTTGCCTGCAGCCCCCTGTCTCCCATTGTGGCTTGTATGGAGTTCGCTCCCCCCTCCAGCTAATTCCCACCACCTGTCTGTCTGTTTGTTGTACTGTGGTTGTTTGTGTGTTGCTGTGATGCTGGAAGCTATGCTACCAGTATTTCAAATACCAGCAGCTTCACCCATGGTGGACAGGTTTCAGGGGAGCTTCCAGACTTAAGACAAACTAGGAAGAAGGACCCAGCAGTCTGCTTCTGGGAAAAAAAAAATTAGCCAGTGAAAACCTTATGAATAATAGCAGAACATTGTCTGATGTAGTGCTGGAAGATGAGCCCCTCAGGTTGGAAGTCACTCAAAGTACAACTTGGGCCTTGTCTTCCTGCTTTGTGGCTGGGAAATCTGAGCCAGGCTCACACTGCCCACAACTCCCTCCCCGCATTGTGACTCTTCCAGAGCTTGTTCCCCCTCTCCAGCTAATTTACTTATGTCAAACCGACAAACCCATTGCCATTGAGTCGATTCCGACTCATAGTGACCCTATAGGACAGAGTAGAATTTCTTCATAGGGTTTCCAAGGCTTAATCTTTATGGAAGCAGACTGCCACATCTTTCTTCCGCAGAGTGGCTGGTGGCTTCGAACTGCCAACCTTTCGGTTAGCAGCCAAATGCTTAACCACTGTGCCACCAGGGTGCCTTAATTTGCTTATGCAGTAATGTATAAAATAGGAAAGCGATAGTTCCCCCTGCCCGACTCAAATCTTATGTTCTAGGGTAACCAGTGTATCATGTGATATGAACAATGCCAGGCCCCTGTCTCTGTAACGCACATAAAACACGTATATGATAGCCCACTACCAGCTGCCCTCGAGTCAACTTTGACTCATGGCTACCTCATGTGTATCAGATTAGAACTGTGCTCCATAGGGCTTTTGGTAGCTGATTTTTCAGAAGTTGATCACCAGGCCTTTTTTCCACGGTGCCTGTGGGTGAATTTGAACTGCCAGCCTTTCAGTTAGAGGCCAAGGGCCTTAACTGTTTGCACCAGCCAGGAACGCTGATAGCAATAACTATTAATTACAGAGTACTTACTGTGGCATGCAGTGGCTAAGAGCTCAGGCTGCTAACCAAAAGGTTGGCAGTTCGAATTCACCAGCCACTCCTTGGAAATTCTACGGGACAGGTCTAATGGTGTCCTATAGGGTTGCTATGAGTTGGAATTGGCAATGGGTTTGGTTTTTTTTTTTGTTACTGTGGTGCAGGCATTATGGTCTAAGTTGTTAGAAGAATTAAATGAGTTAATCTGAGACTAATAGGATAGTCACATCCACTTTACAAATGAGGAAACTGAGACCCAAAGATTTTAACTAACTTGTCCAAAGTCATGCAGCTAATTAGTGAGAATCAGGATTGGAATTGCCCACATGCGTGTTAACATAATACAATACACATCTTTTTTCCCCCCACAAAAATTGAATTCTACATTATTTTGGTTCTGAAACATTTTTGTACTTGATAGTACTTTTGGGCATCTCTTCAGGTCCGTGTAAATAAATGTCCATTAAGTTTTTCCAGTGTTTTAACATCTGAAGAGTATTCCAGAGTATGGCTGGGCTGCAATTTATATAAACCCTCCCCAGGGGAGAAATACTTGTTATTTCTAAAATTTTTCTTGAAAAACCTTGCTATGATGGCCACCCTTTCACGGATGCCTTTGAAATATTTAAAAAAAAAAAAAATATGTTCATGCACACAGTGAGAATTCAATCCCTGACTCTGTCTCCTGGTTGCCTTGACAGGTCAGCTGTTGTCAGCGGTTTCTTCTGGATTCTTCCAGAGAGATATTGTGTGCTTAAAAAAAAAAAAAAATCACACACGTTCACACACGCACATTTATTTTTTGGTACACGAATGATGTTATACACACTGCCGTACAAGCCTGTTTCTTTTTTATTTAACAATATGTGTGGGAGATTGTTATACATCAGCCCATATAGCTCTCCTGCATTCCTATTTATTTATTTAATTTTGAAAAGGCAATGTATTCATTGTTCAAATATATATAATAAAATCTATTAAATCTATCCATCTATTAACTCTATTATCTGTCTACCAGTTGAAGGAATACAGCAAAAAATTTCCCTCTCAAATAGCTATGCTTATTAATTTTTATATCCTTCCAGAGTTTCTTTATATATATGTGTATATATATGTATATATGTATACATATACACACACACACTCACACACACACTCACTCATGCAAATACATCTATATTCTGATTTATCTCCCTCTTTTACTCAAGAATAATACACTGTATATTCATTTCTACGTCTTGCTTTTTTCGCTTTATGCTATATCCGTTTTTTTCGATTGACGCTATATCCAGATGGTTCCACTATAAACAACTGTCCTTTCTTATTTATTTTTTTTAAAACAACTGCATATGATACAGTCTTCCATTGTATGGATGGATCAAAATGTGTCTCATTCTTGCAGAAATTACTATCTTAATGCACTAAATAAGTAATACATGCATAGGCACAAAACTCAGTGGGTACAGGGGGTATCCAGAGAAAAGTCAATCTCTCCCACTCTGTCTCCAGATCATGCATGTCCTCCATCTGCAGGCAACCAGTGTTACCAGTGTCACATTTACTTCTTGAGATGGTCTGAATAGTGTGTGTGTATGTGTGTGTGCATGTATGCACATGCCCGTATACACACGCACACACACACACACACTTTTAATTTCTTAATGGCTGTGTATAATTCCATTGCATGGATGGACCATAATTTCTGTATTCCGTCCTCTATGATGGGACACTGTAATTATTTTCAGTCTTTTGCTCCCCCAAGCAATGAGACGGCAATTAGTCTTGCACAAACACTTCTACGGTCAGGTGTGAAAATGTCTAGACACCTAATCACTGAGTTCAATGGCATGAGTGTTTTACAATTTTGATGGGTATAGCCAAGTTTCCTTTTAATGAGGTTGCCACATACATCTCCATGTGGGGCCCTCAATTCTCAGTGTCTGGGCTGGCTCAGAAGGGTTGGGAAGTCACAGGGAAGTCTGCCTCCAAGCCTTTGCTCAGCTTTCCCTTGCACACCCCACTTTCCAAGTGTCCTCCCCAGCCTGGGCTTCATGACCAGCCTTCTCTGGGCAGTGTGCTTGCTCCTGAAGCTCCATTCACAGGCCATGTATATCTCCAAGTCCTTATGCCCCAAAGAGTCTTCTCAAATATGTCTGAGCAATGCTGGGCTGAACAAAAATATGTCTCTACCGCATGACTTTTCAAAGCCTTTAATATGCTAAGATACCATAGTACTTTTATCAAAACTGGGAAGTTGACATTGGTACCATATTATTAACTGTACTACAGATTTTACTTGGATTTTACCAGTTTTTTCACTCAAGTGGATCCAATCCAGGATACCATGTTGCATTTGGTTGTCCTGTCTCCCCGTTGTTGTTGATGTGTTGTTGAGATCTCTAAGAGTTGTTAGGGTATGTAGGGTTCATCCAACTGCTTTGATCACACAACGTCGGAGAGACTGACATGATTTCACTGCTTCTTTGTATTGAAGGGGAGCCTGAAGCCCAGAGAAGGAATGTGACCTGTCCAAGGTCACACAGCAATGGTGGAGATCTGGATTTTCAGTCTTGACTGTGGTAGTGACAACAATGGAGTGCCCAGTGATCCTTCTCTGTGCTAGCAATTGTGAAATGTGGAGCCTCAAGATGTCCAAGCGCCCTTGAGGGACACCAAGAGTTGTGAATTCATTTAGTTCAAAATAATTGCACAGTACCCTTCAAAAGTGTCAAGTTCATGTAAACAAGGTAAGATGAGAAACTGTCACAGACTGCAGGAAACTAGGGAGACATGAAGGAGTGCAGGTGGCATGATGTTTAAGCGCTTGGCTGCTAACGGAAAGGTCAGTGGTTCGAACTCACCAGCGGTTCCCCAAGAAAAAAAGACCTGGTGATCTGCTCCCCTAAAGAGTACAGCCTAGGAACCCCTATGGGGCAGGTCTACTCTGCCACATGGGGTCGCTATTAGCTGGGATTGAATTGGTGGCACTCAACAACAGCAGGGAGACATGATGATCAAATGCAACATCGTATCCACTTCAGTGAAAAATGGGTGAAATCCAAGTAAAATTTGGAGTATAATTAATAGTATGGTAGCAATGTCAACTTCTTAGTTTTGAAGAATGTACTATGGTTATGTAAATTATTAACATTGGGAGAAGCTGGGTGAAGACAGACGGGACCTCTCTGTGTCATCTTTGCAAGTCTTCAATAAATCAATAATTATTTCAAAATAAAAAATTTAAAAAAATGGATGCATGTCTTATTTATGCCAAAGCAAACACCATCATACACTGGATTCAACCATAGGTAAACAGAAACAGGCGCAGAATAGTTTAGAGTACTGTATGAAAATATCTCTGGAAAAATACACAAAAATATTGATGACCTTGGTTACTTGTAGGTTCCTTGGCTGGAGTAAAAGGAGGGAGACTTTTCACAGTGTATCCTTGAATACCTTTTTGGATTTTGAACCATGTAAATGCATTTTCTTTTCAACAATTACATTTTAAAAATAAGGAAGAAAAATCTTAATGGAAAAATTTCAATTTTGACTTCTTTTTTCCTTTAGCAAATAGAGTGAATGTAGTAGTAACAATAGTAACTGTTGCTGTATTTATTGGGGTTCCAGTTATATGCCAGGAGTCCCTGGGTGGCACAAATAATAGTTAAGCACTGGACTATTAACTGAAAGGTTGGCAGTTTGAATGCACTCACAGGCGCCTTGGGAATAAGTCCTGGCGATCTGCTTCCAGAAGGTTGCAGCCTTGAAAACCTCATGGAGCAGTTCTACTCTGCACTTGCAGGATCGCCATGAGTCAGAATCAACTACGCAGAAACTAACAACATAACAATAACATTACATGCCAGGCACTATGGTGAGCACTGAATGGGAATTATTTTGTTGCGTCCCCTCCACAATGCATGACTCCTGTTTTACAGAAGGACCACTTGCCCAGGGTGTCACTCAGTAAGTGACAGAGCTGGGATTTGAGGCTAAGTCTACCTCGTTTCAGAATCTGAGCTTTTAACCGCTGGTTCTATCCCTATGGGATAAAGATGTTCACAGGAGGCTATGGGAGCAGAGAAAATGGGGCCCACAGTAGAAGCTGTTGGGGCCCTGCCCATATTATCCCGCCCTAACCATTTCAATGCACAATAGCCTGTCTTCCACATTTCTGCATTTCTTTGCCTAAGGGGTCACCAGAGCCTGCACTGCCTGCCCTCTGATCAGCTGGAAGCGCTAGAGAATTATGCCCCTGCCAATGACTAATAGGAATTGGTGTATTAATATCCCAGCTCCCTCGCCCCTCAGGAGGGATCACTTTGAGGTGTGTGTTCTACACTATCACCCAAAGGTCCTCAGCAGGACTGAGCCTTGGTTGCTCACAGTGGTAACTTTTTGGATAACACAGCCTTCATTGGATTCCTTCCTTCTCTGTTTCACTTCCCCTCTTTCCTACTACCATTGTTTGGGCTCTTCCCCCAAATAAACTACTTGTACCCAAATATTCATCTCAGAGTCTGCTTCTGGGAGCTACCAGGCTAAGACAGATCCCTAAGAGAAGAGGTAGAGAAGACTGCCAAGTGGAGGTGAACTTGATTTATTTCTACTTTAAAAAAAATGGAGGTATACTTTATATGCAGTGAAATGCTTCATGTATTAAGTATACAGTTAGATCAGGGCACATGTGATAAAGACATGCCTTGTATTAACCCATATCCCTATCAAGACACGAGCATTCCCATCACCCCAGAAAGCTCCCCTGTGCCCCTTCCCATGCAACCCGTCATTCCCAGAAGCAATCACTGCTCTGATTCCTATCACTGTAGGTCAGTTTTTCCTATTTTAGGAACCATACAGTATGTACTCTTGTGTCTGGCTTCTTTCACTCAATATGATGCTTTTGAGATTTATCTATGTTGTAACATGTGTCAATAGCTTATTCCTTTTTATTACTGAATAATATTGCATTCCATAAATATATTTTAATTTTTTAATCTATTGTCTTGTTGATGAACATTTGAGATATTTCTGGGTTTTTCTTGTTATAGGTAAAGCTCCTATGAACATTCTTGCACAACACTTTTTGAGGATTAAGGTTCTCATTTCCTTTGGGTAAATTCCTTGGAACTGGATTACTGAGTCATATAATAAGTGTGTGTTTAACTTTTTAAGAAACTGCTAAAACATTTCCGAAGTGGTTGTACTATTTGCATTCCCACCAGCAATGTACAAGCATTCCAGTTCCTCCCCAACCCTGCCAACATTTGATGTTGTCAGTCATCTTCCATTTTACCCATTCAACTGGGTGTGTACTGGTGAGCTGGGCTTTGAAGAGTGGGAAAATATAGGTTCCCAGAGACTTAGGCAAGTCAAAAGAGAGCAATTCCCAAACAGCATTGTAGTTGCCAAATACAGACAATTTCTTTGACAACTTCAACAAAACACAAAGCCCTATGTGGTGAGCCAACTCTAAATACATTTTTTCCTGTTTTGCATTCTGTTGCTGGCAGCAGACAGCATCACCTTTTGGACTTACGTCAAGGACAAATCTAGTTCTGAGTTGTTAGTCCCTCAGGTGTGGGTAGGTAATTTCTTTTTCTTTAAAAAACCCTTATCTTTCTGCTTCTATCGGGCCAGAGGATTTAGGTTATTTACAGAGTATAGGACGATTTTATGAGAAGCTTGACAGCATGTACTGAGCCATGATATGCTGATGAGGGCAAAGACTGATGCAGCCAGGGAGCTGCAGAACGAGGGGTCAGCATAGACAGTGACCAATCTCGCATTCTGCTCTTCCGGCCAACCCTCACTCTCTGAGTCTGCTTTTTGGAAGCTTGCCCCCCAGTTGGTGCCATTCATTAACTTCCATCACCAGAAGAATAAAATGCACACTCCTCAAACCCTCGTGCAGCCAGACCACTGCTGACTTCTCCACCTCATCTCTCATCTGCTCCTTCTCTATGTCCTAGCTCCTTTGATTATTATGATTTAGTATTATTACGATTTAGGTATTATTACTATTAACTAAAGTCCATACTTTATTCATTTTCTTAGTTTTTACCTAATGTTCTTCTTCTGTTCCAGGACCCCATCCTGGACACCATATTAGATTTAGTTGTTGTGTTAAGGAGTTAAGCTCCTCTTGGCTGTGACAATTTCTCGGACTTTCCTTATGTTGGTGACCTTAATGATTTTGAGAAGTCCTGGTCAGGTATTTTATAGTATGACCTTCAACTGGGATTTTTCTGATGTTTTTCTCATCAGAAATGGGGTTATGGGTTTTGAGGAGGAAGGACACAGAAGTTAAGTGCCATTTCCATCACATCATATCTGGGAATGTACTTACTGTCAACATGACTTATCACTGTTGGCTCCTTTGGTGTCTAAAACTCACTAAACTTGCACCTGCCTCAGGGCCTTTGCGCTTGCTGTTACTGCTGCCTGGAATGCTCTTTCTCCTCCTCTTTATGACTAGACTTATTAATCTTGGTCTCTTCTTTTCAGCATTTTTCTGTCTCTTCAGAGATTAATCCCCCTAATCACCAAATCAAAGTAATTTCTTCATAAAGCTACTACTTTAAATAAGATGAGATTCCCAGGGCTTTTTTTTCTTTCTTTTTTTCAACAAAGATTCTGAAGATTCATAGGCTTTTCCCCCTCATCAGTCTTGAGGGAGAAGAAAGTGCCAATGACTCACCTGTGATTTGATGGTAGAATGCTACACGTCTTCTTCTGTTGCCCATTGCAATATCATTATGAGGCTGTCCATTATGAGGTAAAAAAACCAATCAGAATGAAGTGACTCCCTTTGAAAATTATTTTCACAGGACGTGGTAACCATCTCTAAAGTCTTAGGAGTTTTTCAAGACTTCTTTGCTCACCATATGCTTTGAACAACAAGTTCATACCAGTTAGAAATATTCACACAAGCCTCCACATTGCGCTGGATACAAGATCACATGCTCCTACGAAGGCTGTCCGTTCCACGCCTCATCTCATCTGAGTCCTCGCCCTTTGCTTTCTGATGGAAGAGTATATCTGTCCCTTGGTCACTGCAGGGGAGAGGAGCCTTCCGCTTCATCTCCTCCTGAGACTCCTTCTTGTAAGTGTGAAGACTCGCATTGTTAAGGCCAGCCTCTGGAATTTCATTATTTGGCATTATAATAAAAAAAATAGGCTCCTTGAACTTGATTGTACTGGCAGAAATGGAGAAGGTGATGAGAAGGATTTTATCTAAGAGCAGTGAAATAAGGATTGTATAACATGAATCTTCCACAGAACTTGCCACACTCTAACTATTTTACTTATCTTAGTAGGAGAGTGGGAAGGTGATACAGGGAAGAGAAGGAGCCAGTACAGGGTATACTGACAAGTAGGTTACTACTGTGGGCAATTGAAGCTCAGTCCCATGGAGACCTCAGGGAGCCTGTGTAGAGCACACCTCTGGTTGTCTCATCCAAGGAGTAAGGGAGCTGGCGTACTCACCCATCATATCACATCAGTCATTGGTTGAGGTATGCTCTGGGGAGAGGAGAGATAAGTCCCTGGCACTTCCTGTATGCCCTGTATTTGGGATGATCATGTCTGGTAGCCAGAGATAGTCCTGGAGCAGACGTCACGTATACTTGCATTAGGAAGCTGTTGGATCAGTGGGCATGGGGACAGTGGGTGCCAACGGGATGTGGAGGGGATAGTGACAGTGCCTGCTACAGCAATGGCAGCATCAATCAACCCATCCCATTGCTGTGAACTCAATTCCAACTCATAGTGACCCTATAAGACAGAGTAGAACTGCCTCATAGGGTTTCCAAGGCTGGAATCTTTACGGAAACAGACTGACACATCTTTCTCCCTCGGAGTGGCTGGTGGGTGCGAACCACCAACCTTTTGGTTAGCAGCTGGGCACTTACCCACTGCTCCACTAGGGCTCCTTAGCAGCAAAAACAGTGGCTATTATTGACTGAGAACAATGTGCCAGGCCCCCTGCTTGGAGCTTTATATGCAATAATTTTTTTAAATTCTCACAGTGACCTTGGAAGAGAAGGACTCTCATGATCCTTATTTTACAGAGAAGTGAAGCAACTTTCATACGTTCTAACAGTTACTAAATGAGGGACCTGGGATTCAAACTCAGATTGCTTTGACTCTAAAGACCAAAATACGTGCTGTGCTGAATCTCCTGTTCATTTTAGACCCTCATCTTAAAGGGAGAAACGAGAAGTTGAGAAACAGAGCATTTCTCAGGCGCTGGCTGAGAACAGGAAACATTGGGTCCTCACCACACACCTCTGAAGAAGGCATGGTTATTACTAACCCCTGTTCTACAGATCCATCCTCCATCTGTCAGTTTGTCGTACGGTGGTGGCTTATGTGTTGCTGAGCTGTTGGAAGCTACGTCACTGGTATCTCAAATACCAGTAGGGTCGCCCATGGTGCCACAGGTTTCAGCGGATCTTCCAGACTGAGACAGAGTAGGATGAAGGACCTGGTGATCTACTTCCAAAAATCAGCCAATGAAAACCCTGCGGGCCACAGCAGAATATTGTCTGAGACTTTTGCTCACTTACTTTGGGCACATCATCAGGAGGGGCCAATCACTGGAGAAGGGCATCATGTTTGGTTAAGTGAAGGTGAGGGAAACCCTCAATGAGATGGGTTGGCACAATGGCTCCAACAATGGATGATTGTGAAGATGACTCAGGACCAAGGTACATTTTATTCTGTTGTACATGAAGTTGCCATGAGTCAGAGCTGGCTGGATGGCAACTAGTGACAACAACAACAGTTCTACATGTGAGGAAACTGAGGTTCAGAGAGGTAAAGTGACTCGCCCAAGGTCACTCCACTGGTAAGTGGCTGAGCTGGTACTGAAACCCAGGTTCCTTTGCTCTTAGCCATTTCTCTTGACTGCCTCAGTTTCTCTCACAGATCCTTTGCTACAGTGACGTGGATGTCCAAGGTGGGCCAAGGGGATGCGATGTGGGCACACAGCCCCCCAGCATATAGAAATGCTAGAATGTCAACAGAGTCGGTACAGAATCACGGGCAAGAGCATGGACTCTGGGGCCAGACTGCTTGGGCTTGAATCCCTGTGCCACTATATGGTGTTGGGGCAGTTCCTTAGCCTTTCTGAGTCTCAGTTTCCACATCTGTAAAATGGGAACAACCACAGTGTCTCCATGCTACCGTGAATATCGATTGAAATAAGACATAGAAAGCTCTTAGCACAGTCATAGACGTAGAGTAAGCATTTACTACGTTCATATTGTCCCCCCATCGGCTTTGGATTCTAGCCCGATGGTCTCCATGGGGGCAAAAGATTTGTGTTTGACTACTAACCTAAAAGTTGGAGGTTTGAACCCACCCAGTGGAGCCATGAAAGAAAGGCCTGGTGATCTGCTTCTGTAAAGATTACAGCCAAGAAAACCCTATGGGGCAGTTCTACTCTGTAACAGATGCGGTCACCAGGAGTTGGAGTCGGAACTGACTGAATGGCAATGAGTTTGGTATTTTTTTTTTGTTTGTTTCTGCTGGCTTCCATGGGGTGGGGGGCAGGTAGATGGGGATATTCCTATGGGAGTGCTCTGTGATGTCCAGGAAAGCTAGGGATCACAGGGCAGGTGATGAAAGGCAGTTGGGGGCCACATTCAGATGGCCCAGGAGAGCTTTTGCCATTTTGTCCACTTGTCCCTGGTCAAGTTTTCCTCCTCCTCCAAAGTGGTAGTGATTCAGGGGACACTGTCTCTCGGACGCCACTTCTCATTCCTCTCCAAATCCACACCCTTCTCCCCTGTCCCAGCCAGACCCCTCAGCCAGTTATCTTTGTTAACCATAAACACAAATCCTGTTATCTCCCCTCTCCTACGGCGCTTGCCCCTTGATTTAAGCTGCCTGCCCTTCCCCTTTCATCATCCCTGGGCCCCTCCTGTTGTATATCTTCCCGTTTATCTACTTCCCTGCAGTCACCGGCCTCCTAGCGATCGATATGTGGGGGGAGATGGCAGGGCTCCGCTGGCCTCCGTGCTCGCTCTTCTTCTTGGGAGCCCGGGCCAGTATTTCTTGTTAAACTACTGTCTTGCCATATTCGGTTTCTCATTGGGTTTCTGCCCAGGCACGGCAGTATTTCTTGTTCCTCGGCCGCACAGCCTGGAGATCTCTAGTAATTCTTAAATGGCGAGGCAGGGAGGCGCATCTTTAAGGCACTCTGGGATCCATTTGGTGGGGAACAGAAGTGGCACTTGGGCAGAAGGGTGGTGGGGAGTGGCCCGTGGCTACCAGAGGTGGGTCCTGGAGGATCCTTTGCTCATGTATGCCCTACTGCTCCTGGTACTTTGTATCATCTCACGTCTGAGCTATTGCAAAAACCAAACAGGTTGCCGCGGAGTGTATTCTGACTTATGGTGACCCCATGTGTGTCAGAGTAGAACTGTGCTCCATAGTGTTGTCAAGGGCTGATTTGTTGGAAGCAGATTACCAGGCCTTTCTTCCTAGGCACCTCTGGGTGAACTCGAACCTCCATCCATTTTGTCAGCAGCTGAGCATGTTAACTGTTTGCACCCCCCAGGGATACTAAGTCATTGCAACAGGCTCATAACTGGTTTCCCTAGTGCTAGCCTCCTCTCGCATGGTTTTGCTGGAAGGTCTGGGTAAGAGTCCAGTTCTCCATCAACTCAGATGTGGATTCAGCCAAGTCACTCCATCCCCATCTCACCTGCAAAAAGCAATGATTTCTCCTGATGGTCTTATAGCCTCCTTACTGTTTTGAGATGCTGACATCTTGTAAACAAGCACTCAGTTGGATACTTGTACACCAGTGTTCACTGCAGCACAGTTCTCAATCGCCAAACGGTGGAGACAACCGAAATGTCCATCAACTGATGAAGGGATAAACAAAATGTGGTCGATCCATACAATGGAGTATTATTCAGCCATAAAGATAAATGAAGTTCTGATACATGCTACAGCATGAGTAAACCTTGAAAACATTATACTGAGTGAAATAAGCCAGACACAAAAGGACAAAGATTGTATGACCCTGTTGTTGTCAGGTGCGGTCAAGTTGGTTCTGACTCAGCGATCCTACGTACAACAGAAGAAATACTGCTCAGTCCCCCGCCATCCTCACAATTGTTGCTATATTTGAGCCCATTGTTGCCGCCACTGTGTCACTCCATCCCTTTGAGGGTCTTCCTCTTTTTTGCTGACCCTCTCCTTTAACAAGCATGATGTCCTTCTCCAGGGACTGGGCCCTCCTGATAACATGTCCAAAGTATGTGAGACAAAGTCTCGCCATCCTTGCTTCTAAGGAGCATTCTGGCTGTACTTCTTCCAAGACAGATTTGTTTGTTCTTTTGGCAGTCCACGGTATATCCGATATTCTTCACCAACACCATAATTCAAATGCATCAATTCTTCTTCAGTCTTCCTTATTCATTGGGCATGTATGACCTTACTTATATGAAATATAAAACCAAGAAAACCAAACCCATTGTCATCGAGTTGATTCCGACTCATAGTGACCCTATAGGACAGAGTAGAACCGCCCTGTAGGGTTTCCAAGGACTGACTGGTGGATTTGAACTGCCGACCTTTTGGTTAGCAGTCGAGTTCTTAACCACTGCGCCTCCAGGGCTCCATATGAAATATATAGTATAGGCAAATGCATAGAGACAAAAGCAGATTAGTGGTTCATCGGCTGGTAGAAGGGAAGAATGGAGAGTTATTGCTTAGGGGGTACTGAGTTTCTGATTGGGTTGAAAATCCTTTGGAAGTTGATAGTGGTGATGGTTGCACAATATGGTGAATGGAATTAATGTCACTGAACAGTGCACTTAAAAATTGTTAAAATGGAAAATTTTTGTGTTACATCTGTTTTATCACAATTAAAAACAAACAAAAAACAAAACACAACAAAAAACCTCCAGTGCGTTGTGAGTCTATGATCTCCAAGGAGGGATAAGTCAGTCAAAGAAAGGTGCACAACAGCTAAGTTTCTTCCATTTTAATCCAAGGCTAAACTATGCTGAGCCGTGCTATGTCAAGTCCTGCTGTAGCAAGCAGCTTAGAGTTATCTGTGAGTTGTGTGGGGCTAGTCTGCTACTAATGGTAGTTTTTCTCTGCATCAAAATCACATCATGCTTAGATTCAGATGTCATAGTTTTGGGTAGTGGCCTTCTCTCTCTCCGTATTTTTTAAATGTGCAGAAGTATTCCCCCTGCCCCTTAGGGATGGTAACAGTGGGAGCAGATATACAGCGTTTCTGCCATGATGTAGGGGCTGCTGCGGGTGCATGGCTGCTCTCCCAGGAGACACCGGAGGGTGTAAAGCTTTGCTCTTCACTGTCGGCGCTGGTCTTCATGGATGTTTGTTGGCCTTTCCAAAAATCCTGCAAAGCAAGGGTTCTCAACCAGGGGTGATTTTGTGTCCCCCTCCAAGAGGACATTAGGCAACGTCTGCAGACATTTTTGGTTGCCATGACGAGTGGGGTGCTAATGGCATCTAGTGGGCAAAGGCTAGGGATGCTGCTAAGCACCCTCCAATACACAGGATGGTCCCTTGGAGAGTTATCTAGCCCTAAATGCCAATAGTGACGAGGTGGAGAAACCCTATTATAGCGGGAGCTGAATCATGGGGCATTTGTCTTGGACTCTTCCTCTTCCTGAATACTTGAATTTTCTTTACTACCTCTTGCTGTATAATTATCCAGATTCTTGAATACCCCCAGGAATGGGGAACTCATCGCCTGTTCTGAAGCCAAGCAGGCTGGGGCTTGAATCAGGCTCTCCACTTCTAGCTGTGTGAGTCTGGACTTCCCCACAGGTGGGAATGGCTTCACCGCCCTGGGCCTCAGCTTTCTCTGGGACGGTGGGATTAGCAGCAACCCTGCTTCACAGATTGTGTGGGGATTGAATGAGATGATGCCCGTAAATCAGCTAGCTCAGTGGTTGGCATAGAGTGAGTCCTCAATAAATATTTGCTGCTGTGAAGTCTTTGCCCACCTAGTTCTTCACCTGGGTTGTGGTGGGTTGGGAGCAGATGAACTACAGGGTCTCTCTGGCCTTGAAAATTCAAGAAATTCAGACAAGCTAAGCACTGAATGAAGAAAGAAAATGGTCTTTGAGGAGAACTTTCCCTATGAGGTTGTTTCATTCCAATGCTTGCTGCTAAACATTTTTGGGGATGGTCTCTGAGGGTGTTGGGAAGAAAACCGAAGCAAATCAGTTGCCGTCAAGTCGATTCTGACTCATGGCGATTCTATGGGTTTCTGAGTAAAACTGTGCTCCATAGAGTTTCAGTGACTGAACTTTTGGAAGTAGATTGCCAGGTCTTCCTCCTGAGGTGCCTCTGGGTGGATGTGAACTGCCAACCTTTCAGTTAGTAGCTGAGGGCTTAACTGTTTGCATGACCCAGGGACTTTAAGGGGTTGGGAGGAGACCTTATATCATGGCTTTATAATCAACTGTGAAAGTGGACAGACTTCCTCACGAAGGAAGTGACTGGGGGGGTCAGTGAAACTGGAGGAGGGGGGAGATGGCTCTGAGGCCCACCACTCATTCTATTTTACTGAGGGTCAACTTGCCAGGCATAGGGCACCATAATGCACCCAAGGGTGGGCTTGGGTCCCAGCAGGACCTAGTTCTCAAGACTAGAAGTTGGTGAGATGGGGAGAAAAGAGGGAAATGAGAAGACTTCCCAGATGAGCCCAAACAACTGGATCCAGAGAACCCTGCACCCCTGGAAGGACTGCTTACCACCCTCCTTCTGCTCTCCCAACACCCCCCTGACTGTCAGTATGTCGTACTTGGCAGCTTGCATGTTGCTGTGATGCTGGAAGCTATGCCAGTGGTATTTCAAATACCAAGAGGGTCACCCATGGTGGACAGGTTTCGGTGGAGCTTCCAGATTAAGACAAACTAGGAAGAAAGGCCTGGAGATCTACTTCCAAAAATTAGCCGGTGCAAACTTTATGAATCACGACCGAACATTGTCTGACTTGTTTCCTTGGGACCCATCATCAGGAGGGATCAATCACTGGAGGACATTGTGTTTGGTAAAGTAGAGGGCCATCGAGGGCCTAGAAGATCCTTGGTGAGATGGATTGGCACAATAGCTGCAACAATGAATGTACTGGCAATTGTGAGGATGATGCAGGATCAGGCAACATTTCCTTCTGTTGTGCATAAGGTCACTATGAATCGGAGTCTACTGACGGCAGCTATCTATCTATCTGTCTGTCTGTCTATCTTATCTATCTACTCATCCATCCATCCATCCATTCGTCCGTCTGTCTGTCCATCCGTCTGTCCGTCCGTCCGTCCGTCCACCCATCCATCCGTCCATCCGTCTATATATCTCTGCTTTTCCAAATGGGTGACTCTGGAAGGACAGTAGGGCTTGGGTTTGGGGAGTGTGGGTGAGCTCAGGTCCAGGCTTTTGGCCTTTGAGAGGTGACTCTCACTCCTCCATTCTAATAACTGCCAACACGTGAAAGCTCTCATTCCATGCAGACTCCATGTGAATTCTCATCTCTGGTCCTCAGAACAGTCCTCTGAGAGAGGTGCTGTTCTCACCCCCATTTAATGGATGAGGAAACTGAGGCTTGGAGAAGTGATGCCCCTTACCCAAGGTCACTCGATGAGAAGGGACACGGGTGAACTCAGCCCTGGCTGCAGAGTCCACGCCCTAGGCTCCTTCTCCTGTGCTCTCCGGCAGGGTCTGCCCTGTGGACAAGTCATTCGCACGCTCCCTGCTCAGCCTCCATCCATCACCTCTCGGCACAGGACCCTCTGTGTGAGAACCAACTGTTGACACTATTTAATAGCGCCTAGAGTCTGATAGTGATAACTTGTGACCTCGCCAAGACAGGGTGAATTATTATTCAAAGTCAATGTAAAGTAGGTGACGTAGCATAGAGGGCGATGTGGACTAGGACGAGGCAGCCTACGGGGAGCAGGGACACTGAGCCCACCTCCCCCACCCCTCGTAACCCACAACAGAGGCCAGCTGGCTTCCAGGGACAAGTGCACAAGACATGTTGCCCTGCGGAGAAAAGGGAAAAATGAGAGATGAGAGAGAAGCCGGCAAGAGATGGGAGGAAGAATGTGGGGGCGGGGGGGGGGCGGGGGAGAAAGGAGAGATGACAGGTATGACTGATCATATGACGGTGTATTGAGCTCTTGGTATGTGACAGAGGTTGTGCTAACTGCTTTCACACCCATCACTTCTAATCCACACAACAGCCTCATAAGTCTGCTGTTGTTAGGTGCGATCGAGTCTATTCCGACTCACCGAGACCCCATGTGTTACAGAGCCGAACTGCCCCACAGGGTTTTCTAGGTTGTGATCTTTACGAGAGCAGATCTCCAGGACTTTCTCTCGAGGAGCAGCTGGGTGGATTCAAAACACCAACGTTTCAGTTAGCAGCTGAGCAATTAACCGTTTATGCCACCAGGGCTTTATAAGGCAGATATCATTTATTTCTATTCAATATATCAATAAATGAAGTCTCAGATTCAAGTGGATTTTTCAACCTCAGAGAGCTAGCCAGTGACCAAAGCTCGGGTTTAAACCCGAGTTTAACACCCTGCAGGAGAGAGAAATTCTGCCCATCTGTTTCTCCTTGTGTGTGTTTGAAAGAGCACACACTCTGGAGTCAGAGTGCCCTGGGTTCAAGTTCCATCTCTGCCTCTTGTAGGCTGCGTAACCTTGAATATGCCATATCACCTTTCCGAGCTTTATTTTCCTCACCTGTCTATTAAAAAGGTCCCCAGGTGGTGCAAATGTTTTACACTTGGCTACTAACCTAAAGGTTGGTGGTTCAAACCCACCAACCTTCAGAAGAAAGGCCTGATGATCTGCTTCTGCAAGATTACAGTCAAGAAAACCCTATGGGGTAGTTCTACTCTGACACATATGGGGTTGCCAAGAGTCAGAATCAACTCAATGGTAATATATATATATTTTTTTGTCTGATAGAAATGATAACACCACAGACGTTCACAAGGTAGTTGTGGAGATCAAGTGAGTTAACCCAAAGGAAAGCACATTCTAAATTGTAAAGTGTTACGCTTGTTCAAGGGATTATGTTTATTATCATCATTTGTGCTTTCAAGACACTGGTCTTTTCAGCTCCAGGATCATCATGTGGCCCTGGTATCAGATCTGCTTAGCCTTTTGGGTAACAGCTTGAATTCTGCAGCCCTTTCTAATTCCTATCAGCCTGGGCTCATCACAGCAGCCTTGTGCCTCTTTCCACTGTTGGAGTCTCTGGGTGTCCCCTGCTGGACCACTGCCCTTGTGCCCCAATCACCACAGCCTTGCTTTGTGCCTTCGTTGGACCTGATACAGTCAATTCTGGGAGACACCAGTGTCCCATGTCCCTGATGTTACACATTTTCTAAGTGGGTGGCCATGGTAAAGAGCTTATATGGCCTCGTCATGGATCGAATTATTTCCCCCCAAAAATGTGTGTATCAATTTGGTTGGGCCATGATTCCCAGTGTTGTGTGGTTGTCCTCCATTTTGTAATTATAATTTTATGTTAAAGAGGATTAGGGTGGGATTGTAACACCCTTACTGAGGTCACATCCCTGATCCAATGTAAAGGGAGTTTCCCTGGGCTGTAGCCTCCACCAGCTTTTATCTCTCAAGACATAAAAAGGAAAGGGAAGAGAGCAGAGAGAGGGAAACTCATACTATCAAGAAAACAGGGCTGGGAGCAGAGTGTGTCCTTTGGATCTGAGGTTCCTGCGCTGAGAAGCTCCCAGACCAAGGGATTACTGATGACAAGGACCTTCCTCCAGAGCCAACAGAGAGAGAGACCCTTCCCCTGGAGCTGTCACCCTGAATTCGGACTTCTAGCCTACTGGAATGTGAGAGAACGAACTTCTCTTTGTTAAAGCCATCCACTTGTGGTATCTCTGTTATAGCAGCACTAGATGACTCAGACATGCCTTTTCACTCACTCCCCATTCATTGATTCATTCCTTTGGTTATTTGTGTGTCCCTCCCTGCAATGATCTGTCATCCACTCCTATTCAACAGATGTTTACTCAGCACTTCTGTGTATAGTTGGCTGAGGATATAAAGACAATAGCTGCCATTTTTGAGCAGTAGTGATGAGCTAGGCATTAAGTTTTATGCTTTATTCACCTTATGTCATCTAATCCTTATGATAACTCCTCAAGAAAGTGATTATCATCCCTTCAATGAAGAAACTGAGTCTAAGAGAGTGTATTACTGAACTGTTGCTGACTAACAAATCTCCCACAAATTCAGTGGCTCAAAGCAACCATCATTTATTATTGCCCACATATTGGCAGCTTAGCTAACTCATGGTGACCCCATGTGTGCAGAGTAGAACTGTGCTCCAAAGTGTTTGCAATGGCTGAGATCTTTTGGAAGCAGATTGCCTGGCCTTCTTTCCAACGCACCTCTGGATGGGTTCAAACAGCCAACCTTTTGGTTAGTAGTCAAGGGCTTAACTGTTTGCATCCCCCAGGGACTACCTGAAAGTTGGGTAGGGTTGGTTTATCAAGGCTGGGCTCTGCCAGGGCAGCTTGGCGGGGATGGCTCAGCTCCAAGTGTCTCCAAACCCCCTCCTGGGAGCAGCAGGCCAGCTCAGGGGTGTACTTTTCAAGGCATCCACCCTTGGAGTAGGTATACTGTCACTTTCTCCCCATTCTTTCTGTTTCCCAAAGCAAGTCACAAGGCCAAACCTAAAGTCAAGGAACAGGGAAATATACTCTGTTCCCTTTAGTGGGATGAATTGTGAAGTTGCATGGAAATAGGGTCTGGATAGAGAAGGGGTGAAGAATTGGGGCTAATGTGATCTAGAGAGTCCCTAGGTGGTGCAAACTGTTAACATGCTCATTTGCTAACCAAAAGGTTAGAGATTTGAGTCCAACAGCAGGTGCCTCAGAAGAAAGGCCTGGAAATCTACTTTTGGAAAGTCAGTCATTGAAAACCTATAGAGCACCGTTCTACTTTGACACACATGAGGTCGACATAAGTTAGAATTGACTCTACAGCAACTGGTTTTTGGTTAATGTAATCTAGCACAAGGTTTTTAAATGATTCTGTATTTAATAACAGAATTTTTTATTTCTTATTTTTTATTGTACTTTAGATGAAGGTTTACAGAACAAACTAGCTTCTCATTAAACAATTGGAATGTATATTGTTTTGTGACATTGGTTGCCAATCCCACAACATGTCAACACTCTCCCCTTCTCGACCTTGGGTTTCCTGTTACCAGCTTTCCTGTCCCCTCCTGCCTTCTCGTCCTTGCCCCTGGGCTGGTGTGCCCATTTAGTCTCATTTTAATAACAGATTTTTTTAAGATCAAAATTTCCAAGTGGTAGGGCTGGAATGCAATCCAAGGATGTTGAACTCCAATTCCTAAGCTTGTCTGATTTTATTCCTCTGCTTCTCGAAGATGAAACACCCAAGTCTCTACTCTCAAGGTGCTCATGGTCTAGAAAGGAGGGACCCAGGGATAAACAAGCACTTGCAGTAAAATGCTCCCAGCACCATGATGACGTGTGCAAGGAGAATAGTTGGGGTGAAGAGGCGGGAAGGGTCAGTTCTACTTGCTTATGGATGGGATGGCCACCAAAAAAATTTTTCTAGAGGAGCTGACATTTGAGTGGCATCCTAAAATTAGGGAGAAGGGAGAGGACACTCCATGGCTGGCTAAGGGAGCAGAAAGGCAAAGTTCTGGATGTTGGCTGGTGATGACCAGCTCAGGGAGCTACATGCAATCCAATAAGATTGGAACACAGTTGCCAGGGATGTGGGTGAGGGTGCTGAAGTGGGAGAAGAGTCAGTAGTTTTGAAGGGTCTTGGATATAAGGAAAAGGGCTATCTATAAATGAAGTTCAGTTCTTTTTACAGATGAGGAAACAGAGGCTCAGAAGGGGGATGGATAAGGCAAAAGTGTCAAGAAGAAAGATAGGCATGCAGACTTGACCTCCATCTCTTAGGAGAGAAAGCCCTGCTGAGAACCTGTCAATGATAAAATGAGAGTTTTACATTGTATACCAAGGAAGACAATACCCAAGGCAGGACATCTGGAGTCTGGGACTTGGTGGGCATGGGATGGAGGAATAGTAGGCCAGGACGGGGGTGGGGGACAAAGAATCTGGGAGTGAGTGTGGGGCATAAGCCAGTCATCCTCACTGCTTCGTGGTTTTCAGCCAGACCAGTGTTGTCTGCAAATTCGCCACTGCAACGAATGGGCTCCCAAATGGAAAGGAAGTGAATGTCATTCCTGCTTCACCACAAGCAACAAAAAATTGCCTTCCTACTGGGGAATTCAGGCAGCCACTGGAGGGTCTAAGCAGAGAAGTGACATGGGCAGAGACGGGCCTCAGAGGTCACTGTGGGGACTGATGTGTGAGATGGCAGTAGGGCAGCAAATCACTAGCTGGGGTCCAAGCTGATTCCATTAATGAAGGATTCTAATCCTACTGAAGCCTTGTGCCCAGAGGCCACATGTGACAATGGACATGCTTCCTGGGCCAAGTCTTGGTCTCTGGAAGTTCAGTGCTTTGGTCAGTTGTTTATTCAAAAAACATTTATTGAGCACCTACTATGTGCCAGGCACTGTGCTAGACACTGTGGATGCGGCCATGAACAAACAGAGAATGTATGCCCTCATGGTACTTACAGTCTGAAGGGCTTGGCTGAGGCAAACCTGGTGATTATTTCAAGTACCTGACTGTGTCTGTTTTGCTCCCTTGACCACCAACCCATTTGTCCTGGGCTACAGCTAGCAAGGGGTGAAAGGAGAAGGGCACCTGGACCACTGTGCCTCCCATTGTCATTTAAGTCTTGAACATTAGTGCTTGAAGGGACCTTTGAGTTCTAAGAGTGCACGTATATCTTTTTGTCTGGGAAAAACAAATCCCAGAGAGGCCAAGTGGCTTGTTCAAGGACACACAGCATTAGAGGTAGAGAGGGGGACCAGGGCTCTTTCCACTACCAAATCTTTTTATATATCTTTGTTTTATTGTTGTTAGGTGCCTATTTTGACTCATAGAGACCCCATGTGACAGAGAAGAACTGCCCCATAGGGTTTTCTAGGCTGTAATCTTTACAAGAACAGATTGCCAGGTCCTTCTCCCAAGGAGATGCTGCATGGGTTCAAACTGTCAACATTTCAATTAGCAGCTGAACACTTAACTGTTGCACCACTAGTACTCCCATCTTTGCTTTAACTAATAATTATTAAGTACCTACTATGTGTTGGGCCCTGGAAACATGGATATGAATGTGTTCGATGAAGTCTCTGCTTTCTTGAAACCTTACTGTCTAGTCCAGTGCTATCCAAGAGAACTTTCTGTGATCATGGAAATATTCAATATGGCAGCCACAAGCTACATGTGGCTACTGAGCAACTGAAATGTGGCTAGTACAATGGACAAACTGAATTTTTAATTTTTATTAATTTAAATTTAAATATCTACATGTGACCAGGGACTAGTGTATTGGACAATGCAGGTCTAGTTTACAGTCATATGACGATACAAACAAATACAGAATCACAAACTGTGAAAGATCAGAACAGGTTTGATGATACACAAGAAAAACTCACAGAACTCCAAAGAGTGGTTATGTTGATGGTTGTAGTTTATTACAGTGAAAGGATAAGGATGAAAAATAAATAAATAAAGGAAAAAGGTGCAGAGGGCAAAGTCCACGAGAGATCAGGTACACACTTCCAGAAGTTCTCTCCCAGTGGAATCCTATGGGCAGCACTTACTTTTCTCAGTAACAATGTGTGACAACACACACAAAGTATTGCCAACCATGGAAGCTCACTCAAGGCTTGGTGTCTAGGGTTTTTATTGGGGGTCAGTCACATAGGTATGGAAACACCTGCATAAGTGACATTAGTTACACCATCTCCAGCCCCTCCAGAGATCAAACTGATACAGTGTGGCCCAAGGCCTCCCCCATAAATCACATTGTTAGCATAAATTATCTGATGTGGCCCAAGGCCCCAGGTATACAAAGATACTCTTATTAGCCCTTCCAAGGGCTTAGAGGGTATCTTCCAGGAACCAATCAAGTCCTTTCTTTGTAATGTGCAGGATTTGAACACCCTAACCCTGGTGAGTTAACCCTTTAATGCACAACACAGTGCTGTGAGTGAAAATACCAGGCACTCCCAAGCTTGGGGATTTGGAGATGGTGTTGCTAACCATTTCATCTGAGTAGGTTATTGCCCTCTCAGTGCCCTGTTCCTACCATTAGACTTAGCATCAAGTATAATTATTTGTCTGCCTGCCTACTTGCTCTGTCTGCCTTATTTGCTAAAGTAAGCACTCCATGAGGGTACTGCATGGGTTTGTCTGTTTTTTGTTGTTTCCTCAGTATTTAGCATACTGTTCTGCAGGGCTGGGGCTCAGGTGAGGCAGGTGAGGCACTTGCCTAAGGTGCAAAAAACTCAATAATCAAGGCAAATAGTATTTTACTGCGACATTTAAAAAAATCAAAATTAATGCAAAAAATTCACAATTGAAAACAACATTACAGTTTTAAATGAAGACAGGATCAGTATGACTGCTGATTTTCCCTTTTGCCTCAGGCTGTAATTTGGCTTGGCACTGTCACTCATCCTGGCACTATTTAAAATGTTGATATTTTGTTCATTTTGGGGTTTTTTGAGGGCATAAATTTGGAATTTTTAAAATATTACATCAAAATATTCATCTTGAGTACTGAATTTTTGGTGCCCCCTTAAGTTCTGCACCTGAGGCAGTGACTCACTCTCCTTACCCTTGTCCTGGTCTTACTGCTCCCTACAGAGTTACCCATTACCTTCAAGTTGATTCCGACTCAGATTGACCCTATAGGACAGAATAGAACTGCCCCATATGGAGCAGCTGGTGGATTTGAACTTCTGACCTTTTGGTTAACAGCAGAGCTCTTAACCAGTGCACCACCAGGGCTCCTCCCTACAGAGTAGGCCCTCAAAAAATATTTTTTGAATGAATGAAGTATTTTGCTTATTTTTCAAAAGACAACCTGTGAAGTGGATATTCACATCTCTGTTTTTTGAATGAGGAAGTGGAGGCTCAGAGAATGAAGCAACTTGCCCAACACACAGGAGATGAGTCGGGATTCATTCCAGGTGTGTCTTTCTCCAAAGCCTGGGCATTTATCCTCTGCTTCAAACTGCCTCCCCTCCTCCCTGCCTCGGAGCATCCTATTCTGGGGTGGACCCTCCCAGGGGCCCCGCTGGTGGGTGACATCTCAAGGGAGAGGAGTCCAGTGGTGAGGAGAGAGGAGAAAAATGTCGGGAATTGTAGAGGGCGTAACACATGTTCAAGGTGTCGGATGGAGAAACATGGTTGGTGCATTCCAGGCAAGACAACCCCCCTGCCTTTGTCACTCACTGTAAATTGTCCCCCAATCACTGGGCTGACAGAGATGGATTTGCCGGCCCCACAGTACAATTAAGCTTTCTCGGGTGTCTCACGGGGGAAGGAGGCAGTTGGTTTACTTGCAAATGCTTGGGGGTAATTTTCTAATGTCCCCTCCACCATTACGGAAGACTCTGCTCCAATCTCTTATCATATGTAATTCCTAATGATTTCTCTGTTATGTCCTGTTTTATTAAAGCGTCATTGAACTATACCCTATTGATTTAGATTTCACAGACAATTGAAATTTAAATTGACTCCAAATTGAATGTCTCCATGTAATCTCTGTTCTGCAATAAAGACAGATAAAATGCTTCTATTTTTTGATACCAAGTTATACTGGAGGCACATTTTAATTTTGGGAGGGAAGAAAAAAATGTGACAGAGTCTTGACTTTCTTTGAAAAGTGGCTGATGGTTCAGGGCCTAGGAGGTTTTTGTTTTTCTCCAGGGCAGGATGCCGGAGCTATAGAATTCTGGAATGTGCTGACTCACAGATGGGCATGGAAGATGATCTAGTCTGACCTATTAATTAATGCAATAAGTGGTCCATCCATAAATCCATCCATTCGTCCAGTGAACACAGCCTGCTTGTAGTGCTGGGGGGTGGGGGTGATAGAGGTTGGGAGGAAAGAGTGAGGATAGCTTATCCCACTATTGGATGTATGGCTCCAAGCTCACATTATCTGAGGGTTGGGTTCAGAGACACATTGTGGAAAGGTGGGAGATAGAACATTGCAATGAGCAGAGGATGCTGTCATTCAACAATTGTCCACACCCAGGCCAGGACCTTCATTGCTATTGCCACTCTCATGATCTCTTTCCCTTTCCCGCCACCATGGAGGACAGCAGTTGGGGAATGGAAGGATGAGTGGAAGGGGAAAGAAGATATCATCCCATGAATTCTCTATTCTTTATGAAGTAGATTATCTAGAAGAGGGAGAATCAATAAAACATCTGTCAGACATTGGAGAGAAGTTGAATTAATCATATCCTTCCAGATCATTCCAGAACAGTTCTAAGTGTGAGCAGCCATTGCTCCTGTTGTTAGTTGCCACTGAGTCAGCTCTGATTCATGGCAACCTTACGTATAATAGAACTAAATGTTTTCTGGTCCTTAGCCATCTTTATGATCGTTGGTATGTTTGAGTCCATTGTTGTGGCTACTGTGTTAATCCAGCTCATTGAGGGGTTCCCTTGTTTTCATTGGCCCTTTTCTTTACCAAACATGATATCCTTTGGTAGCAATTAGTCTTTCCTGATGATGTGTTCAAAGTCTCACCATCCTTGCTTCTAAGGAATGTTCTGGTTGTATCCCTTCTAAGACTGATTTCTTCGGTCTTTTGCCAGTTCATGTTATATTTAATATTCCTCGCCAATACCACAGTTTGAATGCATCAATTCTTTTGTCTTCCTTTTTCATTATCCAACTTTCACATGCGTATGAGGTGACTGAAAAGACCATGGCTTAGGTCAAATGCACCTTAGTCATCAGAGTGACATCTTTGCTTTTTAAAAGTTTAAAGAGGTCTTTTGCAGCAGATATGCCCAATGCAATATATCACTTGATTTCTTGACTACTGCTTCCATGACATGATTGTTGATTTAAGTAGAATGAAATCATTGACAGAACTCTAGAGAGTTCTATATTCATCATGAAACCTACCCATATGAATACTTGCATTCAAAAGACACAGATTTCCCATCTGCAGGTTGAATGGTGGAAGGGACTGGAGATGCCCACTTGCAAGGACTGTACAGTCCTATACACTGTGCACCTCTCATAGCAAAATCTGCTGGAGTTCTCCCAAGAAGGCAGCCAATTTGGAGATGAGAGCTCAGGATGAACTCAGGACTTCTGCATTCCCTCTCAACTTTATCTCATCAAGTCCCCATTTTTCCAGTGGCCCAGGAGGGAGCTGGATCTGAGGGACCTTGAGCTCTGCAGATGTAAGCAAAAAGCCAGTGTGAGTGTCTCCAGATTTCTCTGTCCCAGTCAAGGAGGAATGGCAGCACAATTTTAAAAAGTGGAGAAATCCTTATTTTTATGGAGGGATGGAGGACTCAGGGTGTGTCAAGCAATAAATAGGATTAAACAAAGGATAAAGATATGACTCATTCATTCAATAGAAACAATAATGCTGCAGTGTAGTTCCTAGTCTAGTGCAGCAGCCAGAAATGCAAAAGGCCATAACCATCCAGTGTAATAAATGCTGATGTGGGATTAATCATGGGGTTACAAGAAGAAAAGAAGAGGAGCACCTGACCCACATGTGGGCATTGGGCATGGCTTCCTGAAGGAAGTCACCTCTAAGCTGACACCTGTAGGATCAGGAGATAGCCAGGAGAGGGGGCAATTCAGTTAAGAGAGACTTCCAGGAAAGGGGAACAGCATGTGCAAAGGCCCAGAGGTAAGAGGGAGTGAGCTCATTTGGACGACTGAAGGAAGTCCAATCTGGTGGAAGCATTGAGTTCAGAGTGGAGACTAGTCGGAATGAGGCTCAGAGGTCTCCTGATTTCCACCCCCAGAACTTTACACAGTTAGAATTATGAGGTTATTTGTGGGGTTACTAGTGCCCAGTCTGTTTCCCCCACTGAATTGTCAGCTCTTAAGGACAGTATATGTCTTGTTCACAGTGGAATCCTTAGGAAACAGCATGGTGCTTAGCACACAGAGGGGCTGCATACATAGGGTTGTGTGAATGAATGAATGAGGTTAGAGAGACAGGCAGGAGCCGGACCCCAAAAGGCTTTGAATGCCATGCTAAGTAGTCCAGTTTCTCTCCATGGTGAGAGACCCAGCACTGGAATGGACTCTGCTTCAGGCTGCTGAAGATCAAGTAGACAGTTAGTGATGGGGCTGGGCCGTGAGAAAGACACACTGTGATAAAGATACCCCCAGCAGATGGGGTCTGTCTCTAGAAGTCCAGTGTTAAGAGCTTAAGTAACTTTCTCTGGCATTTACTCCTTAGGGTCCTCCACTGGCCAAAAGTCCCCTGGCTCTTCAGGACATCAGAGGGGCTAGCCCAGAATCTATCCCAGGGGACCTCAAATTCACCCTCTGGGACTACTGAATGCTTGGAGGAAACATGCTTATCACTCTATGTCATGGTTTGAATTATTTCCCCCCAAAAATGTGTGTATCAATTTGGCTTGGCCACGATTCCCAGAATTGTGTGGTTGGCCTCCATTTTGTGATTGTAATTTTATGTTAAAGAGGATTAGG